>NC_142110.1:53300795-53603825 GCF_056152115.1 Neolamprologus brichardi | reverse complement strand
GTCCTGTAACCTTAGCCGAAAAATAGCCCCAAAACATAATGTTTCCACCTCCGTGCTTTACTGTGGAGATGGTGTTACTTGGATCATACCCAGCATTTCTCTGTCAAGCTGATGCCGAGGAGCTCGATTTTAGTTTCATCTGACCACAGCACTTTCTACCAAGCCTTCATTTATAAGGTCACTGGCAAACTTAGGAGATGGCTTTAAATGTGACTTTTTAAGCAGGAGATTGTTGCAGTCATTGCATTGTAGTGTGTTACTAGTGGTGTTCTTGATGACCCATTTCAGTCTTGTGCAGGTCTTCTCCATGACGTCCTTTGACAGCTCACTGGCCAGGCCCATGGTGGTGGAGAAGTTGGAATGAAAAAACTGGTTGACATCAGGAGAATGTGTAATTGACTGAGTGATTGTAATCCACAGAGAGAATTCTGGCTATAGGGAGATCGAATATTTATTTCACCCAATAACATCCAGATCAGTTTATAACTCTTGACATATTTTTTTTCAAATTTTTTGTTCGATATTCTGTCTCTTTGCTTTAAAAGGAAATGTTTATTTGACAAATTCAACAAGGGATCAAATAATGATTTCCCCCACTGTAGATAACAGAAATGTTTGTACAGTCTTTTATTCCAGTTCCTGTCCCTAACAGAAACAACACGCTGCACAGTATCAGCTGAAACGATATTTTGTCACGTCATGTATCCGTTAGGTTTGCAGACTTTTTGCATGTAAGAGTGTGTGCACCTCAACAAACCTGTCATGCTTGGTTTACTTTTGTTGACTCAGGAATAAGGAAATCAGATCACGGTAACTAATTTATGTCTTCAATCCAGTTAGTAAGCAGAACACACACACAAACACACACACAAAAAAATAATAACTGCATTACTTACATCAACCTGTCTACAGAATTGAAGAGGAGGAGTTGGATAAATACAACATTCCAGCCAAAACGGAGTCGGAGAAGTACAAAGTCATCCGCACATTCAGTTTTCTCAAGAGCAGGATGTCCAGTACACGTAACAAAAGCAAGGTAAACCCCAGCCACAAAGAGTCCTGCTGTTACACCTATAAACGTTTTCCCTACAACAACAATGTAAAGAATAACTTGCATAACTTCACCTTGTTGTAGATTAGAGCTGGCTTTAGCTACAACATGAAACTCTCAGTCTAATACCTTAAAAGGGCATGCAGTATTTTCAGGTGTTTGCTCTGTAGACCTTGGTGTGATGAAATCCGTAGATTAAAGGATCATTCGTGTTGTTCTTGTGAGCCTATTTATGCTGTTGGGTGATTCCCACGTCTAGACTCAAGTCTTTGCTTTCTGAGAGACACGAACCAGGAAATGTTTCTGGGAAGCACTCAAGGTCAGAGGGACAGACCAAACATGTCCAGCTTCTTTCCTTTTTAATGATTAATCCCCTGTTGTTGAGTCAGCACAGAGAGTGGAAGCCCTCCCTGCTTGTGTCTGTTGTTTACACCACGCTTCATTTCCGTGTCAGTGGACTTTCTTACGGTTTGGAAAAAGGCGGGTCCTCCTGGTGGCCTCGTTTATCCGCTCGCATGCTGGAGAGTTTACCCTGCAAATAGAAACCTTCACAAAGATGTTTATCGTCTTTTGTATTAAGTCCTGCATGGGCTTGAGTTTATAGGTGTAACTGTCAGTCACGTTTCGCCTCGCGTATGTATGGCCTCTTTGTTGACTCCAATGTCTCTGGCGTGGCTTTCAAAGGGGAAAGGGAAGGACAGAGAAGGCAAGGACAGGCAGCCGAATGGACATCGCTTTGCGACAGGGTCCTGTTTAGGCCCCACGGTGTGTGTGGTGTGTGACAAACCAGCTTCTGGAAAGGACCTACTACATTGCTCAAGTTGGTAAAACTTAAATTCCAACCAGCATTTATATTAATTTCTCTTCATGTATAAAAACTTTAAAATTGTGTCTTTTTCCATCACAGCTTGCACTGCGATTGTCCATAAGGGCTGTAAGGAATCTGTCCCCCCGTGTTTAAAGGTGAGTCTTAGCCTAAAGCAGATCGTCCCTTTGTCAGTTGTTTATGTGCTGTAAGCAGACTCCCTCATTTGTATTACTTAGAAACATCAGGAAAAATATGCCGTGTCCATGGTGAAGAACAGGACAGCATCCCTTCCACAGAGTGAGTTTACAACACTTGGTCGCCAGTGATTTTAACCATGTCATGCAAGAGTTTCCTGTTTATAAAACTTGGGATGATTATTGTTATCTAGGCTAATTTGCTTTGCTATCCCGTCACCCCCCTCAGACTTCACAGTGAGAGACAGCCCTTCTCACTCAGTGATCCCCACTTCTACCTCTCTACCCGTCATGACTCCCAAGGAGAAGAAGGACGCCGTGTCGCAGTCTCTCTCACGAAGTTTCCCCAACGTGGAAAGGTTATTAATCTTTATCTTTTACACAATTTGTTGTGGTAACATTCATTAAAAAAGAAAAAAATAGCGACAAGTAGCGATTGTTTGTGTTTTTCCTCTTGGTACAGCCAACTCATTGAGAGTTCAGAGACAGAGTACGATACCCCGAAGCTGAGCAGCCAATCCGAAGAGCTCCTGCCAACTCCAGTGTCTTCCACCTCCGCCGAGTCGTCCTTTGGAGAGGGTAAGGTATGAATAGGGCTTGTTGTTTAAAAGACCCAAAAAGAAACAGATCAGTTTCTGTTTCATTGTTTGCTGCTGCAAGAAAAAGCTGATCAGTGCAGTTTAAAAGGTCAAACTGTAAGAATATTTTTCTAGAAGTATTTTTTTATGAGGGACAAAGGCATATAAGTTGCTGAGTAGGCATCACAGTTCCTCCCATTACTGTAGATTAAAACAGGAAATGTTTGGAAGCAGATGGGTGTTCAAAGAATAATTGGAAAACATTCCTATTTTCTAAAGTATTATATTATAACATTACTGAAAAAAAGTAGCTTTCCACCCATTTTTGATCATTATATTTGACTTTTAAATAGAAACAATGAATAGAAATTCTATTCAAATAGAATAGTTGTAGGAAAGGTGTGATAAAGGCGCGTTCAGGATCCCCAAATACAAAAAAAATTGTATGTAACAGTGAAATGCATATTTAAATACTAACTTTAAGGTTTTTTAATTTTTTTTTTTTAATACTGTCCGAGAGGAGATGCTTTGGGGAAGAAAATGTACTGAAATTTAGAGTGTGTCAGACAAGTCTCAGATTTACACAGCTTTAGTGAACCATTAACATGCATTCCACAGTCTGTAAATAAATCAGGGGTCTTCCACTGTTTTTAGACTTTTATATTCACAGGGCAGTTATCCTTACCAACTCTGAGACGCACTTATAGCATAGTGCTAGTGATTATGATTCAGAGATCTAGTAAAGTTTTGAGTGGCACTTTTAATTTTTTCCCAAAACTTTCTTCTTAAACTTGGGAAAACACTCTCCAAAACTATTCCTAGTTTTTTTATAACATTGTAACAATACAAATAACATTTTAAAATGTTATTGCCTAACCAGAAGTATTGTAGTTTTGTATTTAATTATTTACTTATTAGTTGATGTTTGTTTTTTTCATTTTGACTTTTTGTTTTGAATCCACTTTAGTCAAGAGTGGAATTTCTTGTTAAATTTCAGTCTTTATTGTTTAAAAATGTTGAGTTTTAGTTTTGTTTCTATTAGTTTCAGTGTTAGTTTTAATCTTTTGAATTATTACTTTATGGAGACTATATGATAGGGGCAACATTTTGGTAAATGGTAAATGGTAAATGGCCTGTATTTGTATAGCGCTTTTACTAGTCCCGCCTAGGGACCCCAAAGCGCTTTTACACGTCCAGTCATCCACCCATTCACTCTCACATTCACACACTGGTGGAGGCAAGCTACAGTTGTAGCCACAGCTGCCCTGGGGCAGACTGACAGAAGCGAGGCTGCCATATCGCGCCATCGGCCCTTCTGGCCAACACCAGTAGGCGGTAGGTGAAGTGTCTTGCCCAAGGACACAACGACCGAGACTGTCCGAGCCGGGGCTCGAACCGGCAACCTTCCGATTACAAGGCGAACTCCCAACTCTTGAGCCACGATCGCCCAAAATTTTGTGCCAGATTTCTTTGTGTTATTTATGTTTAACGTTCAGTGTTTATCGAAGCATTTGTAAAATCTTTTGTGCATTCCAACTTTCAGCCAAACCATTAGTGGAAATGGTGGTTGCACTATTTTTTCGTTTTCCAGAATATCATAGCAATTTGTCCAATATTTGAAATGCATCTATCCTTTTTCTTAACCGCTTAACTAGTGCAGGGTCACAGAGGGACTAGTGACACCCTGGAGGGTGTGCCAGTCCATCAAAGGGCTAACACAGAGGGACAGACAGCTAGCCAATTTATGCACACCAGTTAAACTAATATTCAAGTGAGGATTTTAATCTGTAATGCCCCCCTCAACTTGGATTTGTAAAGTTAGAGCAGTCCTTATTTTTCTGTCTTTGCTAATGAAATGCACTAAGCTCAGAGTTCCAACATCTGACTTTAGAGGATTTTTCTTGCTTAAACATTTAAGTACCTGCTGTGGCAATCCTTTGTAACAAGTTAGAATCAGAATACTAATACTAATATTAATCCCGAAGGAAATTATGGGTTACAGCAGGCAGCACGCTAATGGCGCATGCGCACTTACAAAGGAGCCTTCTGACCAAACTTTACACAAACAACACATTGGAAAGACATGTCAGAGAGGTAGGCTGACAGGAAAAGACAACGAAAATACATAACATGAAGTGAGAGGAGGAAAAAAAAACCTCTAGACTATCAATACACCATAGAAACACAAGACAAGCAACAGGAGCGGGTAAAAGGGTGAGAGAGAGCCGGTGTAGACAGCGCATCCGGTCTTGCAGCATGTCTGCGCTGGTCCAGTCGACCGCAATCTTCCCCGGGAGGGGACAAGCATCGAAGGCGTTTGGAAAGGGAGGGGGGATGAGTGTGTATCAGTGTATGTGTGTGTGTGTGTGTCCAGAGCAGCCGAAAGTAACATATAGTCACTAAACTTAACTTGTTTTGGTCTGATGGCATCTGAGGATCGTTTACACGAAGGATTACGAGGTACCCAGTGCTGCTAGGATCAACTGAAGATCAAAAATGTGATCCCAGACTTTCGCATGTGAAGAGTTTAAGTGTGGATTGTTGTATAATCTGTCTCCAGCAACTTCTCTGTGATTCCATCTAAATCTCAGGCTTCACCGATGTCCTGCAGGTGGTTTCAGAACACTGTACTGTGAAGCTTTTTTTCACTATTATCATCTTGTGGGGAGAACATTATAACCTGCACCTTGTTGACATTCTCATAACATTTTGTAGTTCAAGGTTACTCTATTAAATCGTACAGAAAGAAGCATCCAAACTTTCTTTTATCATTCAATTAAAATGCTGAACAGGTAAAAAGTTGAACACCTTGTTAGAGCTTGCAGGTGTCATTTTGTCAAATTTGTGGGGAAAGAAGCTAGGGCAACACGTTCTCACTCCCAAAGCGTAACATTTTACGCTAGGTGACAAATCGTCAACATATTACGTTTTGGGCTACCCACCACGTTCCTGAACGACGACCTCGGAAAAATGAGGAAATGTGAGAACCGTATGGACTCAATCTACACATGTTCGCTCTTTTTCTTCAAATCGCTTAGAAACACGCTATTTAACATCATTAAAGTCCTGGTTAAGATCAGGGAAAAGGTTATAGTTAGGGCTAGGGATAAGGTTAGGTTTAGGGCTGGAATACAGGGCTGGAACGTCTATTACCGCGGGAGCGTCATTGCACTGGATTTCAGCCATAACCCGCCGCGTACCATAAGAACGCCGAAGGCCTCCTTTTGCGTTCCTCAGGAACGCCGCGGCACGTGACAAAACGTCGGCATGTTACGCCTCGGGAGTGAGAACGGGCTGGCTAGGGAGTCTCTTTTTACTAAATAAAATGTTACAGAAAATAAACAAAACTAACTGAAAGAAATTAAAGTGGTTCGTATGCCTCTTTCCATCTGCAGACTGCACAGACTCATACATCCACAGTGACATATCAGCTGATTCTGTGGAATATGAAGCTGAATCATGGAGCCTGACGGTTGAGCACAAGTTCTGCAAGAAGCAAGACAAACGAGCTGTCAAGAGGCAGGATGTAATCTATGGTAAGCAGATGTTGCTGTTGTGAAAGGCGTCTCCTGGAATGCTTTACTTTCTGCATGTGTCAGGATTTCATATGTAAAAGTGTCAAACCACAGAGAATTGTTTTAAGACTGAGTAAGAGATTCAGCTTTTTATTGGCATAATTTAGCACATGTCCCAAATCTAACACCTCCCCCACCCTGATCCAGAGTTGATGCAGACCGAGCTTCATCACCTGCAAACTCTGCACATCATGGCCGAGATTTTCCGGCGAGGCATGAGACAAGAAGTGCAGCTGGACACTGAAGCGGTGGAGCGAGTCTTCCCCTGTCTGGACCAGCTGCTCCTCTTTCACCACGCCTTCTTTGCCGCCATGAAGGAACAGCGACACAGCTCGACCCAGCCTCAGGGCCACAGGAACTACCTCATCCAGAGAATAGGAGACATCTTGATCCAGCAGGTTAGCTGGTGTTCATGGGTATACCTTTGTCTCAGGTGTGGTTAGACCGGATTAGGTCATGTTTGAGTCGCCTGGTTCTACTTTTTGCAGTTCACGGATGAGAACGGGGAGAAGATGAAGCAGGTATACGGGGAATTCTGCAGCCGCCATAATGAAGCTGTCAGCTTTTTCAAAGAGCTCCAACAACATAACAAAAGATTTCAGACCTTCATCAGGGTATTTAACGTTTGTGTCATGCTTTCAAAAACCATTAAATAAAAATAGACTCACTCCCTTTCACCTCACTAGCTCTTTCATAATTGCTATACTTCATTTTTAAAGCAACAAGGGAATAATTCTTTGGTGCGACGGAGGGAGATCCCAGAGTGCATCTTGCTGGTAACCCAAAGGATTACAAAGTACCCAGTGCTGCTAGAGAGGATCCTACACTATACTCAAGGTCAGTCATCTACTGCCCTCTGCTGGCTACAGGCTCTTATGATTACTAAACCTAGATGTTGGGGGGACAAAAAATAAAACCTTACTTTAGTTAAAAAAACAAGAAAACCTTCTTTTTTTTCTTTTTGTTTTTCCTTTGCTCTGTCCATCAGAGGAAACAGAGGAGCACGCAGACCTTTCGAAAGCCCTGGCTCACATTCGAGAGGTGATAGCAGCCGTGGACATGAGGGTCAGCGAATACGAACGGCACCAGAGGTTACAGGAAGTCTTTAATCGCATGGAGAACCGCAGCGCAGCTAAGCTGAAGAGCGGACACACCTTCCGCAAGCAGGATATGATGGGACCCGGACAAGTGCTCAAACACCAGGGGGTGCTCCTGTGGAAGACTGCCACCGGGCGACTCAAAGGTGATACACGATACTTAGAAGTTCATGTGTCATTTTTGCATCCTATCTGATCTAACTGTTTTTCTACCCATCGTTATTTTGCCCAGACGTCCTGGCGCTGCTACTCACAGACACCCTCATCTTCCTCCAAGAAAAAGACCAGAAGTACACATTTGCAACTGTGGTACGCATTCAGTAAAGAAATCAGTAATAAACACTGCACCGTGTAAGGATGATTGATGTTTTGTTTTGTTTTTTTTCTCCATGCTTTAAATGTGTTAAAGGACCAGAAGCCTCCAGTGATTCCACTACAGAAGTTAATAGTTCGGGAAGTAGCGAACGAAGAGAGAGGGATGTTTCTGATCAGCGCCTCAGCGGCTGGACCAGAAATGTATGAGGTCCACACGTCGTCCAAAGAGGAGCGAAACACATGGATGAGGCTCATTAGAGAGGCCGTAGAGAGGTGTGTATGAGGCCCTTGCCTGAGCCTGGTTCTGCCAGAGGTTTCTTCCTGCTAAAAGGGAGTTTTTCCTTCCCACCGTCACCAGATTCTTGCTCATTCGGGTTTGTTTGATTGTTGGGGTTTTCTCTGTATTATTGTAGGGTCTCTACCTTACAATATAAAGCACCTTGAGGTGGCTGTTGTTGTAATTTGGTGCTATATAAATAAAACTAAACTGAAGATTTTATGATGCGTACACATTTGCCTGCCTGACCTGATTTAACTGCCGCTTCTGTTCAGCTGTCCGGAGGACGAAGAGGAATACACAAGTGAATCGGACGAGGAGAAGCGAGCTGCCGAGGCTCGTTTTCAGAAGATCCAAAAGCTACAAGGTATTTTTAACCATTTTGTTTGGGGTGTTTTCCCTGTTGACTGTAATTATTTTAAATGTAGATTTATTACAGGGTTGTTGTTGTTTTCAGATGCTTTGACACTTTTCTCCCAATGCTGCTGTTTTGGCTCTGCAGATGCATTTCTCTTAAAATGTTAAAACACTCCAGATGAACTGCCAAAGGTTCTTAACTTGCCCGCTGCCTTTTATGCATTTGTCAGAATGATGTTTTGCATCTATTGTAATGGAAAAATGTTACATTGTTGTAACTTTGTTGCACTGAAGCTCTAAAAGATGCTTTACAGTCTGATGACTTGCACATGTTGGCTCAGCATATTTGTGACTGTCGCTGTTCATTGAGCTGCAAATGAATTGATGCTCACATATTATCAAGAGTAAAAATATTGAGCGTATAGAAGCATTTTTAAAGACTGAAGCATCTCTGAATGGTTTCAATTACACCACACTGAGTGTCGTCTCTTGCCTAAATGTTCTAAAATATTTGCAAACAATAATAATAAGTAAAGCTTGTTCTGAAGTGCTAAAGTAACAGACTGTTCTGAAGAGTTTCACACATGATTTGGCTACGTTCAGCTGTCATTTAAGAAATGAGCCAAAGCAACTGAGAAAAACTGTAAACATAGTAGCTGTTAACATTTTACACTCTTTGAACTACATGAACTCTTGTACCAGAGAGCCTGACGAGCCAGGACCAGCAGATCTGCTCTAGCCTGGCGGAGAAGCTGCAGATCTACGCACAGCTCTCTGTTTTGAGTGGGAGGATGGAGGCTTCGCTAGCTGAACCGCGACTGCTAGTGCAGCCACACTCAGAGGAGCTTCCCCAGGCTGCTGCGCTGCTGACCGCTGCGCTGCAAGAAGGTGAAACCTTCACATACACTGCACACTTCAGCAAACATATTTTCATATCCACAGTGTTCTCAACTTACAGTACTCCTTATAGTACTTATAAAAACCCTAAACAGTTATTGAAAAGCTTTTGTAAAACCCCTTGAATTGAAGCTGAGAGTTTGCACTTGATCACATCTTGATCATTTAATTAAAAAATCTACTGTAGCAATTAGAGATGGCACGATACCACTTTTTTATGTCCGATACCGATATCATAAATTTGGATATCTGCCGATACCGATATGAATCCGTTATAGTGTGTTTTTTAATCAATAAAACTGTTTTTTTTTAATATCTTGCTGCATTTTGTATAAGTTCATACTCAGGTTTAAATAAACAACAACACTAAGGCTATTCTGTTATACCTGTATGTAAAAAATACACTGCACCCAAAATATTTCATAGTTCAGCAACACTGATCAATCTAATACACTTAAACCTACTCCATCCTCCCTATTCTGGTATTTTAAAGAGTACTTAGCAGAAATCTTAAGCAACCTAACTAATAGGGTTGCAAACTCCCAGCAAAAAAAAAAAAAATAGGGAACCAACCTCCACCTCATGATGCTTAATCGACGTAATCAACTTTAATTTGATGCAGTGTGAAAAACAAAATGCACAGAACTCAATTATTTTTCAAGAATAATTAAATAGATTCAACATCTTTCTTCAACAGAATTGCAGACTGCACAGATGGTATCTTCCCAAAGGAAAAAGTAGTATAGCTTACTAGGGTATATTAGACTTAACAGTTACTATATACAGTGATGGACTTCTATATATTTTACATAAGATTAAAACTTTGGGTGTAAGATTCAGATAATTATTTATTAAAAGCTAGACATTTTAAATGAGAATAAGAAAGAAAAGTATGTCTTTGTGCCCCCTTTTCCCTGTTCATGCCCTATCGGCCCCCCTGGCTAAACTTTGCTAGATCCGCCCCTGGACAGTTACCAGCCGTCAGCTGCATAGAAAAGGATCCTGGTGTAGAAAGAAATATTAATTCTAACAACAGCTTATCAAGCTTAAACGTGCTGCTGTTGTTCAGCCGCTGGTTTCCTCTTTCTGGCGCGAAGTGGGCGATAAACAGAAAAGCCGATCAGCTGATCATTAAGCAGTTTCACAATTGAAGTAGCAGCAAGAAGAGGCAGTCGCTCCAGGTATTGGTTGTTAAGCTTAATGCGGGAATGCTTTACAAACATTCAGAGATGAACTTACACACTTGCTTTACTTCTCTCTGGGATCACTTTCTCGGAGATGAAATGCTGGTTTGGTAGTGAGGCTTCAAATACACACAGCCACTCTATCATGTGAGCACACTGCTCTGACGTGCTACGGTTATGAGCCGAGTTACGCAGTGTCGCAGGTTTTGTGAGGTGCTTTTTAATATTTAATGGATCGGATTACATTTTTTTATTTCTCTCCGATATCCGATCCAGTAATTTACGTCAGTATCGGACCAATTCCGATATGTAATATCGGATCGGTCCATCTCTAGTAGCAATACAGTACAGAGGAAAAATATCCAAAATGTTCCTAATTCCTTTATTTTTGTGTTTTAGATCGTCAAACGAGTTTTAATATCAGTTCAAATTAATGTAAATAATGAAGTTAAAATACATGTCATTGTCTTTTATCTAACTACAGTCCCCTTTGCATTTATGTGTTAATCAAGGACTCCAGCATGTGTACGAGTGTATGAGATGAAGCAAAAATAGGACAACAACATTCATAAACATAAAGAGCAATGCATGCAAAAAGTAGAAACATATTTACACTGTAAGAATAAATCAGAAAATCACAAATATAAGTAAGAGATATAAATAATCTTAGCAAGCTAGCTCTAGCTCTTGGTATAGCAGCTTTCATATTTAAAGGGGTGCAAAAAATGCATGATGCTAAACAGTCTTTGGTGCTAGGTTGAAATGGTTATAATGGGTTTTTTTTCTTTTTGTTCCACACACCCTGTAATCCACTACATGATGAATAAACCCATTTTAGGAAAATTCATAAAGTATGAGATGCTGGCGCTTTAATTTAACAGAGTTACATGATTTTTAAAAGGCCAACGGCTCCGGTGAGAAAACTTGGATTATGTTCTTACAACAAAATTGAACTGTTGATGGCTTCAGTTGATTTAGTAATGTTGTTACTGATCTTACTAGTTTAAGTTTTACACTTGTCCCGTCTGTTTTTTTTTCTAGCTGAGAACCTAAAGGCCATGTTATCGTCCAAGGTCCGTTCACCATCGAGCCACAGCCAGAACTCTGACACAGACTCTGTGTGTCCTGTCAGCCCCGCCATACCCGTCGAGCCCTCAGACTCTTTGGAGGTCTCGCCTGAAGACCCTCGGGGCAGCGAGGGGAGCTGGCCTGAGACCTTTGTATTTCAGTCCACAACTGACTTTCAAAAAGACAATCGAGGCGATGCTGACTTGAAGGTACGCAACCTGCTGTTTAAAATGTGTGCTGTGACTTCACCATATAAACAGAGAAGATAAATTAAATTGCTTTTTGAGTTAAATATTGATGCAGATATCAGGAGGCAATGCCTCCCTCGCTGCTGTACTGCAGAGGTAACGTGTTCCCTGCATCTGAGCACGGCTTCTTTCCACGTCCTTACAGATGTGTGGCTCAAGATTGTTGCTTTAATAATTCAGTGCAGTCTATTAGAATTACATTTTGGCCTTAATCTAATGAATCATTGATAAGTTCATAATAAAGGAAGTCCATTTAGTTTCCTGAGGTATTGCAGCATTAAATATTGATATGGGGACTTATTCCAATAACCATGCAACAGCCTTGCTGCTCTTTGCAGCTTTCTGTGACCTGTGAGGTAAATTACTCTGATAAGAGAGAGTGATAATTTAACCCTAAACAATGTGGTGACATTCCACGCGTGGCCTCCAGGGGGCACAGGTGTTCTGTCAATGCAACTTCAAGCTTAAAGAGGAATGCAGCTTGTAGTTACTTGTGTAGCTAACTAATAGGAAGTGAAATCTTGATGTTCACACATGAAAACTGCAGAAGACCCATTAATCTGCGTTTTGTATCTGACTCTGTCTATTAACAGGTGGCTCAGAGTGTCCAAAATCTGACTCAGTTGCTGTACAGTCTGCAGGTGAGCTATTTTTATTTACCCTCCTCACAGCCCTCATCTATATTAGGCCAACAAAGAAATTAAAAGAAAAAGAAAAACACCTCCTGTGATCTCAGTATGAACAGATACGTTATGTATCATAAGCAGGCTCTCATTCGCCTGCACACTTTCAGTAAACAGAAGCATCACTCTGCTGGAGCTCCAGGAGCTCATCTCACTGATCTGTTTTTTGTTTTGTTTTTTTCAGTCGGGAGACGTAGCAGGATCTTTTGTTTCACTGTACACACGCTCCTTCTTTGGTGTAAAATTTAAATTTGTGTGAGGAGGAGAATGTGGGTGTATTTGCATATGACGTGTTTGCGCACTCTTGCCTATCTACTTAGGCTCGAGGATTTGATCACGATGTGATTTCCATATTCAAAGTTTCATTTTGGGTATGAACTCAGAAAACCACAGGGGGAGAGCAGCTGTGGCTTCCTGTCACTAGTTGCTGTGACCTTAATGCATAAAAATCACTTTAGCCGTGATCGTGATTTCCGTCACATTTTGCCATTCAAATACGTTGCGAGGAGGCAACACGGTGGTAAAAGTGGCAGTTGATCGTTTGCATTTTGATGAACCATGTCGCTTTTGACTTTCCCCTCTCTGTGCCAGGCTGCAGTGACCATCCAGGACAGCTGCTATGAGGTCCAGAGGCTCCTTCTCCAAGAGAGCGGCCGCCCTTCCCCTCGCGCCCAACGGCTGCATCTCCCAAGCGTCCGGGGCAGCGCCCTCCAGGATCAGGAGAAGCAACGTAACCTGGAGAAGCAGAAGGAGGAGGCGGCGGTGGCCCAGCGGCTCCATGACCGCTTGCGCCAGGAGAAGGAGCGCTGGGAGCGAGAGTGCCAGGCTAGGAAAAGTCAGCAGGGGGCGCAGGAGAGCATGCTGGAAGAGAGGGAGAAGCAGTGCCAGGTGGCAGCGGAGAGGCTGAGACGTGAACGTGTAGAGCTGGACGAGCAGCTCGAGGAGTACCAGCAGAACCTGGAGAGACTCAGAGAGGGCCAGAGGAGCGTGGAGAGGGAACGAGAGCGCCTGGATGAGCAGCAAAAGCTGCTGCAGTGCTGGAAGCACGGGCCGCAGGACAGCCCTCCAACTGCGAATCCTCACATGTTCATCCCTCTTGATGGACAGCAGGTATTGGGGGAAACAGAAGTGATAGCCCTTTCTTTTACCAGTGAATCTATGAGCCAGTAATGCCCCTCACTAACACTCGTGACCTCAGTGGGAGCAGATATACAGCATTCATGGAGTATTTCTTGTGCTAAAATCATTAACAAGAAGCTTTTCTCATACAGCCATCAGCCAGGGTTACGCTGGCTCACACGTTCACACCTAGCAGCCCAATCCCCTCTTGACATACGACCCGCGATAATGAGAGCAATTTCAGCACCATTTGTCTTAGTGCTCCGGCAGCTCCGCTCACCAGTAAACATCTTAATGATTGATGATAATTAAACCACTGCAAATAAAAGCTCTGACAAAATAATTAAAACCAGAGGCGCACGGCCTAAGAAACCAATCAATTGTGACCCAAAGGGGCTTAGATTATCGACACTTTGTTTGAAAAGCACTCCAGCAAAATGTCCCACACAGCTGGAAGGCATGGAGGATAAAGGGTGTGCTGTTCCCCCTGCCCTTTAAGTCCCAATATACCTCACGTGGAACTGCAGCAGTGGTGAAACTAATTTAGCACATACATCTATCTGAACCTCCGCTGGCTTATGAGGCTTGTGTTGCTCTGTTTGGCAGCAGGTGTGACTTGTTCAGAAGACACACAGAGAGCACAGAATGGACGGACAAATGAGCAGGCTCAGGTTTCGATATTCCCTCTGTCCCTCATTAATTTACACACAACCGCCACCCCCATCTTGGTCTTTTCCAGGCTAGACGTGATGAGGCTCTCCTGGCTTTTTGCAGTCTTTATTTATTTCCATTCATCTATTTTAGTCGGTCCAACAAAAGCGTGCCGAGACAGTGCAGGTCCTAATGTTTCCCCCCCCACACACACTAACGCTTCAGCCAGAGGCAATGGTTCATAGGGTCAGAGACAGATCAAATGACACACACACACACACTTTGACTCTCTGGTTGCATCTAATTAGCTGTGCTGCCTGCACTCAGCAGAGGGAAAGGCCATGTTTATGTGAAGATGAGTCCTAATATGCCCTTAGCCAAACATTAAAGGGTCGCTTCACCCAAATGACAACATGTTCCCTCACTTACCTTTAGTTGATATACTTTTATTTTTATTTTCTCTTGAGAGTTTTTGCCTTTGCAACAATAAGTGAGTCATTTGTGAGGGAAAAAAAATGTCAGCGAGAGTGTCGTTCCAGAAACAGCTTCTCCATTATTCACATAAATCCACAGAACATACTGTGAGCACTTTTCTTGGAAATGGCTTTCTCTGGAAGAAATTGCCTCTGCAGAAACTTCACAGTGAAGTCTTTATATTATCCACAGAAAGAAATGTTTCAGTACTGCGAGCATCAAAAAATACAATTTCATTCACTTTCTTTGTATTGGAGAGAGAGACAGAGAAAGAGATCCGTTTATTGCATGAAGTGAGAAAATGTCATTTCGAGTGACTCACTTTTTGTCATTTTGTAATTAAAGCTTGAGGAAAGTAGAGATCTTGAAATGGAGGCTTTTCTAGTTGTTGGCAGGTATGTCAAATGTGTTTCCTGGTCTTTTTATGTAAATGCGTGAGTGTATTTCAAAGGTGGATTGTTGACAGATTTCACAGGTGTGAATGCCATCCAGCTGTCAGCATTCATTATTTGTTAATGATCTTATCCTGGAACGAAAATGGGTTTCCTCTTCCTGTTCTCACGGTTCTCGATGATCATCTTGCTAGTCTGGATCGAGCCCTGACATTTCCTCCCTCTCCCTCAGGACTCGGCATCAAGTCGGTCCAGAGGCCATACCGGTAACGGCTCTGTGTTTGTGAACGAGGCCGCGTTAGCCAGTACCAGCGTCAACAACCGCCATGTGCACCACAGAAGAAATGATGCTAGCACACACAATTGTCTCAACTCCCTGCTGGCCCAATCCAACGGCAGACAGCCTTCTGGAGCTAAGACTCCCCACGGCCAACACTCAGACTCCCAGGGATGGATGATGGGGACTGGATACCTCTACAGCCCTGCAGGAAGGCATGGTAAGAATTACCACAAAGTTCAGTTTCAAAGTTAGAAAGAGAAGACACAAATGCAAATCCAGCTTGGGCCTCATGTGTTTTTTAAACTTTTCCAGTCACTTGCTTGCTACTATATTGATTTCCAAACAGATCAAAAACGAATGAAGTAATTGGACTGTATGATACACTGAATTTTATTTGCATTCACATTTTTGGCTTTCAGTGGTTCTAATTGAGATATACTGATGGTCTCGATTTGGTTTTAGTTTCATGGGATTAATCCCGTGCATCTCTTTTCTGTACACTGGTGTACTTACTCTCCTCTGTCAGTTCAATTCAATTTCATTTATATAGCAAAAAATCACAACAGTCACTGTTATATTCAAAGCTAAAGATACTACAATAGTGGGGAGAAAACCACATGATTCAGACAACCTTCTATGAGCAAACAGTGGGAAGGAAAAACACTCAGTGCCTCACAGGAAGCCCCCAGCAGCCTAGACCTATTGCAGCATAACAAATGGAAAGTGCAGGGTCAGCCGATCCAACCTTAGCTATAAGCTTTTTAGAAAGGAAAGTTTAAAGGCTTGTCTTAAAATTAGACAGGTTGCCTATCACCTGAATCCAAACTGGGAGCTGCTTCCACAGAAAAGGGGCCTGAAAGCTGAAGGCTCTCCCTCCCATTCTACTTCTTAAATAATCTAGGAACCACAAGTAAGCCTTCAGTCTGAGAGCAAAGGGGATATGGTACTATGAAGCCTTTAAGATAAGATGGGACCTTCCTCTTTGAGGAAGACCTAATGATACTGAGCCCATCTGAGTCTCTGGTACACTTGTAACAGTGCTGGTTTCAGAGCTTTTGTTTTCCCCGTCTGCTCAAACAGACCTCTCAAAGTTGAGGCTGGGATATATTTTGACAATTCTCTCAGTGAATACCTTTGGTTTGCCAAAAGAGGATCGTATTTTTTATAGCACCAAACAGCTCAATTTCTTATTTCCATTTCTACTACATGTAATATGTAATAAGAACATGCATTTTAGCACAGTGCTACACATTGCATTTACCTCATGTATTTGAACAGTAGCGTACTGTGTTATCACCCTGTCAACATAAATTAGAAATCTGCGCCCTGTGAGAATGTCAACAAACCTTCTGCTTGCACTGGTTTCACCCATGCATGCGAGAGCCTACTGTACACACAAACACGCCGCGCTCTCAAGGCCATATCCACGGTGAGGCCTTGCCTGTCCTCCCACCACCTCCACCTGCAGCAGTATCGAGTCCCCCAAACTCCAGCCCACCTCACAATGCTCGAGCCTGCCAAAGGAAAAAGAAAATCAATGCTTTCTCTATCTATCGAGTGGCCAGGGAGACAACAGCGTGTGAATCACAGTCTGCAGGCGATGGCTGACTGATTGGGACATCGATCTGAAAGAAATCTTTGCAAAACTCATTACAGCATGGCTTGTCATCGCATCAGGTGAAAAGGGGGCGGTGTGAGCGGGCGGGGGGTGGGGCGGAATGAGAGATGCAGTCACAGATTAATCAGGTTGCGCTCTGGAGGTGTCGGCTACATTCCCATGTTTGCCCGTCTCCATTTCTAATCCATTCATCAACGTGCTCGCCCCGATGCTCTCAGCAGGCGGAGAAAATTACAGTTTACATTCGGCCTGTCTCCCTGGGCCCTCGTAAAAACCGGGTCAGCGCAGCCTAATGTGGTGTTCCCGCTATTGTTTACCAGCTTACAGCAGGGAGCACAATCTCTTTGCCATTGATCAGCTTATTAACCTTTCCTCATTATTGAGCACACGCAATGCCCCAGTGAAACCTGAGTCACTTGTTAACAAGCCCGGGGTGGATGTCTGCCTGCAGTCTACAGTGCAGGGTGTGCTCCAGCTGATGTGTAACCACAAGGCTCTTCAGTGGGTCCCTTAAGGGTCTTCTCAACAGTTAATAAAAGACCAAATCGCCACACAAGTTTTTGTGTCTTAGATGCAGTCTTATATTTTAAGAGCTCTCGTGCGATCTCATTCTGGGTCACAAGCTGCCTGGTATGTGGAGGAACCTGGTATCTCCATTCTTTTTTTTTTCGTGTGAAAAGAAAAGGAATCTCTTTCAGATGCAAATGATCCATTGTGCTGTCAGTCACATGGATCAAAATATGATCTCTCTTCTCATCCTCACCTGTGCATGTGACTATTTCTTCTTGTGCACACGACACACACACACACACACACACACACACACACACACCTTTTTTAATTCAGTGGATTTCCATAATTCATTCTGGTTCAGTGTAATCTTGGAGAACCAGTTGGATGGAATCTTTTACGCTGACACTTCATCTGATGAGTCGTATCAGGTTTTTGTTGTTCACCTTTTTACACAAAAGACGAGAGCTCTGTGAGGAGGTTGAGGAAGAAAAGAAAGGTGAAGCCACTTCACTTTATGGCACGCTGACGAATTCAAACCCTGTGCAAAGTGCTGCAGGAGGCAAAAAACCTGCTTTGTGACTTTGTGCTCAAGCATCGCAGCGCACAGTAGCTTCTGAATAGATCATTTTTCTGTGAGTCTGCCACACACTTAGAAAACAGTGGACATAACACAATACAAATAATAATGCAACACATAACTTAGGAATGTTTTTTTTTTCTTGCAACCTTAAAACCTCGCTTCATCAGGACATTTTACTGCTTTTTTTATAACACTGGTTGTGTACAATTTATTTTGTGGAAAGGTGTCCAAGTGTTGTGTATCAGGCATTAAAAATTCCTTGGCATTCAATTAAAAAGCTTCTTTGTACACTGTGAGCCTATATAACACAACGATCACAGCACATGTGGGTGGCTGTAGCTCAGGTGGCAGAGCAGGTCAGCCACTAACCAGAAGGTCGGTGGTTCGATCCCAGGCTGCTCCAGTCTGCATGCCAAATATCCTTGGGCAAGATACTAACCCCGTGTTGCTCTCCGATGCATCCATCGGAGTGTGAATGTGTATGAATGGTAGACTACTTAGCACTTAGGTCAGAAAAAAGTGCTGTGATTGGGTGAATGAATTAGTTGTATAAAGCGCTTTGAGTGCTCAGAACAAGTATAAGAACAAGTCCATTTACATTATTCATTCAACATTAGTTCCCTAATAAACGGTATCGTTTCTTTGACACCAGCGTGTTGTTGTCAGTCCAAGTGCTCACAAAACTAAAATACTGAAATAAAAAGAATGAATTGAGTTCTCTCTGCTTAAGGCCAGCAGCTCCAGGCTGGTTAGATTTAACTAGCTTAACGCAGCCACTTCTTCAATCAAACCCATCAATCCCATCTACAGAGAGCCCGTTCGCTTCCTTTTATTTCATTGTGCTGAAGCCGGCTAAAGTTAATCTGAGCCCTAATTCTGTTTAAGTTTGCTTTTATTTATTGTCAGAATTTAAATGAAAAAAGTAACATTCTATTGTTTTTGTTTTTTTGTTCGTTTTTTATACACAGATCATGATATCCCCTACAGAAAGCTAGAATTCTGTGAATGCTTCAGTCACACGGGGAAAACAGTAGTTGGAGACATATATTCAAAGCAACTGCAACAATATGGCAATAGAACAACAAGCTATGCTTGATGGAGTCAGTCTGCAGTTAGTCTGCTATGAGTGTGCAACCGAATTGGGTCAGGTTGGCAATCAAATGAAATCTCTTTGTGATAATATGTCGATTATGTGTGAAAAATTTCTTGAAAACTGCAGTTTATCTGTTGTCTTCTGCATGCACAAAAAATCATATTAACAACTGGTCACTTTGAGGTTACTTTATTTGTATTTGTAGGTAGATTTGATCTGCAGACGTCAGTCATCCATCCTCACATGCACACTCTTAATACAACAGACAACCGAAAAGCATGCAGCAAAATTCAGAGTCCAACCAGAACCTCGTAGATTTCAATCAGGAATTCAGAATTGCCTCCAATAACGACATATTTGCTGCAGGACATTGATTAAACTGTAAAATCATAGACATACTTGATTTTATATACGAATGTAACCAGAATACAACCTGTTAGTAATCAAGTCAAGTCCACTATTACCAAGCGATGTCTTGCAGAGATGTGTTGGCAGTCTGCCTGCATTTATGAATTGAACGGCAACCTTCAGCAACCTGCAGTCAGTCTGAGTTGGATGGTGATTGTTTGGGATGCAAGTACCCACAATCAGTTTCCGAAAGCAACAAAGTTTGTTGCAATTATCAGTCAACCATCGACTTTTGGTAGACACAAGGAGGTTGGTGTGCTGTTTTTACTCTAGTGTGACTAGTGTGTCAATAAAGGATTTATTACAGCACATACTCTCTTGGTCGTGGCTGCTTCCAAACGATAATTATGCCAGACATTGGGAGCATCATTAAATTAAAAATAAAACGGTGACAATCGCCGGGTGGCTGGTGTTAGAAAATCATTGCTGATTTGAATTTGATCAGGAACTTGGGAGAGCTCTTCCCTGTTTGTAAATCATCTGGTTAAACTGTCAGCACCAATTTTGCATTTGGTTTATGTATGCAAAAAATAAATCAAAAAAATACATACACTTCAAAAAATAGACTCATCTCTTGTTGTGCTGCATTTTATTTCATGCTGTGAACTAAAATGCGATGCTAAGTTGTTAAAGTTGATACTTCTCTTTTGTACACTACTTTCTGCAGAACGAGCACTTGTTTCTGTAGTGTTTGAATTTTGACGGGTCAAACATCAGCAATTTTGGGCTTTCTGACCATTACGAGTACACCAACTCTTAAAGTACTTCATGTATCCATAGTTGATAATGTGAACACACTTCTGCACTCAAAATAGTGAGTTTAAGTATGACACACAGCAGTAGTGTAGTATTTACCTTTCACTGCTGTAGACAGAAAATAAAACAACCCTGTGCCACGCTTTATCAGCCTTGTGTTTATTGCAATTTAAATATTTAACAGCATGCATGTCACATTATCATTCAATCTTAATATTTCATGGATGAAACTCAAAGAAAGAGATTTGGTATTTTTATCTTTACATCTCATCTAGTGGAGGCCTGGCCTGTGTGTTGGCTAACAGAGCTACTCTGACAGACTCTTATATAATTAATCAAACAGACACTTTCCTACAGGGACACAATGAGGCAATTTATAGTTCACGCCATCTGTTACCATGACAGCACACCTGCCCTAATGCTAGACAGCACATGGAGGAAAAAAGAATGCAAGCGTAGCAGAGACAAGTGATAGTTACCACCTACAAAAGCATAGCCTCTTTAAGAGCTAATTGCATCTGAATAATAATGATACTAATCCTTGAAAAAGATTATGAGAACAGCAACTACAGGCTGGTCAGGGTTATAGTATTTTGCTGTGAGAGTACTTCAGCATAACCATATGCTTGCCAACTCGTAGGTGTTAGAAGTTTCATTTGTCATTTCTGGTCCCTTGTCTCCTCCTCTCTTTTTGTCCGCCATCGCTTGCGAGGAGGCTGATGTCATCGAAGCCTGACAATTGATCGTGTTGAGAAAGCTGCTGATAAAAGTGACACGCCTGAGCTGAGGGGGCGTGATGCATAGCTTGAAATTCTCTTTTTTCCCCATTTTCAGACACGGTGCAGGAGGGAGCAGCAGGCTCAGCAGCGCCTAATCTGTATGCTGTTAGTGATTACATAAGTGGGCTAAGCAATTAGACCGAGCTCATTAAACACGTGGCTACGTGTCCCATACTGTCGGATACTTGATCAGTGGTGAATAAATAATGTCTCATTGTTCAATTTCAGTAATTGTATTTCTCCTACAAATGGTGTTTTTTTGTGCCCACTCAGATCACAGCTACAATGGGGAGACCTGGTCACTAACAGCAAGTGGAACTGACCCGTATCCGGTGCGCCCGCATCCTGGTGACCCTCAGCTGGTTTCCTTGGAGACCGACAGTGGAGGGGAGGAGGGCAGGGAGGAAACTATTGTGTACCTATGAACGTTGGTGCATTTCAAACGCTAAAAAAACACTCGGTGAAAGACATTCACGATCAGCATCAGTACTGGACTGTGCCGCCTTAAGAAAGCATTTCTGTTTTTTTACATTTGTTTTTCAGCATGCTTGTTTTCTACCATTGAAAGGTTATTTTGGTCTTTTTTTGGTAAACAGTTTCTGGCAACATTGAGAGAGAAACAGACTCTGTCTCACTTGTCATGCACCTTAGCTCAAAACACCACTGAGTGTTCAGTGTTCCTTGTTTTATGTCTTCTTTCTGTGTGTGTGTGTGTGTCTGTGTATATATGTGGCCATATATTGACTGTCAAAACCCCTGCAGCCCTTTTCCCCTTTCGCCTTCTCTGCTTTTTTACCGTCTCTCCCTCGCTGCTTTTCTCAGGTCCTGCATATCTCACCCCTCCAGCTCTATATTTATTATTATTCCCACTGAGTGAGAGAAAAGCATATACTCCATATCAGTGAAACATCAGCCTGGATCTCTCAGGTGGGCGATTGTTTTGCTTTGGAGTAAACTGTCCCTGTTTCATTCATCAGACAGGTCCTGTATATTTACCAGCTAAAGAGCAATGGGGAGCACAGATCATTAGAAATGAGAGATGAGAGCCGACAACATCAGTCCCACATTTTGCAGTCTTGCCGTCTCATTTATTTCCTTTTATCTGAAGCATGTTTTTCTTGTTTAAAAAAATAAGCCCAGTTATGGTCTTAGTGGGGATGTTGCAGCTGGGCTAATCTGTCAGTTTTATCAGGGAGTAGAAATGAGAAATAAGCTTTCGAGCACTTGAGTATTATTTCCTGCAATACGCAAAAGCACACTCGCTCAAACCACCTTAAGTCCTGAAGTCAAAATTTAGCCTGGCTCTTTGGATTGTCCAACTGTCCATCAGAAATGAAATGAAATGTCCTAAAAGCTGTTGGATATATTTCCATAAAATTTTCTAAAGACATTTGTGATCCTGCTTGACACTTGGCTGGAACGTTTTGACAAATATTGGTTGGATTGTCATGACCTTTGGTACAAACGTTAATGATCTCCACAGAAAAAAATGTCACCGTAATTGAGCCATTAGAATTTCGTCTAGTGTCATGTTCAGGTCAAACATTTAAAAGTGGCAACAGACTTCAGCACCCGCTGTCACACCCATCACATCATCTAACTGGGGAGAGCAACCACTCACTAATGGCTCAGTCACACTAGAGTAAGGAAACTGCTCTAGTAAAAATAGAATTGCAACCTACTTGTGACTAAAGTGATAATTGGATTGATTTCTTTTTTGTTTTGTTTTTTTGCATTCAGCGACTAATTGGAAGTAGTTAGCTTGACCAACTGGTGCAACACCTTCAACCTCTGGGTGACAACTTTTGATTGCAAGAAGATTGCACAGGTCACCTGGTAAGGCATACCTGTCTCCAAACAGTCACAAGCTTGGATTAAAATCACTCAGACATATTTGTCAAGGGTTGCAAATAACTGGCACCTAATTTATAAACACAGACATATTGCCAACAAATTGGAATCAATCTGAGTCAGTCTGTGCCAATAAGTGAAATTCGTCTCGTCTTTTGCAATATGTACTCGAACTGGTTGCCAACTGGTTGTAGTCTAGTTATATGTCTACATAAAAGCAAGGTTGATTTTAAGTGCCTGTGTCCTTTTCAGTTAAATTGCTGTCATGTAGTAACTACTACATTCCTGTTTTAAATCTATGGCTGCACTCTGAATGTAAGTAGCTAATGTTCATTGCACATGGTTCGAATAATTTCAGTCATGCAACTATGTCCAACCACAGTTATTCCTTGCCTGATTAGTGTATTGTAATGGGGAAAGTGCTTACTGCTTTTTAGTCCAGATTTAGTACCAGTGGCAGGAAGAACTGCATAGTTACAGTGATATTTTTTGGCAGCAAGCCTAAACACTGTCATTTCATAGCCATTACAATGTGCTTCTTTCGTAAAACCTAATGTCCCTTTAATTTTGCAAATGCTACAGTTTTGAACAGTTCCTGTAAACAAAATGACCTAACAGGTCTCTCTTTGTACTTAGTGCTGATTTAGTAATATTAGTGTGCTAAGACCCTAAACTAAGACTGAGGAACCATTGAACTACAGTGCTTAAAGCTCAGCATCATAAATATGTTTGCTCAGTTTAGCTGTCTTTCTTTGCTTGCTTCATAGGGTGAAAAATGTCCTAATATAAATATCCTCCCAAGTGCCCAGAACTATAAGAAGTTGCCTTATTGATGCTCTTGTGCTGAACTATTACAATGCAGCTAGCATTTACATATTGCTTCTCCTGATGTTTTTTTTTTTGTATCGAATGTGCCAATGCTTTAGGTGTCTCCTAGTGTTTGTACAGGCACTATAACATGAATCTTGTTTAATTTCTGTTGTATTGTAATCAGACCACAAGGCAGTGAAGTATTTTGATGTTTTGACTTTATACCATGTACATAACTTATGTGCTTTTATTTATTTATTAAAAAAAAAAAAGTCATGTTTTACTGTGCGGTGTGAAGGGTTCTATTGCACAAAGACGTGAACGTGTGTAACCAGGTCTATTTTCTTGTTTTGAGCTCATGTGTTGTACATTCTTGACTTTACTGATAAAATTGCATTTAAAAAGAATTTCCCGCGGTGCTTTGTTTTTCTTGAGGTTTGTTTGATGGGGCTACATGATGGGGTTTGTTACAATGAAACAGCAAAATAGCTGAATCTTAAACAGAGAGCTCAGCATGGGTGACAATAACACTTCAGTTTTTATGTCCTTGGTCTCCTTGTGCAGTGTCTCCAACAGTGTAAACAGATGTGTGATTGAGCTTCCCGTTCAGCTGCCAGCAGTGACAGGTGGCAGACCAGGTGCGTGAATGTCAATGATTTCCTATGTGAGCGCACTGCTGAATTGCAATCATAAAATCTGCTCCAGTATCAGATGAATGCAATATGTTGTTTTTTCAAATACGGATTCCTGCGAACCAAAATTGATCTTTTCACGAGAGGCCAAAAACAAAAACAGAGCTTCCAGGTTTTTTCCTGACAATAAAAGTAATGTATTTCATGTGCTCCACCTGTGTCTCTGCATCTGTTGTGGTTTAAGAAGAGCAGAAGTCTTTGGTAGCAACAGGGTCCCGGCTCTGCCCCCAATTTGCATCTTATTATTTCACAGACTATTGCATATTTTGTAAACGCCCACTTCATTCCATGTCAGCTGCACGCCCCGGTCTTTTTTCTGGCTTAGTACATTTTGCATTTAATAAGTATGATTTTTTTGTTTGTTTGTTTAAAGACCTGCAGTGTAATTCATCATTTTTTGGACTTAGAGTTAGGGTTGCATGTGGTAGCCTAGGTGATCAAACTGGGCTTAGTAAAAGAATTATTATATTATGATTAATATTATTAAGATTTTTACAACTATTATGATTATTACTAGCAGTGCTGTATTAGCAGTGATAGCTGTGACTGCACAGTGGTAGCTGTACATGGTGTAAAAAGTAACAGCTGTATAAAAATATCTGTTTTTAAAAATGACTAAGGAGGAGTAATGATGAATTAAGCGCCCACTAATACTTTATTAATGCTTAATAGCAACACTTTAGCTGTCACATTATATTAATAATAAGAGCTTTTAATTGGAAATGTAGAAATTTGGAAATCAGTACTTGATCTTAAAGGAATAAACAGCCATTACCTGTGGCCTGTATGCTGATCATGGTGTTTTGGACATAGCTAGCAAAGATTCCCCTCTCTCTGCCATCTTCTATGATTATCTTTAACCCTCTATTAATGGTGTAGAACAGTAAAGGTGCAGCAGACAGGGAATACAAATTTGCCAATTCTTAAAATTGAACCCCTGCAGTGAGTGTTAAATATAAACACGTGTATATGTGCAAATGTGACGTTGGATTTATGTGCATAAATATGGCGTACATTCATGACCCCTTCCTTGATCGTGCAGTTTTTATGTGTAAATGCACAGAAAAAGAAACAGTACTTTTTATTTGGAGTAAATATTTGAATCAATCACTATAGAGTTAAGGAGCAAATATGCATACTGCACATATTTCACAATCATTATGGCATGATACATAGAGTATATATATATATATATATATATATATATATATATATATATATATATATATATATATATATTTAAGTATATTTAAGTGTATTTAAGTGTATTTAAGCAGAAAGTAATTTTTCTGCTAGTAACATCATTGATCATAGAGCTTGATTGTTTATTTTTTTATTTTTTCCTTTGTGTGTGAATCTCAACATGCGTCACATAATCTATTAGCTTCTTTTAAACCATATATATATATATATATATATATATATATATATATATATATATATATATATATATATATGTACTTCAGTCGTATAAAACACTAAATGTTTTAAGACCAAAACAGTTCTGACATTCTGAATACTCTGATCTGCGCTCTTATAAACCCTCGAGGCCTTTCAGGTCATCTGGGAACTGCTTCTCCTTCAACTTTTGAAATAAAATATAGTGATGACGCCTTTAGCTTCTCTGTGGTACAGATCTGAAACAAGCTGCTGAGAGATCTGAGCTTTTCAAATGTTAACTGCTGCAAAATTGATGGTTTTCTATTTACCACTGCTTTATTAAATTAGGGTCTACTTTGACACTGAGACTGTACGATAACTTTGTGCCTTTTGGGTAAAACACTATTAGCATTTTTTAAATTATTTAAAAATAATTCATTTTAGTCAGACCTTATCAAGGATCCATTGTATGTATTACTTTTGCTTTAAAATTGAGATTACGCCCATTTCCCTCAGGCCTTCTGGAGCTTTCAGTGGAATAGGGTGTACCTTACCTCATCAGTTTTGAAGGAAAACCAAACAGCTGTTTGAAAAGGAATCTTTTGTGTTTTTGTCTAGGACAAAGGTGTCTGACAAAGGTGTGGGAAGAGAAAGCCTTTTATGATATTGCGAGCTTTTGTATGCATGTCATAGAGGTGCCTGTGTGTGTGCGTGTATATGTGACAGGTGTCATTGTTCGCACAGCCGCATATATTTTTACTGTTATATAAACAAGTACTAGAATACAGTGCTTAAGAGCTTTAGTTAAAAAGGAACTTACAGACAGGGTCAGTTCACTTCAACAGACCTGGTTGGCTGGTCGTCTTTGTTCTTTGTTACACATTCTGAGCAATTTCTTGTTTTTGAGCTGTTGTTCTGAGCTATTTCCTTTGATTTTATTGGGTTATATCTGTCTATCTACATTTGGGAAACATGGGTTGGGGTAAATGTGTATGTTATAAGGGTTAAATAGGCAGGTGCATGAGTTAGGGGGTGTGTTGGTGTAAAGGTTTGAAGTAAGAGGCGGTGAATAAGTTCGGGGGGAAACGGTGGGGTTGTAAGTTTCAAGAGAAATGATGGCCTTGCAGAGCTAACTCATATTCTCCTTCATTTCTTCCCGTTAACGCCTTGTGTGAGCTCCAGCTTTTTATTGTTTTACCTCTTCTCTTTCATTCTTCTTGGTGTTAATTTTCCTCTTGCTCTTGTGCTTTATTTTTCTCCTGTTCCATTTGAACTTTTGGCTCTTTTAAACTAGATGCAAGTGAAGGGTGGTATCATTTATCTTCTTCTAAGCTCCACTAAGCTGACTGCCCAATTTTTTACATGCTTATAAATAATTGTCAAGCTCTTCAGGTGGTCCTTTCCATAATGATTTGAAATCCTGTGAAAACTATGAATACACTGAAATCATCTGCACTGTTGTAGATCTCAATATGGATCAGGAATTAGGAATGTTTCCAGCACGTTGTTCAACGTACATCACAAAGAGTTAAACAGTTCTGAACTATTAGAAAAGTAACTGAGTGTAAAGTTGTGTTTTCGCCCTTAAACTTGACACAGAAATTCCCGGCTCAGCGAGGTCAAAAACTGGAATGTTCTTGCTGTGAGGTGACCATGCAGAGGATCTACTGTGTGGTGCATGTTTGGAACTGCGGAATCAGGAGGCGCTTGACAGAGAAATACGCTCTAACTCAAGCTATAGCAGTAGGATGTCAATCAACCATCTAGATTTTTCCAGTTCAGCTGAAAGTTTCCCGATATCATCACAAACACTTTTCATTTGCAGCTACCTGAGGAGTGGAGCAAAAAGTGTCATAAATTAAAGCATAAACACACTCGAGCTGAAATTAAAGTAATAGCTCTTTAGCATTTCATCCGTTTAGCTTCTCTTTGTCTGGGATCAGTAATTAAAGGTTGTTCCTTATTACGGCACGAGGCTTCTGTCCCTTCTTCCCTAGTTGTTTTTTTAATGACCTCTGTGGAAGGTGACCAATAACACCGACGGAAAAACCGATAAAGGGGAAACATTATCGCTGAGTCATCTGGCAGGTCGAACCACACGTTGCTACAGGCTCTCCCAAGAGGAGGTGTAATGATTTCTGTAGGCACACAGAATAAACATGCTCAGTCCAAATATAAATAACAGCTATTAAAGCTTATCCCAGTGAGTGATGCATTTATGAGAAACCTGCACTATATACAACATATATACAGGTTATTAGATTTCTCTTAGGGGTGAATTATAGTTACAGGATAGACTCAGTATATATACAGACTGTTCAAAATCATACCCAGAGAGGGAAATCTACAGATATAATGACCATAACAACATGATTCATGTTTGTCTGACTTTCAGTACTTTTCAGTGTTTTCTGCTCTCTCTCTTTTACTGTATTTGGTGCAAGCAAACATTTCCGTTCAGATTTGCTTATGACACGCCTTTGCAGCATTTGCAAAAAGTTGCTTCTTTTGAAGAGACATTTTTAACTGACACATCCTCTGATCTTTATGTCTGACCCCCGTTTTAATTGGTCTCACTCATCACGTCCCTTTAAAATCATGATCATCTCCTCCAGCTGTGTCAAAGCCAAGTGTGATGCTGTTTAACCCAAAATAAGTGCTAATTACAACACTTACACACTGTGCAGCTTCTGTGTCATTGCCACGGGTCTGAGCTTCAAAGCAAAGGCAGGTCAGGTACGGCACTCTTTTACAAAATGTTCTTTTATAGCTAAGATTATCACTGTTAATAACATACAGTACAATTATCAGACACTTTCTAGTGATGGGTTGAACCCCTCTTTACCTTAATTCTTCTTGACATGTTTTCAACAGCCTGCCAGAAACATTCGTCAGAGAGTTTGGTTCATACAGACATGATCACACAGTTGCTGCAGATTTGTCAGCTGCACAATCATATGGAGTAAGGTGAACTCATTGTAATGTTAAAGAAACCAATGTGAGATGATCTAAGCTTTGTAAAATAGAGGACTATCCTCATGGAGGCAGCAATCAGCAGATGGGCACACCGTGGCCATAAAAAGATAGACATGGTCAGCATCAGTATTTAGGTAGGCTGCGGCAGTTAAAAGATGCTCATTTCATGCTAAGAAATGATTCTCTGCAATATTACATTAGTAACACAAGCGTGAACCATTGATACCAGGCAGGAAGGATCCACGCTTTCATGTTTATACCAATTCTGACCCTACCATTTGAATGCTGTAGCAGCAATCGAAAGTCATCAGGCCAGATGTTTTTCCAGTTTTCTGTTGACCAACTTTGATAAGCCTGTGCAAGTTTTAACCACTGTTTTCTGTTCTTAGCTGACAGGAGTGGCACTCGGTTCGGTGTTCAGTGATTTGCGCTCTTCAGAATACCTCAGTTATAACAAGTGATTACTTAAATGCCTGTTAATCTTTCGTTGTTAGTCTGTCCATTATCATCTGACCTTTGACATCAGCAAAGAGAGAGAGAACTGATGCTCACTGGACATGTTCTGTAAACTGT
Organism: Neolamprologus brichardi; assembly: GCF_056152115.1. Lineage (NCBI taxonomy): Eukaryota > Metazoa > Chordata > Actinopteri > Cichliformes > Cichlidae > Neolamprologus > Neolamprologus brichardi. The sequence goes on along the minus strand of NC_142110.1, from coordinate 53,574,548 downwards.
GGGGATGATTGTGTGGCAAAATCCTAGCAGATCAACAGTTTCTTAAATACTCAGACCAGCCCTTCTATGGCGTTATTTTTGTGCCACTATTCTGAGCGCACGTAAAAAAAAAATTGAGCGCACGTAAAGAAAGTTTCCAGGTACAAGTGTTGCATTTTGAGGAGAAATTTATTTTGAGCGAAGAAAAGCTAAATTTGAGTGAACAAAATTCATTGCTGCGTGCAAAAAATGTATTTCAGTGTTTGCTATTATCCACACACACACACAATAGCAGCCCCTCTTGCTCAGTTTTTGCATTTGCGCTCGCTCGCAATGTGTTGCTTGCGCTCTCAACATTTCTGCCCGTGCGCGTTCAACTCTTTCTGTACACTGTTATATTTGTGCCACAAAACCAGCCAATCACAGACTTGGATGCAAAAAAATCTGATTGGCTGTTTTGGTCTCCAATCAGCTCGAAGTGAAAAAATGCAATATCCCAGAATCCATTTCATCCAAAACTCAGACCAGGCAGTGGCGGAGCAACACAGAGTGGCGGAGTTTGAAATATTACTCTGTCTGGGTCACGAAATAAACTTTTAAGATATTTTCATGCGAGAAAATATCTTAAAAGAACAAAAGAACACATATCCACACCAATATCATGAGCAGCAGCTTTTACAGCTGTGGCTCCAGCAAACATCAGCTGATACTAAAAAGTAATATTAAATAAATTCTAACAACTTATCAAGCTTGAACGTGCTGCTGTTGTTTAGCTCGACATCCGCTGGTTTCCTCTTTCTGGCGCAAAGTGGGCGATAAACAAACAAGAGAGATGATCAGCTGATCATTGATCAGTTTCATGATTGAAGTAGCAACAGGAGGGGGAGGGGTGAGCATGAGAGAAGAAGAGGCAGCTGACAGCGTAAAGACAGAATAACTCCAGCTTTGTGTCTTTTTCATTCTCGCTGAAATTCGGGACGAATCGCGTTCCTTTCCTTCAATAATTACTTCCTCCAAACCATCAACGTGTCTTTTAGACCCCATTCCTACAAAACTGCTCAAAGAAGTCCTGCCATTAATTAATTCTTCGATCTTAAATATGATCAACCTATCTCTAATAATCGGCTATGTACCACAGGCCTTCAAGGTGGCTGCAATTAAACCTTTACTCAAAAAGCCATCTCTAGACCCAGCAGTCTTAGCTAATTATAGGCCAATCTCCAACCTTCCTTTCATATCAAAAATCCTTGAAAGAGTAGTTGTCAAACAGCTAACAGATCATCTGCAGAGGAATGGTTTATTTGAAGAGTTTCAGTCAGGTTTCAGAGTTCATCACAGCACAGAAACAGCTTTAGTGAAGGTTACAAATGATCTTCTTATGGCCTCTGACAGTGGACTCATCTCTGTGCTTGTCCTTCTTGACCTTAGTGCAGCATTCGATACTGTTGACCATAATATCCTATTAGAGCGATTAGAACATGCTGTAGGTATTACAGGTACTGCACTGCAGTGGTTTGTATCATATCTATCTAATAGACTCCAATTTGTGCATGTAAATGGAGAGTCCTCTTCACACACTGAGGTTAATTATGGAGTTCCACAGGGTTCAGTGCTAGGACCAATTCTGTTTACATTATACATGCTTCCCTTAAGCAGCATCATTAGAAGACATAGCATACATTTTCACTGCTATGCAGATGACACCCAGCTCTATCTGTCCATGAAGCCAGATAACACACACCAATTAGTTAAACTGCAGGAATGTCTTAAAGACATAAAGACCTGGATGGCTGCTAACTTTCTGCTTCTTAATTCAGATAAAACTGAGGTTATTGTACTCGGCGCTGAAAAGCTTAGAAATATGGTATCTAACCAGATTCTTACTCTGGATGGCATTACCTTGGCCTCCAGTAACACTGTGAGGAACCTTGGAGTCATTTTTGACCAGGATATGTCCTTCAACGCACATATTAAACAAATATGTAAGACTGCGTTCTTCCATTTGCGCAACATCTCTAAAATTAGAAATATCCTGTCTCAGAGTGACGCTGAAAAACTTCCAGGCTGGACTACTGCAATTCATTATTATCAGGATGTCCAAAAAACTCACTGAAAAGCCTTCAGCTAATCCAAAATGCTGCAGCAAGAGTACTGACAGGGACTAGAAAGAGAGAGCATATTTCTCCTGTTTTGGCGTCCCTTCATTGGCTTCCTGTTAAATCCAGAATTGAATTCAAAATCCTGCTCCTCACATACAAGGTCTTAAATAATCAAGCCCCATCTTATCTTAATGACCTTGTAGTACCATATCACCCTATTAGAGCACTTCGCTCTCGCTCTGCAGGCCTACTTGTTGTTCCTAGAGTATTTAAAAGTAGAATGGGAGGCAGAGCCTTCAGTTTTCAGGCCCCTCTTCTGTGGAACCAGCTTCCAGTTTGGATTCGTGAGACAGACACTATCTCTACTTTTAAGATTAGGCTTAAAACTTTCCTTTTTGCTAAAGCATATAGTTAGGGCTGGACCAGGTGACCCTGAATCCTCCCTTAGTTATGCTGCAATAGATGTAGGCTGCCGGGGGATTCCCATGATGCATTGAGTTTTTCCTTTCCAGTCACCTTTCTCACTCACTACGTATTAATAGACTTCTCTGCATTGAATCATATCTGTTATTAACCTCTGTCTCTCTTCCACAGCATGTCTTTTATCCTGTCTTCCTTCTCTCACCCCAACCGGTCGCAGCAGATGGCCGCCCCTCCCTGAGCCTGGTTCTGCCGGAGGTTTCTTCCTGTTAAAAGGGAGTTTTTCCTTCCCACTGTCGCCAAAGTGCTTGCTCATAGGGGGTCATATGATTGTTGGGTTTTTCTCTGTATCTATGAAGCGCCTTGAGGCGACTTTTGTTGTGATTTGGCGCTATATAAATAAAATTGAATTGAATTGAATTGAATTGAATTGAATTGAATTTCCCCCTCAATACGGATGTATTGTAATTGGTCCAGCCCAGAGCTGATCATGACCAACTGGCTAATCCACCACCTTTCATTGTTTATACCGTTACAAAAACAAACAAACAAACATAAAAATGAAAAATCACCATCGGCCCACCGGGCAAATGCCCAATGGCCAGTCCAACTGTGCGGTCAGCTGGTGGGTAACCGGCATCTCCGAAAACGTTAGAGCACTTATGCAAATATGTGATGTTTTGATAAATCAAGCAGATATTTGAAGTTTACACAGCACCATTCTCACATGAAAATATCTCAAAAGTAATATATCTCAAAAGTAATATATATCTCAAGAGTAATATTTCAAACTCCGCCACCCTGTGTTCCTCCGCCACTGCCTCGTTTGAGTTTTGGACGAAATGGATTCTGGGATATTGCATTTTGTCATTTCGAGCTGATTGGAGACCAAAACAGACAATCAGATTTTTTTGGATCGAAGTCTGTGATTGGCTGGTTTTGTGGCACAACTATAACGGTGTACAGAAAGAGTTGAGCGCGCACGGGCAGAAATGTTGAGAACACGAGCAACACATAGCGAGCATGCAAAAACTGAGCGAGAGGGGCTGCTATTGTGTGTGTATGGATAACAGGTGGGTAGTAACGAGTTACATTTACTCCGTTACATTTACTTGAGTACGTTTTTGAAAAAAATTTACTTTTAAAGTACCGTTTTTGCACAATACTTTTTACGCCCCTCCCCCCTCTTCCCAGCGCAAAGCACAAGGCTCGCATGCTGAGTGAAGCGGAAAAAAAGTGTGAGAGAGGGTGAGAGAAAGAAAAAAAAAACCCACGGCTCGCGTCGTTCACATCAAAGATCCAGCTCTAAGAGCCATTTCGTTCGCGACCGACACATCACTACTTTTTAGCTGTAGTTAGCTGGATGTCAGTCTTATGTTACAGCAGCTGTGTCGAGCTCGAGCTGCAAGTCATATTTTCGGTGCTACGTTGTAGTGAGATAAGTTTGTGGGTGTTTTGTGCAGCTTCGGCTGTCCTTTCAACTGCTCGCTGGTTAGCTACAACTCATAGCTCACGCTTATAACCTATAAGCTAACAGCTAGCCTGGTTAATGACGCTAGAGTTCAACGCACATGCAAACAGCTCGTCTCTACTGCTTTAACTGTTAAAACAGAAGGCAATACTGCGGCTGACAGGGTTTATTATGTGAAACAGCAGCTTGTTTAGTTTAAACAGTCTGCATTAAGCTGGGCAAACACGGCAATTTTTTTTCAGTCGCGTTATTCAGCTCCTGCTCAAACTGTACGGTTGAAATTTAGGGGTTAGAAGTTCATAGATCACGATGCAGGGTCTCACGGCCTGATGCTCTGATGCGACCTGAGTGCTCAAACTGTGCGTCCATAACATGAAGCTTATCATACAAAATCTGTCTCTGTCTTTCACTCACACAGACACACACACACACACCACCATCAACTTTGCTAAATTACTAATGAAAAACATTGACCAGGCAGCTGTGATTGAGCAGCAGTGTCCATCCAACTTTTTTCATGGTTGTTGTAGTCATGATAATTTTGTGAGGCCACATTGAAAAGCCTCGGATACGGATGCGTAGAGCTGCCAACCAGGCAAAAGAAAAATAGAGCTATATCACGTTATAACGTGATATATCACGCATGAAAAGTATATTGTTCTAACAATATACCTTTCACGTTTGAACAATATAATATCACGTTCATACAATATAAATATTATATAGGCTACATCGCAGCTCCAGTCACGGCTTCCATCACTTTCTCGTCTTTTCCCAGAGTAACAGCCAAACAGGAGGATCTATTGGCTAGCACTGCTTAGCCTTGCATTCGTTCTTATTTTAAACTTAAGCTGGAATTCATTGCAAATTGTTTGTGCAGGATATGAATGACAAGATTTTGTTTTTCTACAAGAGTTAGTAAAAACATCTCCACTCTGATCAAATCTTCTTGCCAAACATCTGCAGCTTGGCAGTGTATACTACGGAGCCCCGCAGGGGACATGGGAGAAAAAACATACATCACCTTTCTTCCCCATTTTGATGCTCAGTTTGAACTTAAGTAGATATATGTGCATGACTCCATTGAGCTGCTTTTCAGTCCTTTCAATTTTGTGTGAAACACAGGCGGATAAATCAGAGGTTTAGGGGAAAAAAAAACATCAAACAGCTCGTAAGAGTTACCTTCCAGGACTTCTATGTTTGTTTAATAAGCTGGAAAAAATACAAATATGTTGTTTCCCTTTGACGTAAATGCAGCATTAACAGGCTCTCCAGCACTGTTATCACGGGACTGCTTTGCAAAGTGCTTTGGGGCCTACATCAGAGTTTTTCCTGGCTCGGAAAAGGCCTTTGGGGGGGTCGAATATGCGCAGCTGGAAACATAAATGCTGTGTACAGTAGAGAAAATGAGCATGCATTACCTCATTTGACAGAAGTCTGTGCTCATTCCTGCGTTCTGGGCTACAAAAACTGTTTTAAAAGACATTTATATTTTATCAGAATATTGGGAGAGGACAGGAAGGGAATTCAATGAGGGTAACTGAAACCTCTTTTGTTTTTTATTATTTTTTTAATCAGTTTCTATTCTTTTTTGTGTCTATCCAAGCCCATCCCTATACAGTACATCTGAATCTAGTTTCTCAGACATATGGTTGAAGGCATCACAACAGATAAAGTTAAAATAAATTAAAACAGAGGAGAGGGACAAAACAGAAACTCATATGTCCTCATAGCAGAAAAGGCACGACTAAATGATTTTCTTATTTGCTAAAGGCAAAGAAATACTTTCTATTAATGGCTATCATGTATCAAAAAAAGCATCTGAATTGATAACCATGGCCTTCTAGTGGTGTTCAAATACACACTGCCAGAGGGCGAGCACAAATCAATACAAGTATGATCTACGTGCGTCTATGTGCATTTCATGGCAGTTTTTTTCTACATTGATTTGGTAAAATGTCCACTTGTATAGTGGTTTCCAGCTATACTGTATATTGCTTTTTTTCAAATTGAGAGGAGAGGAATAACATAAAAATACTGCATCTAACATCTGCCACCAATTGGGTACTTTTCTGCTATGAATTAGTGTATCATTTTTCATCGTGAGCTATTTCCATGAAAGTGTATTCACTGCCTGTCGCCCTGTCAGCGCTCTCATCTTTCTGTCATCAGTGTCATCAGTCGTTCCTGCGATATTGTTGGCACAACAGTATTAGTAAGGCGTGTGCATGCACGCATGTGTTTGTATGCAAGGGATGAAAATCGTTTTAACTGGATGTGTACGCGCTGCGGTCGTTGGCGATCTACGGCCCACATTGTAAATGCTCCTTTTAATTGCAGTCTTGGTGTTTATGCACAGGGTGGAGGTGAACCATCTCTTAGGCATACTAATACACATCAAAGGTTCATATCTGTCAGCACTTGAGGAGTGTCATACTTATGTGATGCTGTTCGTGAGAGCGTGTGGATGAGCTGTTCACTGTGATCCTGCACCGTGACACTGAGGTAATCCCTCACAATAGGTTCACTCATTTGATCAACCCACCCACCAGGTTTTCAATGGGACCCTCATTTTGCTTCTTTGTCCTTTTAAATTAGAGGACTGTCAAGTAGCCATGTGTCATGACGTTTAACAAGAGGTGGTGTAATTACTAGATAATAATGTATTACTAGGGTGTTGTGCAACCTATAGGATAGGTTACTGTCACGGAATGCAGATGTAGTGTAATCCTAAAGCATTTACCACAAAGCATTCCCAACTTTGTATCGTCTGACCTTTATTTTTCTTTTGGAATTGTAAAACTGAAGTACGAGTGATGTATGATCAAACTTGCAATGAACAAATCAGAAAAGAACATTTTTTCTTTTATCAGGTATTATCTTGATATCACATTGCCTTCTTCTTCTTCCCATCACTTTTTTTAGTTTCAATGTTTGAATGTTAGTACAAAATTTTGGGATTACTTTTTTTTAGTTTTCATATATGATTCTAACCAGCTTGCAGCAGATCATAATAATATAATAATAGCAAGATATAATATAGATATGATTTTTCTCAAATCTGTTATTAACATAATACTAGAAAAATTAGCATTTCCTGCAAAAATGCTGTGTGAATGCTGTAAAGCTGAAGCTGTCTGCTGAAAATAGCTGAAGAAGCTGGAGTCAGTATTTTAAAAGTAGTTGAACTTGTAATCATTTTGCTCAACTTGGCAAAAATGTAAAAAACTTGGCAGAAATGCAATAACTTAGAAGAAACATAATAACTTGGCAGAAATGGTAAAACACAGCATAAGTATTGTAATTCAGCATAAATGTTAATATTTAGCACAAACATAACAGTTTGGAAGAAGTGGTGTAACAGTATAACTTAATATACAGTAGTATAGTAGTAGCAGAAATAGTATAATTTAGTAGAAAAGTAATAACTTAAGCAGAAATATTGGAAAAGAAAAATGGCCATCTGAAAAAAGCTGAAGTTTTTTCAAAACTACTTGCTTTTCAACTGTAAAAAATTGGCAGAAACATTAGAAAAGGAAGAAGGAACAGCCAGCAGATACACAAAATTACAAATATGGACACATATGAACACACACATGCACACAGAGACTCACACAAACACACAGGCATGGAGCACAGAGGGGCCTGTGTGGGTCTATGCCAGTCAATGAGTCTGAACTCAATTTGAATCCACCAATCAGAGAGGCTGTGTACTTTTTCCCGCCCAAACAGCTGCACCTGCTGCAGCCTTTACACTCACACAGACAAAGGCTACGTCCACACGTACCCGGGTATTTTTGAAAACTGAGATTTTTCTATATGTTAACACCTTTCGTCCACACATAAACGATGTTTTCGGTCACTGAAAACTGAGATTTTTAAAAACACCTGCCAGGGTGGATATTTTCAAAAACTCAGTTTTTGCATTTACGTGTGGACGAGGAAAACGGGGAAAACGCAGCGTGAAAGGTGTGCGCCTTTTTTGACGTCACACTGTGCGCCACGTTATTGTTTCGCTGAAATGGATTTCTACAATGGGGGATTTAGACAAAATACTGTTACTGTTAATTGTACTCTCTGCAGTGTTTAAATGCTTACATATACACGCACAGTTACTGTCCCTCCACATATAGGGCTTTGGAGGGGCACATCCCCTCCCACCATGACAGTAGGCCAAAAAAACCACACGGAAGCGTCATCTATGGTTGTACGTCGGTTGCAACGTTAGATCACATGATAGGGAGGGCAAAAAGCTGGAAAATGGGCTCATTTTCATCGTTTCCCCTCCTGGAGGCAACGGGAGAGATCTCATGTGTCCGATATTACTAAACAAATGGATTGCAGCGGTCAGATGAGCGGATATCAAGTTCTCTGCCATCCCCAATTTTTTGTTGGTTTGCTCACGGCATTTTCTTTCCGGTGAGTTCTAAATAAATTCATATCTCTCTTAATAGGCTTTTAGTGTTGTTTTGAATGCGCTGAGGTCATAGATAATTAGATAAAACATCCTAATGTGTGATGCTGCAGAACCACGCCATGTTGACGGAGTAGCTTATTATTTGGCATTATTGCAGGCAAACCAGCATATGAAATATGAAACAGAAAAGAAAAGTATGTTTATTTATTTTTTTTATTCAAGATCTGTTCACATGCACTTAGCAAGTACATACACATGAAATGCAAACTATTTACATGGCAACGGACAGCTGGCAACCTCTGGCTGTATCTTGGTCATATGGTCAACGTACTCACAACGTGGAGGCTTAAAAACGGCCAAATCTTGTACCCAACCGTTTGTGAATTAGATGTCTCCAGGAATTCATAATTCCGAAAATGATTGGCCGTGTATGCGCTGACTCCACAGACAAGGTACGCGAAGATAGTGGGATAGGACAACGGCGGTAGGCTGTCTGGGTTTCCTCTCTACGGCCTTTTTTCATACGGGTCCACATTATCGATGCACGCTATTTTTTCCAAGTACCGTCTCATGGTGTCTGGGCGCAATTGGTCGCGATACAGCCCTTTGTCTTTTGCGCTGATTTTAAGCATGGTTCTGGCAGTCCTGCTTCCAACACAGTGTGTTTGTTTTGATTTGTGACCTTCTGACATGGCCCCGCGATCCCATAATGCGTGACGTCACTTCCAAAGCCCTATAGGACTCGGTTCTGCATCTATGCGCCATCTTTGTTTACTTTTTCCCACCGAGGCTTCTAGACTTCAGAATGGCCAACATTTCTACACGGTTAGTAATATATCGCCACCTCCTAGCAGTGTTTTCCTTTATTTTTGCATTATGTGTGGACGGGATTATTTTTTTAAATGAAAACGTAAAATCTCCGTTTTCAAAAACATGTGAACGTAGCCAAAGAGAGACACAGGCTTTCTGCAGTGTATTTCTCATATAGAGGATTCCCCTCGAACAAATGGTAGATACACAGGGGTAAGGCAAAAAACAGCAGATATTATGAAAATATTCTGTTTTTTTCATTTGAGATTCTTGAGTTTAGACATTTAAAATACATAATTCCTCTCTTCCAGTGGTTAAAAGAATATGAGCTACTAATATTAATTCAGATGTGTTCTAGCTCTAAATTTTCTTTTGCCAATAGACAGTTTTTCTTTCAATTCATTTCATTCAAGCTGTTCAGCTAGTTTCCAAGTTCTTCTGTGTGAATTTCAGTTCTGCGCTTTGGCTGTCAGGTGAATATTTCGATGTATTTCAGCCCATTAAACATGTTTTTCACCAGAGATTTCAGCAATTATAAAAATTCAGCTCAAACTATTCAGCTATTAGCTTTCACACTGCATTTTCTACAGGAAATGCATTTTATATACCAGTTTCAGTTACTGTTGTTCATATGTTAACAGAATAAGTTCAAACTGTATTAAAAATAATAAAATCAATATGTTATGTTACTGCACTACACTTAATGGACTTGTGGAAGCATTTTGAGAACCATAAGAGACTCTTACAAATGTTTGAAAGAAAAAAATTATTTAATATAGATGGAGACTTGTAGAAATATGAATGAGTTTATAAAATTTGATTCCTGTCATGGTGTGCTGTGACAGGCAGGTTGTAGGACCCAAACACAGGACTCTTACGTGGAATGAAACTTAAATCGGCAGCTTTTATTGCTGGAAAACATTTTCATTAGAGATAAACGTTACAAAAAAACAAACCAAAACCTCAAGACTCAAGAAACTAAAAACTAAGAAACAAGAACTAGGAAAACAAATCAGGAACTATGAACAAGAATTAAGTAAAGAACACTAAGGGGAAAAAAAAACACACCCAGCCCATTGAAAACTAAAGAAACCCTAAAAACATGAACAACAATCATCAAGGAACATATTTGGACAGTCTCGGTCGTTGTGTCCTTGGGCAAGATACTTCACCCGTTGCCTACTGGTGGTCAGAGGGCCCGGTGGCGCCAGTGTCTGGCAGCCTCGCCTCTGTCAGTGCGCCCTATTGTGGCTGTGGCTACAATGTAGCTTGCCATCACCAGTGTGTGAATGTGTGGGTGAATGGGTGAATGACTGGATGTGTAAAGCGCTTTGGGGTTCTTAGGGACTAGTAAAGCGCTATACAAATACAGGCCATTTACCATTTATATTTACATATTTACAGCTACTGGAACACCGATACCCAGTATGGTGACAGTTTCAGTGTCAGTCAGTGTCTTTTGGTCTGCAACAACAGCAGAACAGACTTTTAAGTCTTTTGAAGAAGCCCTTTTTCTTCTTCTTCTTATTGAGCTGAAGGTCTTTGGACTTCATACTGGGTTCAGGAAAAGGTTCCTCACAGGGAACATCAGGAACTGGCCCAATTTCCAAAAGAGATCCTTTGATCTCAAGATCTTCGCCGTTAAGACTGGATTCGGACTCTGCAAAGGGTTCCTCACAGGGAACGTCAGCCACTGCCACACTTTCTGAAAGAGGCCCTTTGATCGTAAGGTCTTCAGCCCTCAGACTAGATGAACTTTCAGCAAGAAGTTCCTTAACGGGAACATCAGGCTCTGGCACACTTTCTGAAAGAGGTCCTTCGCTCATAAAGTCTTGAGAACTCCGACTGGATGCCCTTTTAGCAAGAAGTTCCTCACAAAGAGGAACTAGCTGAAAAGATCCTTCAGCTAGTGGAACATCTGCCATTGAAAGACCTTCAGAGGAGCGTTCTTCATTTGTGTTCTTCACATCAGGAAGAGTTGAAGGGTGCTCAAACATTTCAGATATCCGGATCATTGCTACATCAGCAATGGCCTTCAGCAACACTGGTGGAAAGTTTGCAATTTTGATCAACAGAATTTCTTGAGGAAATTTATGTCTGATCTCCGTCAGGATGCTGTCGACCATATTGTTTCGGATGGAGTGGGTGAAGATGGTCTGTGTTTCAATTGCTGTGAGGCTCTTGGAGACATGATCCAAAGTGGCCTTGGTGACACTCGTGGATAGGATGCTTAGAGTCTGGGAGGCCATGTTTAGGAGCGGACGAGGAGGAAGCTCCCAGAAGCCCTGGAGAACTACCTCGATCACTACCTTCTGCACGGTGAGCATTTTGGTGTTACGCTGTTCCTGCTGCTTCTTTTTCAGGACTTCAATGTAGTCCTTCACCATGCTGAGGAGTTTAGGTGTTCTGTAGAAAAACATATAAGAATTATCTTTTAAACATATTCAAAGCATCACTTAAATATTGAAACACTGTAGCTGGACTGTTAACCGTATATTGCCCTTTGTATCATACTTACATCACTTGTATCATACTTTGTATCATATATACATGAGTTTCTGAGACCTCGATCTCATCAACATGATCAATACTTGCCATAATTTCAAAATAATTTCAAAAACACCCAATGTATCAAATGCTATATAAAAAAAATATAATAAATACATAATAAAAGTATATCATACACAACATGACATAGCAAAAAAACAAATTTGTGAATTTTGTTTAATAAACATCTCAGTTCCAAAAAATCTGAATTTTCTGGTTATTTTTGGATGGGTTGGGTCTTACAGGGTTAATAACTGTATATTACGTGTGACTCACTGAAATTTAGGAGGCATGGTCTCTGGGAACTGAAGAAGCATTCTAGCTTGAAATTCAACGTCCCTCATTTTATTGATGATGTTCACCGCCCATACCTGAAACAGAAAACACATTTACAGTACAGTTATGTTTAAAGGTTATGTGAAAATGATGAAAAAAAGAAATTTCCAAATTACTACAAGTCTTGTGAGTTTTCTAGTCTTACCAGCCTTAGAAGAGGTTTGGCTTTCTCTTCTTCAGATTCCTCTAATTCAAACTCCCATAGCCTTCAAAATAAAACCACAGAATTTATAACAGTAAAATAATAATAAAAACCATACAAACCAAAAGTCAAGTGTGTCATTTTTTTTTTTTTTTTTACAAACAACTGACCAATCAACTGGAATATATAACTTGTCTTTTTAGTTTTTTTAAGCTGTTAACAATGGTGGACTCTCACCACATTTCACAATGTAAAAAAACCCCAACAAAAATCAAATCTTTCTTTGTTTTAATGTTTTATACGCTTTGAATTTTTCCCCTATTTCTGGATCTGCACTGATTGCTGTAGCACACTGTGTAGCAAACAATGGAAGTTTCTGTCCCTGCTTGTTTTTTTCTAATTCTTTATACCTCTCAGGTGCAACAAAGAATAGCTCAGCAATTGGAGCAGTTGCCACAATCGTGTTCCAGTGCACTCCCAGATGTTTAAAGGCAGCAGACATGGTGCCTCCTTGTTTGAACAGCCTCAAAATCTTGTTATACTGGGTGACCACTTGCTTAGGATTCTGGACTCCAATTGAGAGAACATAATCATTAATGTAATGTAATAGTGTAGTAACATAACACACCACATGAAAAATCAAACTGTTGAGTTAATCACTTTACCTCTTGTTCTTTGGTTTTGGTCATGTTTCTTTGACTTCCTGTGCTTTTTTTTGCTTTGCCCTTCTTCCTCTTCTTCCTGTCTTTATCTGATTAAGTTGTGCTCATGGAGGAGTCAGAACTCTGACCAAAAGACCCATCAGAGGACAGTGAAGATATGCTTAATACCTCACTGGAATCCTGGACAGAACTTGTGGTTCCCCTTGAGAGAGCTAGTAAAACAGTTAAAAAGACAACACAGACAAAATTACTCAACAGAATGCTCAAGCAAAGGAAGCATGTGACAAGCTATGTAATGTTTTTAAGAGTGGACTTACATGCTGCTAATTGCTCCTTTAGATAGTCTCTTTCTTTGGTGAGCTCATCAATCTTATCCTTTTGCCACTCTAGCCTCATCTTACAGATCTCCAACTCTTGTGATTTTCTTCTGTCTGCCAGCTGTGCAGTTGGGGCAAAACTGTCACACATAGAGAAAATTAAAAACAAAATTAGACTTGGCTATAAATAAAATTAATAAAACAAACACAATAATAATAATAATGTACACTTTGTAGACTTTAAATAACAGTAAAAGCATTACAGTGATTGATAAATAGCCTACAATGGTAACATTATAAACTATATTTAGTTATGTATTTAGAAACTGGCCAATTTGACTATAATTATATATTAACGTATTTCAAACATAGTGCATTAGATTGTACAATGTAGAGCATTTATTGTGAATTTATATTGTATGCAGCAAAATAGCTAGAGAAGGACTGACAAACTAAATTACAGAAAGCACAATTATAAGTTACAGCCCAGAGTAACACCAAAGGCGATAATCCTCATTTAATCCTTGAGCCAAGCCACAAGAAACGACTAATAAAATAAACTGAACAGTGTTTTTGCTGATATCGAAAGCTTAAATGTAGCTAAAAGCTAAGCTAAGCTAATCAACCTATAGCAGCTAGCGAAAAGCTACCTGCTAATAGGTGGTGGGTGTTAGCAATGAAATAAGCTAATACAATGAGGTAAAAAAAATACTCACCACTGGTAACACCAACATCCATCTTGTCCACGTTGTTATTCCCCCTTTTTGTCCGGGTTCGCATGTCGGTAGATCGGTTTGGGCTTTCGTATTCATAGAGAAGCCATTACTCCAGCTTGATTATGACCTAGAGGTGAGAGGGCACAGCATCGCGGTCTCCTATTGGTCATGAAGGAGCAAAAGCGCCGCTTCCTCTGTTGGCTTAACAACAAACTGGCTAAAAAATGCGAAATCTCACGCGACTGAAAAAACTCATTAACGAGGAGATTTCGAAAAGAACTGATATTCAGTTTTTATAAAACATCTAGTATGAAACTAGTATGTGTACTACATGCAGAGTTTATAGTATTATATAGGGTATGTTAATCATCTACTTACCTTTTACCAATGACTTTGTATACCACTGAACATCCTGAAACGACTGGCTTGTAACTGATGCAGAGTAGTGTTTATAAATGATTAATCATGACATTAAAACATGACAACATGATTAATAAAAAGTGTTATACATTAGCTTATTCATCATGAACAAAGTGTTTAAAGCAGTGCTTGTAAACTATTAATTGATGATGTGAAATACTTTGTAGATGTTGTAGAGATAATTAAGTAACCATTAACTAATGCTTAACAGATGATTAACTAATGCTTAATAGTGAGCAGTTATTATAAAGTGTTGACTTAACAGAAACATAAAAACATAATAAGTTGTGTGAATGCCTACAGCATCCAGTGGTTGGAGCCTATCCCAGCTAAAGATAAGACCCCCTGGAATATTGCTTACTATATGCTGACGTCCTTAAGGACCAAATATTAACAGCAAGCAAACATTTTCATATTACAGTAGTAGTAGCAGATAATAAGGATGTTTCTTCCTGTTAAAAGGGAGTTTTTTCTTCCCACTGATGCCTAGTGCTTTTTTGTAGGGGATCGACTGATTGATATCTTTCCATAGTCCAGAAAAGAACAAAACATAACAGAACATCAATTTGAGTTATATGAAAGAGGATATGCAAGTTGAGAACTGAGTAGTATAAATCATTTTATTGCTATAACTCTAGAACACTTTAATATATCTGACACTGATAAATGCTTCAAAGAGATTACAATAGAAAAACTAAAATAATGATGTAATGGCAATCAGATAAGGGCAAAAGCTGCTCCCAATGTGTCAATCATGTGAATATTAGCTAGAATATTAGTAGGAAAAAATACCTGTATGAATTTTTGTATGAATGAGACATGTGGTATGAAGTACTTTGAGTGCTTAAGTACAGTAGAAAATACAAGAACCAGTCTATAACAGTGTCATGTTTATATTCTGTACAGCACATTATTGCAAAGGTTCTCATAGTATGAAATTTACCATCAGTATACTGTTAAATAACAATTTCATGATGGCATATGGGTGCTATTGGTTTACTGTAGTCTTACAGGAAAAATATTATAAAACCAAATTGGGGAATCTTGTTTTAATCATTTGCAAATGTGATCAACCATACTGGTGCAACATCTTTATAAGTAGGAAGAATGATAGCCAAATGACAAAAATGAGACCCAAGTTAAAAATAACTGGAAAAATCCTTTAACATGGTTAATTTGAATTCACATGCATATTTTCAGTTTCATCTATCCCTTTTTTCCACTGGACCATGAGCTCCTTGCCACAGTCTGACAGGCTCATTCCTTTGATAACATTCTCCTTGGCATTAGAGGAGGCAGCAGGTAACAGATAGTGAGTTGGCCCTCCTTGGTCATTAAACTAGGTGAAGAAAAGGTCAGACACTTCCATCTGCCTGTTCACTATGGGGAACTGGCAATTATAGCTATGAGGGGTCATTTGCCCCTAGTTGCAGACCCAGCTGCCTGAGAGAAGGCTGAATTTGTTGGTCAAATGTTTGGGTCATCCATCACTGGTGGCTGTCGGTCATCACAAAGAAATTATTTTTTGGGAAATAAAAAAAATATACCTCAAACATAATCTATAAAAAATGTCTGAACCTCCTGGTGTTGACTATCACGTCTTCGTTTTATAGCTATAGCACATTAAAAATGAAAAAAAAAAAAGTTGACTCAAAGTGATTTAGAGACAGGCACATTCAAAGGGTCTTCAAAAAAACACTTTCAAAGTACATGAAAAGCTGAAAGGTCCATTTTGTTGTTTTAACTAATTGTTGTGGAAATTAAAAATTGCAGTGATTTTGTGGTCATTAACATGGGTACAAATTTTGCAAACTGATTGTTTCAATTTTTAATTTAATTCATTTCAATTGATTTTTATTTATATAGCGCCAAATCATACAACAGTTGCCTCAAGGTGCTTTATATTGTAAGGTAAACTAATGAACTAGTTTTCAGCCTCACTCTGAGACAGGATGTTTCTCATTTTAGAGATATTGCGCAAATGGAGGGAAGCAGTTCTACATATTCACTGTAATATGTAGAAGCAGGAGGTCATTAGAAGTCATCCACATTTTTATATCTTTAAGACATTCCTGCAGTTTAACTAATTGGTGGGTGTAATCTATCTTGATGGATAGATAGAGTTGGGCATAATCTGCTTAGCAGAGAAACTGCATGCTATGCTTTTAATTATACTACCAAGGTAAAGCATGCATAATGTAAGCAGAATTGGTCCTAGCAGGGAACCCTGTGGAACTCCATAATTAACCTTAGTGTGTGAAGAGGACTCTCCATCAACATGAACAAATGTGGATTTATCAGATAGATATGATTCAAACCACTGCAAGACAGTACCTTTAATACCTACAATATGCTCTAATCACTGTAATAAAATATTATGGTAAGCAGTATTGAACACTGCTTGTCTGGCAGGACAAGCACAGAGATGAGTCCTCTCAGAGGCCATAAGAAGATCATTTTTAACCGTCGCTAATGCTGTTTCTGTACTGTGATGAACTCTGAAACCTGACTGAAACTCATGATCAGTTAGATGTTTTACAATTACTTTTTCAAGAACTTCTGAAGGTTGGAAAAGGGCCTATAATTAGCTAAGACAGCTGGGTCAAGCTGGGTCAAGTAATGGCTTTTTAAGTAATGGCTTAATTATTGCCAACTTGAAGGCCTGTCATCAGTAATTGATTAATAGAGATAGACTGATCATATTTGTGATTGAAGCATTAATTAACCTCCTAGGACCTGCGTCCACATATGTGGACATCACATTTTGGGTTATTTAGACAAAAATACTCAATTTTGCTTCACAAGGGCCTGATACTCACTTACGAGGACATTATACTGATACTGTTCTATCAAAATTTTAAACAAATATCCTCATATGTGGCTCTTATTTTTCTTAAAAACAAAAATAAGGTAAAAAAAAAAAAAATCTGGTAATTCTTTGTTTTTACATTCATCGGGTCCCAATATGCCCAAATATCAAAGAGAAATTAAAAATGCATGTCGTGGAAGAGTTCAGGTCTTAGGAGGTTAATGGTAGGACTTATTTGGGCAGTTTTTTCATAATGGGGTCTAAAAGGCACTTTGATGGTTTGGAGGAAATAATTTCTTAAATCTAACTTAGAAGGATCAACTGGAGAAAAAAAGACTCTAGTTAGTCTTTATAAATCACGGCAAACTTAAATAAGCTGCCTTTATAAGTTAAACGTATCTGTGCTGATATTGTGGCTGTATTTACTCACTACCAAAATTTTCCAAAATCACTGATAACTGTAAAAGGCTTTGAAAAATAAATACAAACACAAACACCTGATTGTCTCCCTGAGGCCATTAATTGAAAAAAAAACAAATTACAACAGCCACCATTTACAAGATTGTGATCATTTCCAGCTTTGAAAGCAGCATTTCACCACAAAATATCAGCTGCTGGATCACTTTTAAAGGTTTTACTCTCAACTTTTAACTTTTTTGACTTTGAAGAAGTTAAACAACAGATTTAATCATAAACACTGGATAATTGCAATATCAAACCCCATTGGCTCTGCTGGACGAACATTTGAACATTCGCTGCTAATTACCAGTGAATCTCTGGAGCCCAAAAAATGGTATTCAAAACAAACCTAGTTGAATTAAAAGCTATATTCTTAATTACAAGACGAGATGCAGGAAGCAGAAAAATCACTTTTATTTTGTTAAAGCAATGGTACACAGCTTGCATATTGTTTGTGTTACAGAGCAATTGGAATATGTTATTATGTTATTCTCTTAGGAAATGGCATTTTATCTCACTTCTCTCTCACTCTCGCATGAAATACTCATTCACAGATCATATGATTGTGAAGGAATGCTTGAAGACTGAATGATAACTTATAAGAACTTGTTATTGCGTGTAGGAGTCTGATTTGACACTATCTGTACGATTCAGCAAGATATTTCATTAAAACAAGATGATGAATTTATGGAGGTCACACAACTCTTGGATAAATGAGTATTTAAACACAACTTTGTGGTAATCTAAAGGACGTTGAGAGGTTTAGTTAAATAGTCATGTAAAAATAGTTTTAAATACACCTCATGATTTAAACTATTTCAAACGTTTACGTATTTTGTACTCTGAACCACACGTCAACCTCAAAGTGGTGCTGGAGGAAAATTTTGTGGCAGGCTGTTCAATACTATTTGAAATATTTAATACAGACTGAAATACTGGACTGTCCAACTCACATATTAATGGTATGGCTAATAATAACTATGGAGGTTTATATATTTGTGGCGCTATTGTTGCAAATAACTAAGTGAACTATGTATTATCAACATTACTTCACTTCTAGCCTCTAGAACATCCCCTTTCAGTGTGTTGTTTCTTTGTTGTGAATAATAACCATCAGTGCTAAGCAACAGTTCCTCAGAAAATTCCACATTACTCTGAAAGTGTAGAAAAAGAAAACGTTTCCTCCTTATACAGCCGAGCACAGACCAGTACCACCCGTATGTGTGTGTGTGTGTGTGTGCTGAGGCTAATTATTATTATTATTATTTTAACACCTAGTTGCTACACTGAAATTAAATTTCCTGTTAATCATAAACGCCTACTGACTATATGACATGTAAGAGTCATTCCAATTTTTTTTATCCCGACCACAGTTTGGTTATAGTTTTGCACTCAGATCAGGGCTGCTGCTCAGGATAAGCTTAAAGTCTGTCAGGTGTAATATTTTGGTAACATTTTATTCAGAGTTCGGACACATTTCGGTGTATTTGGGTTAAGCTAGGCGGTGGTCACGGACGGTTGGTCGTGCGAGATAATGCTCATTTGGTCTGAAATTGGATCTTTGGATCACCTTTTTGGATCTTTTGATGTCTTTGATGTGATTTCCCCTCCAGAGGAAACTGCTGCTCTTCCCTTTTCACTCCAGGAGAAGGAGAAACTGTTCAGAACTCTCATATACAAACACACACATGCTCTCACACACGCACACAACCAAACACAGTTATATCCATAACTCTGGCAGTTCGGGCATGAGTTAAAAGGATTTGGTCTCATTAAAACATTTTGGAGGATATGGGGGAAGAGGGATCAGGCTTTATTTGAGAGCCTGGGGCTGGGGAGCAGAGTACTTCAATCACAGAACAATTGCTTTAAAATCACAGCCTCTTTCTGTGTTTGGTTTCCCCCTGCTCTCAGCTGAATTACTGAGGCACTCTGCGTGTTTGTTGTTCACACTGCTATTTATGATTGATGTTGGTGTGTTGCACTGTGAAGCCATAATCAAATGTTATTTCACAGAAATTTAAAACACATTTCAAAGCTTTATAGCTCTGAATCTATTTTTGTTTCATTTCTTTATCTGTCAGAGAGCGACAGTTGTTTGGATTCACACTGATATTGTAATTATTTTGATTATTTGCACTAGGTGATTGAAATAAATCTAATAACTATATTTAATTGTTTCGTTGCATTTTTAGGGACACAGGTTGTTGGAAGAGTGGGTCAAAAATGACCTCACATTGTGATGCAGGTGATGTGTGCTATATTTATAAATTCACTTAACAATGTGTCTAACACATCAAATGTATAGCATCAAACCTACAGACGTGAGGCTCACCTTTCTGGGTACACAATGTCTGATTTTAGGCTGTCTTTGACTTTTGCCTGCATTGCCCAAGTGGTTAATATTTGTATTTCCAGTCCCAGACTACCAAACTACTGATGAACACCCAGACAAATGGTGCTGCTATTGGTATATCAACAACCCTGAAATATTCAAATCCCTAGCAAAGCCCCATTAATGAAGAAGCTGTCAGATGATCATGTTTGACATTTCTCTGTGTTTATATTTTGTGCTCTCTGGTCTCACAGGGCTAAATGCATTCGACGGTATGTAAAAAGGTAATTTCTCATAAACGGGCATGAACAGCAACTCAGGAAACACTGGGCACAAGTCTTTTAATAATTATTAATTCAGGACAAATGAGTTTTAGCACTATTTTAAATGTTTGTAGTTAGTGCTTATAAAAGCAGCAGTTAGAGCTTCATCGGTGGATAGCAGTCAGAAACCCAAATCAAGCCCATTTAAGGTAAGGTTACACTGAAAAAAATGGAGTGTCTCAAGGCTGTCGGACAGACTGCAGTTCATTTTCAGCTGGATTTCATTTGCACAAAAAACACATGGAACATCTTATTCTGACGGTTGTTTAGGTGAGAGTGAAAGATGGTCCTGTAACCCCGTGTAGAAACTTTGCCAAGAAAATTGCAACGGATGTCTGGTGTCTGCTGTGTGAAGTCATTTAGCTGATACATCATGCCAAGTTAATACTTCCATAACAGTAAATACTGTGTGTGGTAGTAATAACTAAGAAAAAAAGACACGGTATCTATGTGAGACATTATGACACAGCTCATTTCTTAAAAAGTAAAAAAGATAAATAATGTTTATCAACTTTAGAAGTTTTAGGGGGGGGGAAAGCAATATTTCTTTCCAAGTGATTACAGTGTTTTCCCTCTTGCAAGGAATGGAAATGCATTTTCCAGTGAACGCACAAGACCAGTGCTATAAATGCCTGCAACCGTTTAACTGAAAACTTTGTCTTTAATCAAAACAAAATGTTTCCTAAATGCTGCGTTACAGCCCTGTAAATCAGCCTCTCCCAAATCTGCCTTGAAACAGAAAAGAAGGTGAAAAGAGGAAGTAGAATTTTTTACAATGCTTGGCTTTGTTTCTCAGCGAGCGGGGATGCCAGATAAACAGTCAACCTGAGCTTTGGCTTAACAACTTGATTGAAGAACAAACAGGATATGCGTGATATTAAAACGACCCAAGGACCGTGAGAATTCATCTTCAGTTTACTGTGGCTAAGGGAATTTATTCAGTGGCTGATACTGTTGTAGTGTCGCTAAAAAGTACAGAGATAGCAAACTGAAAGTTGGAAAGCATAAACTGAGATTAGATCAATAGCACCCCGAACTATGGAATTTGAAAAGCAAAAGCAAATTTTTTAAAAGGTAGATTAAGAACATGTTTAAAGATTCATCTCTACACCAAATTTCCAGTTGCTAGGAAGAATGTGCTAGCTAGTTAGTTCACACATATTAGTTCATCATTTCACTAGTTGGTAAAGAGTTCCTTTTTCACAGTGTCATGGATGTTTGGTTGGATCTTTGTGAAGATAGCCCCTGGACATCTTGGGTTCTCTGATTCCCCAGGCCTGCTAGTTGACACATCTGGCTGTAATTCTGAAAATAGTGCACCTACTGTCTAATACATTTTATTAATTTACGCCAAGAATAATTGTTAGATCCCCTTGTCGTCTCCTTTGCATATATTGTTTCGTTTATCATCCACCTATCCTCACAATTTGCTTGACAAGACAGTCTTTACAGAGTAAAAATACACTCTGGCAGCTCCATTTCTTTTTCCTCATATGTTGAACTGAAGTTGACACCATGGTGACTCACTCTTGGGGTACAAAGTGGCAATAGGAGATGGCAGAGCCTTTGGGCAAGCTGGTTAGCACCCATACTTCAGTAAAAATCTCTGCAACACAATATATCAAAGTGCCAGCCATAATGTCAACACTCATCAAATTCTCTTAAAAGTTTGTTTTTAATTTTTCCTAATGTTAAAAAAATGCCTTACACATGGCTCCTTTCAAATGCCCAAAGGAAGCCTTCACATGGAAGCATTAATCCAGAACCCAGACAACAACTGTCAATTACATTTTAAAAGCAAAAAGGAGGGTTTTCTTATCAACTCCATTGGTTGACCACACCTCTCCCATATTTATCCACACTCATATGAACACATGGCACAACCACAAACCCCTGAACCCTGTATGAATTTTCATTCCAAAAGCTTAAAGTGGTGAAGTGAATATTCAGATACAATGCCACAATTACCATACTAGCAGCAGTTTCAGGGGCCCAATTAGTAGCAGAAAGACCAGGAGAAGAATATCCGTTTAGGCTTTCTCTATGCTAACAAGTATCGTGTGACAAAGGTGAAAGCTTGCAATAGACCCTATTTGGATAATTAATCTGACATTTCAAAATGTTGTGATACAGAAAAAAATGTTTGCTCTGCTGCTCCATTTGTCTCATAAAAGTGAAGTCAGGACTTAATATGAATTTTTATAGCAATGAGTTAAGAGTCTATTTATATAAATGCACGTTTGCCACGAGGAGGCCTGACACACACTTGACGCACATGTGATGGAAACCCTCCAAGCATGACTTGTGTGTTCTTAACTTAGTGACATTTAATGAGGGAAAAGGATTTTACACTTACTGGATCCTCTTAAATGGCTATAGAGGAAACTTTGATGTGCAAAGTTGTAGCCTGTTAAAGTTTCCTTAATATAAGGAAATCCTCATTAAATAACAAGTGGCCACCCAGTTGGTCATGGATGAATTGGTGTTAGTGGCTGTACTACTTTTTAAAAGGGCAATTTAGCTACTTGTCACCCAAGAATAAAAGCAGGAAAGAAAGAAAGTGAGGCTATTTAGCCCGAGCAGTTACAGTAAGTAGAAAAATGTATGTTAATGTACTGGATGTAATAACCAAGGAGCTTATGTTCTTTGGTAGTGTTTATGTGCATGTCATTCTGTGTGTAAATCCAATAGCTCAAAAAGCTTTGAATGAATTCTGATTAAACCTTGTAAGGGTTAGAGTGGGCTCATGTTAGCAGTCCATTAAAATGTGGCTTACATCCACCAAGGTCTTAAAGGTCAGCTTAATGATTTATTGGTAAAAAAAACAAAACAAATAACTTATAACTTAGAAACTATGATCATTAGAATAGAATAGCCTTTATTGTCATTGTACAAAGTACAACGAAATTGGAGTGCCACTCCCTTGGTGCAACGTGCAATAATAAATATAAATGTAAAATATAAAAAGTACAATAAAACAACCGAAGTACTCAGACAATAATAAGTATGATATATACAGGATAGCAGCATAATATCATGATAGTATGTATAGCAGCATAATGTAGTGACAATGGCAAGTATGGTATAGTTAAGCAGGTTCTGGGAAAGAAGCTATCCCTGAATCTGTTTGTCCTGGTTTTATGTGACCTGTACCGTCGGCCTGACGTGAGAGTAGTCCTTAATAATATTGCCAGCTCTGCTGAGGTACATTGCAAGTGTGGGGTGTATTGTCAACATATAGAAAGTACCATATAAGCTTTAAAATACCACATCACATGATCTCTGACCCCACCTTCAAGGTCAATTGATTGATCTGAAAGTGATAATAATGCATGTATAGGGCTAAACTAAGTTTCCTTGAAGCATTCCTTTGATTGTCAACATATATATAGGGAATGTTGTATGGGGATTCAAAATATCATGTTACTTTGACCTCCGACCTTATCTTCATGGATAAATAAGTTCAAACTTTAATAAACTGTCTCTTATCTTTAAAACTGTGATTTAAATTCTACTGCCTCTGTTTGTATTGTCAGGATTTAGGAAATATTGCTGGTATATTGGGGATTCTAAATCTCACATTATAGTTAGCTATAATTCCCTTCATAACATAATGTTAGTGTAATCAAAGTAAACATCTTTCATGCTACCCTTATCTGACTTCTTAAGGGGTGTTTAAAAAGAGCAAAGAAACAAAAATTAATCTATATAAAATAAAATACTACTTCCTTCGACATAAATACTGCCCAGAGAGTGATCTCAGAGTACTTCATGTTTCACATATGTGACCAGGTAGACCAGGGGTGCGCAATTAATTTTCCCAAGGGGCCCTAATGAAAAACTGGGTCTGTTGTGGCGGGCCACACCAATGAGCTGAACTCAATTCAGCTCAGTATTAACTGTAATGCTTTATAGTGTTATTGGCGCTTCACAACAGTCCCAGTTTCTTATGTTGCCCCTTGGGAAATTTAATTGCCCACCCCTGATCTACTCTGACAGACTGAAAAAAATAACATGAAAATGTCTTTCTTCAGAGCCACAAATATGTCACTTGTGTCCCGCTACTTATAATTTGTGTCAAATGTTGTTCGGATGTCTCGGCTGAGACGACTCAGTTATGCACGAACATTATGCTTTACGTGATAATCCTGCAGCTGAATGCTAGGAATGCTATCTTTTCTGGAGCACAAAGAGGATGTGCATTATACCAAAACAAGGTATGGAAATCTAATCCAGCCTCTGTGCCTCTGAAAAACAGCAAGCAGACGGCTGTTTTCCAGCTCAGGGAAACATGTTATCTGTGTGTGCCCTGCATTCCTTTGTCCTTATTAATGGCAGTTTTTTTTTTTTAATCTCCCCCTTTCCCAGGACGGGAGTGTGCAGCACAGTGGTATACTGAAAGTTATTCACGAAGAACGTAATAATCAGAAAGTAGAAGGGAGGAGGTGGGAACTGTTCCTGACTGGCTGATGGGCCGCTGCACCTCCTCGGTGCCTGTAGGAGACACAGATAGATATGCTCACTCTAAACAGGGTGACTGACAGCTTCTGTCTCTTTCTGCATTTCATTTATGCTTCAGCTTGTCTCACGCTGATAACTCTCGGTGATATTGCTGCCACGGTGGTGATTGAGGGAAGGGAGGAACTGGTTTTTAATTATGATTCATCTGTTGGTCACTCGTCAGTTGAGGCTCTATGTCGCAGCTGTAGGAAAACAGGTCAGCTGGATGTCAACGATAATGATCGCGGATAATGAGAATGTGATTTGTTCATACAAGTCATATCAGGGGCCTTCCCTGCCTTCCCAGAGTTGGCGAATCACCTCCTTTTATTTTACAAGAGGGAAAAAAGCAGCAGAAAAAAAAGACTTGCAAAGGAAGGGCATAGCCTGTGATCCATCAGTTGGTGGAAATGGTTGCCAGAGCATGAAGTCACAATGTCAAACAAAGCTTAGGAGGGACAGAAACGTGACCTTGCCTGGAAATTTCCAGAGTTGTAGCATTTCCAGAGGTCTATTCTGCATAGTGTTTTAAAACATTTGGTGCTTTCCTCCCCCACACCTGATTACCACACCTGACCTACTGTACGTCTGTTATGCCCACACTGAAATGGTTCACCTTGCAGAATTTTGAGATGGGGTTTGGGGTAGTGGAGGGTGGGGGTGGGGTCTAGGAGCAGAGTGAATGATGAATCATGTGAGGAGCACACAAGGATGAGAAAGCGACGCCATCGATCACCTCCACAGTGCCAGAACAGTGCATTTAATGAGGAAATCTGTCTGGTCGAGAGATGGAGACAGTAGCATGTCGCTGTGGGTGGCTGTCAATCAATTTCAAATTCAAGCCTTTGGAAAGCAGTCCATTGCAGTGTAGTTGTAGCATGGCATGAAAGATGTTTTGCAGAATAACTTCTGCTTATAAAAACAAAGCATTAAACAAGCACTAAACCACAAGAAGGAGAAAGCAGAGGGAATTCAAACTTTGCATTGTTGCAAAATTAAACAGAATATTGAACATTGTGCTGATGGATTTCTGAGCAGGGATGCCAGAGAATTTAGTTGTTGGCTTTCTTGGATTTTTATTTCATTTTCCACACAAAAGATACATTATACATTAAAAGAAAACAAAACTATCCTTTCATGATTGAGCTGGGTTGAAATTCTATAGTTTTGTTATAGCCTGATACAGAAACAGTGATACAGGGCAGTATAGGCCCTGCTGACTGATATCATCTTATCTGTAAATTAGATTATATTTACCAAGGTCAGTGGCTGATAGGTATCTTTTATATTACATCAGCTTGGCACTGGCTGAATGCCTGCAGAGAGGGTGAGAAAGAGCCAAAAGACTTTATAAAAACAGTTTATCATCTGTTTGTTTTCCTAGCACAGAGGGAAAAAGAAAGAACAGGACAATAAAATAAACCATGCTGGCACTGGCTGTCATCAAAATTGTTTTTTTTTTTTAATCCATCCGTCCATTTTCTTCCATTTATCCAATTCAAGGTCGTGGCGGAGCTGGAGACTATCCCAGTTGTCGCAGGGCAAGAGGTAGAGTACACCAATCACACTCACACACATGTCTATAGTCAATTTAGAATACCAAATTAATCACCAATTAACCTAATGTCTTGGGTATGGGCTGTCATAATTACAGTAAGTCATGACTAAGTTGTTGGTGTATCCATTTCTCTTACTGCTCTGTGGCTTTGGGCACCAAACTAATTGGGAGCCATAAATGGCAGTTTGTTAAGAGTTGAAATAATTCTGTATGACATCTTGGTGCCTGCTTCTTGCTCTGTGGTTGCAGGGATAGGCTCCAGCCATCTGCCCTCCCACACTGTCTGAACCCTGACCCTAACCTTGATCTGGATACGTGGAAGAAAACGAATGGATGTTGATGATATAGTGCGTAAAATATACTCAGCGCAGTGGAAACAGTACATTTTCTGGGGACTATATTAATTTTATTACTTACAGCAGCAGGTTGTTAGCCAGCTTAAAATGAGCTACAATGCCCATGGTACCCATAATAAAGGGACATGTCATCCAGTCCAATGGCAATCTGGTGCAATACCATGGACTTATTCTATATTAATGTTAGTGATGTAATGAGAACAACTATTCTGTATTAGCTCATAGTGCACTAATATAGACATAAAGCAAGATAGGTTGCTGTCACTCTTCCCAATTACCATAAATCATTTTAATGAGGATGTCAGGGGGTGAATATAATTTGGTTTTGTTAGTCTCATTTTTTAGGATGAACCAAAGACTAATACTGTAACTTGTCAGAGGAAAAAAACAAAGCCTTCATACCCATGGACAAGAGGACGTAATGTAATTCAAGCTCTCAGGAGACTCAATGTACTGAGAAGCCTTTATTAAAACAGAGGAAGAATACGGAGTAATGGCATGTAATGTGGAGTGTTTCTGACAATCTTTTGCGGGTTCATGTTATGGGATCCCGCACACCCGTTGCTTGTTGTGGGAGTGGAAATGAGTTTTGAGGGATTCATTATAACAAGAGCTCCTCTGTTTTTGCCTTCATACATGACCGAGATGACACACACAGACACGCAAAAAAAAGAACAGTAATTGCATTTTTTCCCTCCCCCATTCTCGCCTCCAGTTCATATTACAGCAGAAATATGAGACTGAGGCTTGTGAGAATAGTCGTCTGTGGCAGGTTTGACAGCCAATTTAGGCCTGCAGAAACAGACCTGTCCCCCCAGGCTGGGGGCTAGAACTGTCATACACGCATTCACATACACAAGACCCCTTTCTTCTTCTTCTTTTTTCATTTTTGAAACCCCGACACCCGTTCTTTTCCATCTGCTATGCACCTAGCTTGATTAGAAGCAAATTGAATTCCTCACAAGAAACCCGCTGAATGCACCTATGCATTTGTTCCCATCTGCCTTGACTAAAGCTGTATCAGAACAGCACCAATTTTGTATTATGTTTGAAATTGTATTACTATATGAAGATTAAAAAAGACTGGTTTCATGTTTTGGTAATTGAATTGTGGACTTTTATTGCTTTTATTACGTAGACATATGCTCTTTTCCAGCTCACATCCATATTTGCGTTTCTTTTGAAAACAATCTGTTAAGTCACTTAAAAAAATGTTCCTAATTGGAAATAGCAATTCCTTAAATCCTCCTGTGCATGTTCAAACCTGAATCCAATCCAGAATATGAAGTTGGACAGCAGAAACATGTACAGCAGCAAGCGAGGATCTTCTGTAAATATTCCCCTCATTTCCTGCTTAATATAGTAGACAAAAGTAGATTTATTCTTCTAATCACAGTCTTTGTTCGTACAGCCATACAGCCTTTGCCCTTCTGGCGAGTAAGTGTAAATATATTAAGGATGAAAGCGAGATGTTTGCTTCAGCTGGAGACTAGAAAAAAAATCACATCACAGCATCAGATGGCTCGCAGTCCTTGGCTAACCTTCCTTCTGGGTGTGTTTGATAGACAGAGCGGATCTTTATCTTCTGCGTATATACATCAGTGTACACAGAGGGCTGTTATTATAAGGCTCTGTTGTTTTCAAGGAATTTCACTGTCATGCTCATTACAGCCCCACATTGTCACAGCCTTCATACCAGGTGTGTGGTGTACCTGTATAATAAGTTAATTAAAAGCAGCACAAGCAATCGTTGCTACAGCGCAAAGGTCAATGAAAACTGCTCGCTGCCTCATCCTCTTTTTTTTTTTTTTTTTTTTTCTTTTTGCCTGTCCCGTTTGGCTCTTTTGCCATCAGAATTATTGTCTAAAGGCGAAGAAAGATGCCCAACGGATTTTCTTTACCAAATTGACCATCCCAGCTTTGCCGTAATGGTCCATTTGATTCACCTTTTATTATTTATTTTATTTTCACTTGCTGAATACGGGACAGACTTGACTGGGGGAAAGAAAAGGGAGAAAGAAGGAGGGAAAGAAAAACAGTTGAGAAGAGGGACGGGGGAGAAGGGCAAAAAACAAAAACCAACAGAATAAGCAGAAAAAAAAATACATATATCGATCACCTGGATCACCTGTTGAGAAAGAAAAAAGAAAACAAGCAGAAGAAAACGAGAGTAATAGAATAAACAACATCACAATGATCTATGGGAATATGACAGTAAATACTAAATATTAAACATTATTGTGCAGCACGTAAGATCGACAGCACAGTGTGCTTTGAGGTAGGAGCCAAAAAGGGTGTAGTTTGTGTGTGTGATCACCCGTGTGTTCACCTGTGAGCATGAGCGTGCTTGTTTTTTTTAAAAGGTTCCTTCATGTAATGATCTGCTAGAGGGTGTGGGGGGCCACTGCCCCGTCCTCCAGGGCATGAAGCAGGTATGGAGGAGATCAAAACTCCAGACATCCAGAGGCCCCCAGAACACAAGAGACCGAGGAAGACCAACAGAGGGGCAGCCGTGCCACTGTCCCAGAAAGAGCTGAGGAGAGTCCCAGATGAGGGGTCACCCAGCAGCCACGGAGCAGAAGCCAGGGGGGGTTGCAGTGACGTGCCCGTGAGCTCCGCCGGCAGCCAGCTGTGCCTAAGTGACCGAGCCCCAGGCCGAGAGGCCGAGGGCCCCCCACCTCCGAAGAGGCCCGAGCGAGCCCCAGGCTCCAGGCCCCGATAAGCAGCCGCCAAGGAGTGAGCCGGTGTGTACCCGGACGCCCATCCCCGGACACAAAGAACCACCAACGCACCGATGTCTGAGGGAGTCCGCCCCCGGCAGGGGAAGTGGTGGGGGGAGATAGGCCTCCAAACCTTGGAGGGCCTGAGATGTCCTCAGAGAGGTGGCGTCTGATACCCAACCTGACATATAGACACAGACATACAGGCACACACAGATACAAACATCCATTCCCACCCTCATGCTCTCATATGCACTTACTCCACACTCAACCAACGTGGAGACAGACATAAAGAGACGCTGTACACACAATCACACTCCCCAAGCGTACTCTACGAACTGGGTCTAGGTACCCTTGCCCCTGGAGGGGGGAACTGCACCCAGACCCAGGTGGTGCTACCCTTTTCCCTGCGGTGGGGAGAAGCAGACCACCCCGACTCCGCAGCAGCAGGGAGGCCCCACACTCCAGACCCCAGTTGGACGGCCAACTCCTCCTCCTAGCCCCCCCGCTCCAGCAGGCTGCAGAGAACGAGGGTGAGAGAAGACTCCTAACCTCCCTCCACCCGCTCATTGTAGTGTTGATGTATGTATGTTCTAAGGTGCATTTAAAACCCAGGAGGGCATGGAGCTACCTGCCAGAGAGCAGCAGGTAAGCGCATAGTCCCCCCTGCTAGCCCTCAATGTCTACGTGTATTTAAAATTGAGAGGTGGGCAACGACGCCAGGGGTGAGGTGTACACCCTGATGGTAATTGGGATTCCGTGTAGCGTGCTCACCCCCAAGATCCTATATGTATGTGTAATGAGAGTGTGAGTAATGTGAATGTCTAAGTTGTGGGATAAAATTGAGGCAGAGGCAGCCAGAAGGGGACAGAGGGGGGGGGTTACCTCCTCTGCACCCTGGTGACACACCCCTACTCCAAGGCCCTGCCTGTGTGGGTGGTTGTGGTGGAGCGGGAAGAGGGAGGCTCGCTGCCTCATCCTCAGTGGCAGCACTCAGTCTTTTCTGAGCCAGCACGTGTGTGTTCGGCTGCACACATCACCACACAATGCTAACAATTAAAACAGACGAAGATGCTGGTACAGATCCCCTGCTGAAAATTGAAGTTTGCTCACTTACAAAGAAATGAACAGGCTGTAATTTTTATGGTAGTTTCATTTTAAATTTGAAGTGAAACACACCGTCATGTGTCGTGTGAGCAGCAGCCGCAGCACCATCACCATCTATGATCTTTACAAACACAATACTCCAAGGGCGCGTTGTAATCCATGCCGGTACACGTCTGAGGTCGGGAGTCACTACATTGGAGGCCAGATTTTATCTGTGTAACACTGGCTTTACTCTGTATCAAATATCACAACTCAGTGGCTCTTTTTCTTCCTTTATAAAGATCGTAACAACACACCTGACTATTGAATAAAATATAAAGGTCTTTCTTATTAACCTTGCTGGCAGGTGGCTCTAAGAAGAAGCTGCATTTGAAACTGGACTTTGCGTCTGATTGGTTTCTCCGCAACCCCCTGCCCTCTTTCTCATGTTTGGAAAGAGTGAAAGGAAAACCATGCCTTTTGGGCCGGCGCACAGATGGTGACTGCAGCTCATGTCTATCTGCCTCAAGCTGGAATTCACCTGAACTGCTACTGAATAGCTGCAATATAAAGGCCTACTGCTGATATCCATCTATATCCAACAGATGTGAAAGTATCTTTGGTCAAATTAGAGAACACTTTTTATCCTTCTGTATTTATGTTCGCCTGAAGGAAGTTTAAAGAGGCTCCGTAATACTCCGTGATGAGAAACATTGCAAGTTAGATCTATAAATATCATTATTTTTAATTCACAAACCCCCGCCTGTTCTCAAGTGTCACAAAAATGTACTCCAAGTGTGAATATTGAACGTATTTCTCCTCGGGCTCATCCAACAATTGTTCAAAGAAATCATTTTTGAATTAAAGTTCTCACTAAGCACCACAACCAGGTTTTTCTGAGGTTTCCCAATCATGCTTGAACATACAAGTTACAAATTTTTAGTACGACTTTTTATCTCACTTCACACATAAACCAAATTGTGTGTCTGTATACAATATGAAAAAGTGTTGCCTCGAAGAATGAAAGTGCAGCTCGAAAGATACATTCAGATAAGCAGTTTTAGGTACTGTTGGTTCAGATGATTCAAAGTCTCATTCAGCATCAATACAGGATGATTAGAAGATAACATTTCTGCATCACAATACAAATAGGTAAGTTTTGAAACACTTTTTTCTTTTAACACATTGAAAATATACAAAATCATGGTATAGAAGATGGACGTGGATACCATGACATTGTCCAACAGTTTCGTAAGTCCTGTATTGAAGCCTCTAAGATTTATGGTTTCATGGTAACTTGGAGATGTGACAGTGAGCGCGTTTATGATGTTAGCGCCGGCTGTGGCTCAGGTGGTAGAGTGGAATCGTCAATTGGAAAGTCAATGAATCAATCCCTTGTTCCTTCTGTCCATGTGCCAAAGTATCCTTGGGCAAGATAGAGGTATCCATGGAGTGTGTGTATATTTAATGAAATGTTTAGGTATACATGTGTGTGAGTAAATGAACAAGACCTGTACTAAAAAAATTACTTTTACTTCTCAAAATTAACTATATAGGTGGTGCATGTCAAAGTAACATCCACATAGACGACAGGACCCAAGGTTTCCCAGCAGAACATTGTCTTAAGCAGGTAAACGACACACACAAACCACCAATCACGTGCTGTAAAAGACAATGTGATTCATCAGACCTGGCCGCCTTCTTCCGTTGCTCCGTGGTCCAGTTATGATGGTCATGTGTGCACGGTTGCTGCTTCGACAGTGGACAGGTGCCACGATGAAGAGACAGTCAGTGTTATTCAGTTCACCTGTCAGTGGTCATAATGTTATGCCTGACTGGTGTACAAGTGCCAGTCTATGATGGTGTAAAAAAGAAAACACACAAAAACTGCGTGAAATTGTGTAAAGTGTGAAACTGCTTGCTCATTGCCTCCATTTTGAATCATAGCGTGACCAAGATTTACAAAATAGACTTAATTTATTATTAACATAACCCGAAATGAGTGACTAAGCATGAAAGTGTTTATAGAGATCGAGACAGGAAGACACTTTTCGCATAGACTTCAATAGGACTAGGAGTCTTTTTGCAGCCAAAGCCTTCAGATAGAGATTACAGCTTTAAGGCAGTTCTTTGTAGGCTTCATTTATCCAGTCTAGTAGCTACACCCAGGTTTTATAGTGTCTTTGCCTAGCAAACAAACCCCAGAGAGGAAATTAAATACCAGCTCATCAGATCAGCCTACACACGGTAAACAAATCCAAATAAAACAGCTACACACAAACAAAACCAATCAGTGAGTTCAACATGTATTTATCTTAATGAATAAAATCCAAAATAACTAAGGGTCAGGTGATTAAACAACATATCTAAAACCAGGGATTTCAGTTAGGTACCACATAACCACATAACAGTTTGCACTCCCTTTATAAGACATCACAGGTGACTGCAGAGCAATTTGCCAGCGTTGATTATGAAGACAAAGTTCCCTAAATACAAGTAAAAGCATCTTCAGCAAATTCAAAATGAACAGGTGAACAGAGCATGATGTATAAGATAAAGCAGCATGTGTGGTCATTTATGTGGTTGCGTGTATGTGCAGTGTGTATTAAAACAAGCGGTGAAACTGTTCTTCACATCTGTAAAATGACTGCAGGTGTGTTCCACACTGACACACACAAAAAGTGGATAATCAGTAAATATTCTGCAGAAACACGTAATGTTCCTGTCAGAGCCTCCATAATCATTATCTGCAGTAAAATACATTTAAAAGAAACTCTTGGCTGTCAGTATAAATTGCTCAAAGTCCTTCTAGCTCAGAACCAATATTGTTTGCAGAAACCGCATAAATTCAAAAGCACAAACAGTAGCCGCTCATTCAATTTGGCTTCGTCAAATAGAAATAACCACCCACTCGTGTCTGCACTGCAGCTCCAAGGACAGAGAAGCAGGAGAGAGAGTAGCGCATGTTGTTACTTTTAGGTATTTGATCATCTTGTTATTTAACTGCTTCTTAAAGACACGGCTGTGCTACATACAGTACAGGAGTTTGGCTGACTGGAGAGAGGTTAGCTAGACAACACGGTGCATTCATAAGCATGGCTACAGTTTCTTAGTGACAACAGAGTCATGGACTTGAGGTCTCGCGGCAGAAGTTTGAGCCATCATTCCCCTCCTGGCACAGCTCGAAGCCTCTCAGACAATCAGTGAGGGCAGAGATGAGAGATTTATCTATTTAATTTCGCTTTTGTATTACCTCCTGACAACTCTATTCTGCCATCTGACCAGAGGTCTCAGAAAGCACAAGAAATGATCCCTTCATTCTCTTCTCGTGGTTGCTCCACAGGCAATTGACTACAGTGGTTTCTTTTAT
Source organism: Neolamprologus brichardi (assembly GCF_056152115.1). NCBI lineage: Eukaryota > Metazoa > Chordata > Actinopteri > Cichliformes > Cichlidae > Neolamprologus > Neolamprologus brichardi. The sequence goes on along the minus strand of NC_142110.1, from coordinate 53,540,696 downwards.
TTGTCATGGTTGCCACTGTGGCTCAGCAATAAAACAGCGTTTCTGTAGTTCACACAGGGAATGGACTCAGAATGAGGGCTATGAAAGTTTTTAAATTAGGCTCTACTTGAAAAAAGCAAAACAAAACATACATCGATTCTCTCCTCTGCAGCATTTCTTTCTTTCAGTAAATCCAGTTTTCACAGTTTGAGTTCAAAATGTAATTTCTAAATAATGTAAAACAAGTCAGATGCAAGGAGCTAGAAGCTAGTCCAATAAATCTATATGGAAAATGTGTAAAGTAAAAACCGCGAGCCTTCTAATTGATGATGTAATGGTTTTTTTTTTCTCTTTACAGTCTCTCCAGCTGATCTAACCCATGACTTCATTATCACAATCCCAGCAACAAGGCCGGGAGCTGCAGTGAGGTAATTTGCTGCAATATGGCTTTTATTTGCTGCTGAATTATTAACAGCAAACTGTCATCCATCCCCAGTGAGGCTGCCACACTTAAACAAGAGGGCAGAGCAAAATACAGCAGGGTTAGAAATGAGTGGTCAGCTCATGATGTCACCAGAGCTGTCAGCTCTCACAGGGCTGACTCACTCAAGTCTGCCAGTAATCAAAAGCTGCATCACTAAATGAATCATTCTCTGAGGTTATTTCACACTTACCTCTCAGAAATTGCAGAAAGAAAAAAAATATGGATGAGTGACAGTATGTTTCACATCAGTGGCCACTGCTTTCTGTGTCAGGGACAGTGAGATCCAGGGTCAGAGGCTGAACTGTGACTGCAGAAAGGACGGTATTGGATTGTCAGTCAGACGTGGAGTTGAGGGATTAAAGTGAAATTTCAGTCTCAGTGTCCAGAGAGGAGTGAAAGAGAATCTGAAAGACTTTCGAGCTGAGCCATGATTTTTTATTTCATTTCTCTTTATTTCTGTTTCTGTGGTTTTCCAGGTGAGTTCAGACTGAAGTGAAGGCCAATCACCTTGTTTATTTCACAGGTAAGCTAAATAAACAAAGGCCGTGGAGAAACCTTTCCAAATCAGAGAGACGCAAGCCCAAAGGGACACAGAGACAAAAGTATTGGATCACACCGCTGACTCTATGATGGAAGATCAGAGAGTCACTGATTACATCGGGGGTGTCAAACATAAGGCACATGGTGCAGAATCAACCCAACAGAGACCCCAATCCGGCCCATTGCACATTTTTGGAGAATTTAAAGGAGGACATACATTTTGGTCTTTTAATAGTATTTTGATACTTCTTCTCCTGTATCTGGATGTATTGTTTGAGTGGCAACACCTGTTGTTCAGGAGAATACTGCAGTGGCTACCTGCATTGTAATGGCATGTAGCTGTGTGATGACTTTATCACAAGTGTTGGAAGTTACAAATATAATGGGGCCTTAATAAATAGAAAGCTGCATAATGTTTTATTCTGTCTCCATGTAATTTTGCAACACAGGGTTGTTCTGGGTCTGTTTGTTTTATTGAAGAAAAATCTTAATGCTTCAGCTTACCAAGACATTTGCCACAATACAATACAAAAGTTTGGGGCACATTGTTTTCTGTTTCAGCATGACTGCACCTCTGACTTGATGGGTTTGGTGTAAAAGAACTTGACTGCTCTGCATCGAACATGTTTGAGAGAAACTCAAATGAAAATTGTTAGCCAGGCTTTTTTGTCCAACTTCAGTGGCTAACCTCACAAATTCTCTTCTGGATGAAGATTAGCACATACCACAATCCTTCCAAGCAGAGAAGGGAAGGCTTTGTTAATTGCTGCCCACTCCAAGTCCATTGTTGTTGATAAAACACATAGTCAGGAATCAGCCCCAATAATGCTGCATGACACATTTTCTGCAATCATCAGGACATTTTCAAGTGTTTGATGCAGTATTGATGGAAGTGTACTTCCATCAATACCATCAATACTGCAATTAAAAGTGGGTTTTATTTTAAAGTCCTGTTTTCAAAGCACTTTTTCTAAAGGTTTAATAAGTGTAAATTAAGTAATGGCTTTACCAAAGGTTGTGAATTTTTACTTTTTACCATATGTTTACTATATTGTTTTAGTATATTTGCTAATGAAAAAATAATAAGCTTTGGGGGTAAACAGCAATAACATCTAAAGGTTATGTACAATACTCTTTATTACTTCAGACTGTCATTATAGGAAAGGAGGTGAGAAGCACAACATTTTGTTAATCACCCGATCACCTAGCTTTCCTCCGTCTGTTCACCTTGTGGCCTCTGTAATCACACCTCGCTACACCCTCTGCTCCCAGTAGACAGGAGTCATAATGATTGCTCAACGCCTTTGTTAGTTTAATTGAAGCATCATATCACGCTTGTGTATTCACTCCCATGCTGCTGCTTTACGTTGGGAGACTCTAGTTGTTTTACTAGTTATAAATGCTGAATAAATAAAGTATAGCTGCAGAGGTGATTAAGGTGCACGGCCAATATTGCTATCAACTGCTACCAAATCTGATACAGTCTTTAATTTGGTAACACTAATTTTCCCTACTCTTACACCAACAGTGAATAAGGGTGTAATTCCCCTTTAATTAAATGTAACTTCAATGTATTTTATCAGAAATTAAAATTTAATTATGTTTAGTAGTCTGTAAGTGATTTAAGTAAAGTATAAACAGTTTTTGTAGTGCATTAGTAATTTTAACTATCACAGGTATTTTACAGGATAGGAGACACAAATTACTGCAGGTATTTTAAGTACTGCACAAGTATTTTTTAATTACTGTGTAATTTCTGAATCATAAGTTTAAACCGCATAAACATACAAATTTTGATGGGTTGAGTTTTTTTTTTTTTGTTTTTTTTTTTTTCTTCTCAGTTGGTCAGGGAGAATAGTCCTTATCACAATTACTGAATAACATAACATCCATGATGCACATCAAAATAATGAATATTAAATAAGGATGTAAAAATAGTGTAAAAATGCAAGATTAATGTACTCAATATAATAGCCCCACCCTGAAAAGTACACCACATTTATGATCTAACATGGAATATATTGTTTGCTTTTCTGCTAAATTAACCATGACTTTCTATGATATGTAAAAATTGGTCACTTAGTACATAAAATAGTAGTACTTTTTAAGTATTTCTGTCTATAGAAATAGTATAAATATAGTTACATTATTACATTTAGCTTTCAGATAAAATACATTAAAATTCCAAAAGTTTTTATTATCTGCAACCTTCAATTTCCGAGGCAGAAAGTATTGATTAAAGTTACCTGATACAATAAGCTACAGAGAAGTCATATAAATATGTGGACACTGTTGGGATGCCAGAAACATCTTCTTATAGTTGTACAGCTTAAATATTGACAAAATAGCCAAGTTTTGGCCTTTGCTAAAGTTACTTGAAGATTAATGTATAGAATATATAGACACCTAGACAATTTTACGCTTATGTAACTTATGTTACTTATGACCCAGTAGAAGTCAGTGTGAGTGTAGGGACTTTGACCATGTATTCTCTCATATCTTCTTGTTTTGCTGGACATTTCTGGGTTGCATCCTTTGGGCAGTTTGTGTGTAGCCTTGTAAACTATTACAGCAAGCCTAGAGTGAAGGTTGGAGTCTTTAAGAAAAAACCTTAAAACATCATTAAATTCATCTCTTTTCTTAGCTCGCTGTTATTCATTGATGTATAAAGAGGTACAGATCTGAGTCTCTGTGTAGTCGAGGACATTGCTGTGCTTACAGACTGAGGCAAAGAGCAGAAAGCTGTCAGCAAGAAGCTTGCACCCTGGCTGCTTTTACACGCACTCAAGCCAGCACCAGTGGGACTGTGTGGAGGTGTGGGTGTATTTACTTGCGGTTTTGAAGGTAAGTGCCGTGAAACAATCACAAAATAACTTTTTCCCTTTTATTTGCTTTCTTTAAATTAAAGGACAATTTCAGCAGCGGCTAAAAATGAGAAGCTGCAGACTAAATGTTTGACACGCTGATGTTTTCATAAAAAATAAGGAGAGGAGAGAAAATGGATTTATTATTGTTGAAGCTGAGCATAGATTGCAATCCACAGTTACTCAAAGGAGAGTCAGTCACTAGTGTGATCATGCGATCAGGGTCACACACTGTAATTTTCACACACTGTATGCAGTAAAAATGCTCAGTGCAGAGCTTGTAGGTGTAGCAGGGCACCGACACAAAGATTTTGATTTGAACAACACAAAACAAGGACCAGATTTTTTGATTAGCTGTACTTTGGCCGGTGAATTACCTCATGCTAAGCCATTTGCTTTTGTAGTAGCTCGGGATTTTCCAGTGTTGCTCATAACCTTTGATTAATAACAAATACATGAACAAAGTGAATGCATTTCACTTCTCATTAGGCAAACTAATGTTCTATGTACATGTATACATCAGCATTTGATGTCCATTAATTTGGACAACTTGGATGTTTGTGGTAATGATGCTAATTAGTCAAAAATCAACTTTACTTATAAATTGTCTTCCTTCAAAGTATAAGAAGCCACATTAAAGAAGTATACTCCACTTCTTTTTGAGACCAGTGGACCTTCTGATTGAGCTCGAAGGTCTCTCAAGCAGGAGCAGAGAATAATTGACTGTCATTTGTCACTTATCTTGGTCTTCATGTATGAAAAGAGCTTGCATACAAAATAATTATGCACAGCGGTTGTCATGCTCTTGCTAGCATGCACAAAAATAAAAGTAATGGTGGAATTGGTGCGAGTCAATCCGCAAACTCTTGTTTGGCAACAGCAAACAGAGCAGATTTGGTTGCTTATGATAGGATATGACATTTCTGCATTTCATCCTTCCTCTAAAGAGCATTTTGGCCAAAACAAAAAGTCCAGCTTCTGTTTCTGGTTGCTTAATCCTAACCAATCAACCTGATCACAATTTGATTATTAAAGTGAACGTTGTTCTCATTGACTAAAACTTAAATGGTAACCTTTTCCTTTTTTTCCGCTTCTATTTCGGCTCTGTTTGTGTGAAATAAAAAATTAAAGTTATCTTGGAGAGCTGCCGCAGTGATTTAGGCATTTCCATCCAAACACATACGGATCCTTGTAAAGAGGAGAGATTGATGGTGGCTTTCAAGTCGAGGTAATTACATTTTTCCACAAACACACCATCCTCTCCATAAGCATAAGCAATGGAGGAAGTCACTGATGTGTCTGTCGATTGGGTTTGAATCAAACAGTCTTTCATGATGCTTCTAGCTGTGTTTGGGTTTGCTGTGTCTCTGCATAACATTGTGTACCTCATTGACTTGAGTGAAATTTATAAAGTGGTATTCTATATGAGTGCTTACATCTTTTTATAGAGACTTGGTCTTCTCTCTATGTATCATGGTATGCCTGTGTATGTGAAGATTCTGCCTATAGAGCATATGTCCTCTGCAGGATGTTAGAAACGTGGAGACTTTGTTCATGCTTTTCTGTGATCTTTGTGTCATAGGTAAACAGTGCAACACCGGGAAACTGCGTCTCCTCAGACGTTTTTACATCACATTCATGTTGTAATTTTTTGCAGCTAGCACCTTATGACTCATTTACAGTGGAGTAAGGCTTACATCCTTATAACTTGGAAAAATTGGTGGTTGCCGTAATCATCTTTTGATTGCACAGGTCTCCTGGTGGGAAGCAAGTTGTCTTCAACACTTGGACTGACTGTAATCACGCTCAGACACATTGGTGAAAGTTTGCAAATAAGCACATATATTTAGTTATATTGCTAAATTAAAGTAAGGTTGCTTATGGCTACTATTTCTGCCGAGCTGATTCCTATGCTATTTTGTAATCCTTTGATTTCATGTATCCTTGTTCATTTTGTTTCAGCCCTTTGTGCTTTTCCTGCTAATTTTCTGCACCAACTGGTCCCAATGAGTTATTACTTCTCTTAGTTCATATACATATTTGCTTGTTAAAAATCTGCTGAATCAAACTCGTGGAGCTACCCACTGTGGCGAACCTTTGTGAATAAGGGAGCAGTCGAAAGTAGCTTTTTAATGTATATACACATTGATGCCAAACTTTCTCTGTCCAGGGTATCCTCTTTGGCCTTTATATATATTTTTTAATCTTTTTGTTTGGGTCATTATTTTCTGTAAACTAGTTTATCCATGAATGCTAAACAGAATGATTTCAATATTGCTAGGTTTGGCACCACAAAGCCATCACCACAGGCTCAGTGATTGGTGTGCACTGAATGTGTTTCTGTTGCTTTATTCCAACCGTATGCTAATAACTTGTATTATGCTCTTTTGCTAAACTTAAAAACAAATACATGAAATTAGTTTGGCATAAAGACTGTGAAAATGAAGAAAAACAGTTAGACTGGCTTTGTCTGATGCTAATAAAATTCACCTACCAGTATCTCTGAAGCTCACTAATTACTGTGTTTTCCAGTAACGTCCCCAAGTCTCTGCTGGCACTCTGCATATAGTCATTTTTTTCACTTTGGTTTTCAAAACAGACTTAATAAATAAATTGCATTTATTTTCTCCTGGCTGCAGCCATATCAAACTTAATTATTTTTGCTGACGTTTTGTTGTTCTTGTCTAGCGATTGTGTCACTTTATTCCAAAGTATGCATACAGTGCATTGCTGTATGTCTTGGCATGCACATGCAGCCATGTGTATATTTGTGTTTGCCCTTGAGCATGCCCATAAACTGCTTCACCTTGACTGCAACAGCTTATCATGACCCTGCAGTCCCTTGGCAGCAGGTTGAGTAAGTACTTCATTATGGAAACTACCAGCAGCAGTCCCCTCAGTGCTACACACACTGTCCACCCAGGAGTCCTAATCACCTTGGTGCATAGGGAAAGCATTTAAGTCGTCTTTAATAATGATTAATACACCTCCACTACAACACAAAATAGGCCCCCACGCACCACCATCCATCACCAATATGAAACCGCATCCTCTATAACACTTAAATTACATTCATTAGTGAAGCCTGCAGCACAGCGGCTGCCTGGGAGGTAGAGCGAGCAGTGGTAATTGTTCTTATATCAATCAGTTATGTGATTGGAAAATAAAACAAAATAAATTAGGAAAAATGAGAGTAGGAGGTTTGTTTCACAACAAAATCCCATGCGCAGTTTTATTGAGCAGAAGAGCAGACACTAATGTCATTTTAAAGAGCTATGTTTGATTACCCACAGACAGGCCTGTATCTGCATGTGTAAATATACTTAATAATAGCCCTTAAGTAATGTTGTGTTGAGGAGAAGTGGAGCCTTGTTTTTTGCATTCAGTCTTACACAGCTATGGAAAACAGACAAATGTATGGGAAAAATGGGCACATCCTGTCTTTGATGCTGTCACATTTGTCGTCTTTGTGAGATTGCCTGGCTCTGATTTAGTCACCGGTTTGCCTCACCTGGGGCCAAATGCACAAAACTCAAGACAGGAGGTCAAAATATGGCCATTTTGTCACATACACACACCTGGTTTATATTTCTCTGTCATTACTGAATTGTGTATTTGCATACTTATTTATGTGACCACTCATTAGATCTGTGAATGACAAAAAACACACACACACACACAAACATATATATATATATATCTGTACTGGATATTTCCAGTAGTTTCATGATAGCCGTGTGTAACTGAAATCCATTTTGCATGCAGCATATATCTGCATACATCCATGTATCTGAAAAAACATTGCTGTGGTGTTACAGAATTGCAGATTTCACAAACACCTTCATAACATTTATAAATAAATAAATAAATAATTCAGGAGGCAATTACATTGTTACTAGAAAAAAAATGCTAAAAAGAGATTTCACCATGTGTATAGAAAGGGAGTTGAAACACAGCACACCACAAAAAAAAAATCCATTAGGAGTATCTTTCTTACTTAATGTTTATTTTCTGCTTTATTATATCTTACACAATGCAATTAAGTTTAAGCACCCTCTTCTTTACAAATACAAGCTATGTGGGGTATAGTGTATGTATGGTAACTGTAGCTTAGCAAAGTGACTGGTCATTCTCAACTTTAAGCAACAACCAAACAATTTCTCACATTTGCCACATGGGCAATGTTGTGATGGAAGATAAAGGTCATATTCAGGAATATTTCTAAGAGACCTAAACTATTTTTGCTGCATACTTTAAGTAGGTTAATTAAGCTAATACAGCCCAGTAGATATACTGTATACATGGAGGTACTAGGGATAGCATGGTCCAGTTTTTTCTCATTTTAATCCAGCACCAGTTTCTTAGTTATGGGTGTTTGTTGATACTGAGTACCCAGAATAAATACAGAGAAGAAAAAAATGCACGTGGTGTTTATTTAATTTATTTGCACTGGTCTTATTTCAGATCTTCTCACACAAGTGTAGAGCTGACAGGAGACAGCTGAAGTGATAAAACATTTATTGGCACGTTAGGTTACCAAAAGCTTACCAACAATAGTTTGGCTGAGCTAGCTATCTTCTTTAATATTGTCTCTGAGCAAAATTAATGAGAGTGAGAGTAAATGAGCGTGCAGTGAGAGAAAGACAGCAGCATCATCACTGGATCTTTTCATTCGTCAGCTTACTTTGCCCGCAGTTTGCAGTTAAGTAAAACCACTTTTGCAAATGCACAGATGCTGTTAGTTTAGCTACAGTGAAATACCTGTCACAGTCTGAACCAATGACATTCTGCCATTAGCTTCTTCCATGCTACGTAAACTCTGCCACTAGCTGCTGCTGTTAAAGTATAAAACTGAACTGAATGGTCTGGATCACAGATCAACTCACTCTCAATGATATTTGATCCAAATATCAGATCTGTGCATCCCTGGGAGATACCACAGGACTTGCTTCATTAAAGCAATGTTTTAACTCAGCTGCCATATTACTAAGGGGGCCTCGCAGTGCATGCAAGTCTACTGAAATAGAAAGTCAAAATATAAAGTCTAACTACAAAAAAATCCTTGTATCCTGGATTTGCAAATAGTTTGTGTAGTTGCAACTCTTTATCTGCTATTTGTGTGTTGTAAAAAAATGAGTATAAAATCTGAATTTAACAGGATAACTGCCGATTATTCCTAATTTAAATGAGTTGTCTGTCCAGGTCAGTCATAGTCTTTTTACCGACAATGCGAAAGGTTAAAAAGCCATTTGGCTCAGTCTCGTCTACAGTCTTGTGAATGCTGTTGTCTACGCATGTCTTTTAACTTCATCTTTTGTGAATATATGCACAAAACAAGCCCTTCTGAACATGTTTTCTTCTAGAGTTATCAGTTTGTTGAAAAGAGTCTGTTCTTTCCAGCTGGCTAGTTATTATTTTTTGAATTATTGTTGCATGTAAATCTGCTTTAGTTTGATTTCTGCTGCTGTATCAGCCAAATATGTATGTTTGTGTACAGTTATCAAGGAATGCCAGGGCCTCCATCAGGTGTTATGATAAGTTTTGTGCCGGTAGCTGTTCTGGTGATCTAACATTAATGTATTAGTTCCAGTTTTTGCAAAAACACTGAAGGGTTTTGGAGGCAGGCCCATCCAATTTTCTCACCCAAAACTTCTGGCGGCTGCTGGTTTCTACACAGCATTTATATCTGTGGCTTCTGCTGTAAGATATGGCTTTGTCTCTGAAATGAGAACCCAGTGTAATGTGCTACTGGTTGTGCTAAATATGCAGTGGTAATATTGCTGAACACTGTGTCTCTAATGGCAAATTTGTAGGATAGTAAAAGCTACGAAGAGTGTAATACAGCTGGGAATAAAGCAATAGTTTAATATTTTAAGAAATACTTGCTTCCACCTTTATGCAGGGAGTTTTGTTGGAGAATTTGCTAGGAAGATTGATCCCACACTTGTGTGTGTAACCAACTTCTGTTAGTTTAAGACAGGAAAGAGTCAGACTCTGATTTCCATCTTGCTTTCTCTCTTCAAAAGGCTGCAGTTTACTTTTTATGTTTCTGTTTGTGTATGAATTCCACATGTATGAACTAGGGCTGTCAACAGATTTTCACTATACAACTTTTGTAGCCAAAGTGTTCTCATTCCCATTTTGTCACATACAGTGCTGTGAAAAATTATTTGCCTCCTTTATGGTTTCTTTCTTTCTTTCTTGCATATTTCTTACTTTTGCATGTTTCCAATAGTCAAGCAAATTGTATTATTAGACAAAGATAACGTGTTAGCCCTGTGACAGAGTGGTGACCTGTTCATGGTATATGCTGCCTCTCGCCCTATGACAGCTAGGATAGGCTCTAACCCCATCATGACACTGAATTGGATAAGCATTAGAGAATGTGTACAGTTTGTGTTCACCTCCAGCTGAACGTCGGCAAGACCAAGGAGCTGGTGGTGGACTTCAGAACGAGTCAGCACAGAGACTACAAGCCCATTATCATCAATGGAGCTCCAGTGGAGAGGGTGCAGTCCTTCAAGTATCTTGGTGTCCACATCTCCTCAGACCTGACATGGTCTGCCCACATTCAGGTCCAGACCAAAAAGGCTAGGCAGCGCCTTTATCACCTACGACAACTGAGGAAGTTCAGGGTCTCTCCAAAGATCCTCAGGATTTTCTATACAGGCGCTGTGGAGAGCATCCTCACACAGAACATGACATCGTGGTTTGGGAACAGCTGTGTGAAGGACCAAAAAGCTCTCCAGAGAGTGATACGTACAGCAGAACGCTGCTGCAGGATTGCTCTCCCCTCGCTTCAGGACACCTACACCAGGAGATGATGGACTAGAGCAGCGCAGATACTGAAGGACCCGTCCCATCCTGGCAACAAACTGTTCCAACTTCTGCAATCCGGCAGAAGGTTCCCCATCATCCGGGCAAGGACAGAGAGACTCAAGAGGAGCTTCTATCCCCAAGCCATCCGGGCCCTAAACACACACACCCGCCCTCTTACATCATCTATAATTGACTGAGACAGGACTCTCTTCCAGACACTCTAAACCCATCAGCACAATGTACATTCCAAATTCCTTTAATTTTAAATATGTTTATATTGTCTATTCTGTAAAATAGTCAGATGTCTATTCATATTAATGTACAGAATTCACCTGCTTGCTGCTACTACTGCACATTCACCCAATGTATATACTCTATGTATATATATATATATATATATATATATAATGTTCTTCCTCTACCCCCCCCCCCCCCCCCCCCCCCCCCATTTTTGCACATGTTGAGGAGTGTGTCAGGCTACATTTCACTGTGTGTTATACTTGTATAACGGACGGATGGATGGACAAACGGTAACTAGACAAAACACAGTTTTTAAATCATGATTTCATATATTAGGGGAAAAAACGTTATGCAAACCTAGCTCTCCCTCTGAGAAACAGTAATTTCCCCCAAGACTGAATAACTGGTTGTGCCACAATCAAGCGTTGACAATAAACATCACTGTGGAGGAACAGTTGCCCACTCTTCTATTCCACAATGGGAAGGTTCACCACTGTTTTTCTCTATATGTGAATAATGGCTCTCATCATGGTTCACTGCAGCTTATTATGTTTTGGGTTTTTTTGTTTGTTTTTGTAATATTTCTGGCAAATGGAGTCAGAACTTCCCATTCTGGCAAACCTGTTCTGGGTGGGTCATTAGCTCACACATTCAAGATTCAAAGTGTTTATTGTCATGTGTCACAAGAAAAAAAGGCATTTCTCTGTGCAATGAAATTCTTTCTCTTCTGTCCACCCACAGATGCCGATTAATATATACAATAGGAATAGAAAAGATAAATACAAATAGTGCAAATAAATAAATGAAGACAGAAAAGGAGACAAAAATATTGAAGTGTGAAACAGAGATGTGTGCAAAAGACACATGACTTTGCTGTGGTGTTTTATGATGGGCAGCAACCAGTGTTAAGTTGTAAGAAAGCTTTACATGAGAAAGATTTTTGCTTTTAAGGTTAGTTCTAGTAGAAGTTAAACTTTATTAAACAAAATAAGTGGCAGTCACATTAGGAAGTTTTGGATGACACTGAAGTGTAATCTTTTCTGTGTGGGCATATTTGTGCACTGGAGACATTTTTATAAGATCATTTTGATCATTTCCTGTGATCTAATTTCTGAATATTTCATGACGCCTCCAGACATACCACCAGCACTTTTCAATCAAACACCCTCTCAAAGCTGTTACAGGAATCACTTTGTGCTGGTTTAGCAGAGGCTCGCTAAACATCACACCCAAGTTTGAGATTCCTCAACTTCATCCTGAAACGAGTACTTGATAATGATCCAGAGCTTCTTCCAGACAGAGGAGCAGATACCACACACATGCGAGGTGTTCCAAAATAAAGCGAACAAAAAGGCTCAGGAACAAATATCCATACAGCTGCTTTTGATCGTGTCGTTCTTCTTGTTTTTCCTTCCTTCCTTTCATCCTCCATGAGAACCTGAGCGTTCCACAGCTGTTTCACTGTTAGCTCGGAGTGATTTGACACCTTCACTGAACATACAAACAGTCACCAGCACAAATACAGCCCACAACACTCGCTCTCTTCCTCTGTCTTCCCAACGCAAACACTTGCTAGCACACTAACCGAAACCACAAAGGTACAATGCTGTTTAGTAGAGGGGATTTACTCAGACAGTCACACTTTTTATTACATTTGTATAAACATGCCAACATTTACTGAGCATTTGGTCCACGGAAATGTTTTGGCTTTGCATATTTTGACACCTTTCCTGTTCTTTTTGTTTGACGTTTTTCTCATCCATTTGGTCTGCTCTGACACAGGGACTGTGAGATGTTTTATCAGCTGTATAACACTTAACTGATTAGAAAGCACCTAAAGTGAGCTCGAGTTTGCCAGTTTATTTTTGATTTAAAATATAAATATCAAAAACTTTGTGCTATGGGCCAGAAAATCAACAAAAGGTATTTTTTATGTATCATTTAATGCAGCTTCCTGTAAGCAGACTGTTGCTGGGGCCTGTAAACAAAGCCAACTGGTTTCCACTTCATTACCGCAGATGTGCTATGTGAGGTACTCCTGATGTAAACACGGGAGTGTCTATGTTGGAAGCACTGGTGTTTAAATTGCTATTGCCATGGTAACAAACAGTTATTGTGGGTAGCAGCCACATGTTTTTTGTGACTATGGAGAAATGCATTAAAAATCTTATTAGCTAAAAAAAACAAAAAACACAAACAGCTGCACAAACACATGTCTGATACACGTATGTTGTTATCTGAGGTTCGGTATTATTCAGATGATCCACCTTTTGACGAATCAGCAAAACTGCAGACATGCTAAAAGGAAATATTGATTTAGACATAAAGCTGGGAACGTTGTGGTTAAAGTGCAAATGCAAAGCCATATAGTGTGCAACATGAGCGAGTGTTTCAATGGATCTGCTCTCTGTCCTTCCATGGCTTAGAGACGTAATAAGGAACAAACTTAATACGCATTTCTAAAAGAAATCAACACCTGCTCAGTTACTAAACTAATAATCTCTGTAAGCTAATATTTGTGTATGAACATGTAAAACCTGTTGGCAGGCAACATAAGGTTATGGTATTGGAAGCTTTCTGGTTTGGGTTTGTGGTGAGCTTGTAGCTCATCATCTATAGTCCAGTAAAGTTTGAGCGGGCTGTGGCTCCATGAAAGTAAGCAGTCCTTGGCGAGAGCACATTTGCCAGAATGCAACGTCTAAATCACTGGCCCAAAGTCTTGGCCTGAATATCCACTAAATTTACCAGAAGCACCAAAATATTGGCTGTCATCACACCCATCCATTCTTTTACTGTGAGCTTTGGGTTTTACTCAAAGTGTGTGGTACATCCAGGTCTGTGGGCCACTCGTGCTTGTGCTGTTATTGATTCTTAAGCCAAGTGCAGAGAAGAGTGAGGTTTTAACGTACAAAGCGCTAAAGTGAAACTAAGTGTTAAAGCAATGAAACGTGTCCACTGCAGCCACTTTCTGTTCTTTTCATACTGTATTTTGTTTTCACATTTCTCCCATTTCCAGTGAACTCCGCTGTCGCTCCATTCTCTAATCAGTATTTGGCAGATGCTTACATTATCCGTTCAACCTTCAGGTTTCCTGTCATTGGCTTGAACCATAACCAGGTGTGTTCTTCATGTTGATTTTTCATGCCAACAAAGATAACATTAACTGCCAGTGTTACTAGACTTCTGCATATTAGTCAACAGATCCTGGATAATGGTTAACTGAGAATTGGATCCAGATTTCCTGTTCTCTGCATGGCACACTGATTACAGTCCCACTATCAGATAGATTTTTAAAAAGCCAAACTCACTCAGACTGGATATCACTACAAATGGAAAGCAAAAAGCTTCAGAGATTATCTTTTGGGTCCCTGAAAAGGAACCCCAGTGAAAATTCTCCAGGAGTGAATTGGTTTAGAAGTGCTGCTTACACGGCGTTGCATTTGAAAGCACAGATCTATGATTGATTGCTTTCACAGACATGTCAGCTATGCCTCTGTAGGAGTAACATTAAGGGTAAAATTATCTATAGTGTCTTTATATTCATGCTATCAGACCATCACACGCTTTGGATTGAAGGTGTTTTGAGTAGTTGCCCCGGAGTCACTGTTAGCGTTTGGCTATCAGGACACATTTATTAGCCTATATCAAATCGCTGCTTAATGAAAGTGCAGCTCTTTTTAAGCTCTTTTTAAAAAACAGATGTTAATGACAGCATCTCTATTTTATGGTCAGCCATACTGAAACACAAGATATGCCATCACAGAAAAAGTGCGACTCCAGCAGTAATTTAGCCTCTGGCTGTGTCTGTCCAAGCCGTCTGATTCACTTTCATTCCCACATATATTGTTGTTGTTGTTGTAAAAAGCAGAAGAAGAAAGGATTTGACTGTTTGTCTAGACATTTATGTGTGTGGATGCTGAACTTTAAGAAATCTATCTGAAGCCCGGGAAATGTAGACAGAAAATTATCTGAGATTTATTCGCATGGACGCAGTTTTCATGTACAGGAAGAAAAACATCATCCACAGAGCACCATAATCCATCACAATAAGCTCAGCACTGTTATTGGTTTTTCTTTTTGTGTTTTTTATTTGTTTATTGCAGCTGAGCTTCTTTCATAGCACGCAAAGATGTTATGCTCTGTCTACTGTCAATCACGACACCCACAGACATAAAAAATATATATAATCCTTCAAGTCACCTGACAAATAAACACAGGTATTATAAAAAATGCTCATTAAGAAAGGTGGTTATTCTTATAATAGAAATGACTCTCTTATCTCAGCTGTAATACTCTCTGCTTGCACTTACTACATAAATAAAGTAAGAAAGACAACAAAATCTGGGAATGCCTCCTTGACCTCCCAAGCAGTGCAGGTCACTGCTAGCAGCTGTTTATTGATGTGAGATTACTGGCGGAGAAATCCGAGCCCGTTTTTCCTCGGCATAATTTAGAAGCATCACGAACATCCCCATATGGAGCCAGTATGTGCAAACAGAAACAAATATAGGCTTTTTCTTTACCCCGTAGTACTATTTTTTTCCAGTTATACAAGTACATGTACTTTCTTCCCCCGCCGATCCGGTGGGGAATCCCGAGAGCTTGAGAGAGTTTGAGTCTGTATGCGTGTTTTCTGCTGCTTCACTGCTGCTTTGATTGACACTTTTCATATTAGTCTCCGGTCTCTTTGGCTGAGTGCCGTGCCAGTAAAGTCTCTCCAAGTGTTTTTAAAGGATCAGTCAGAAAATCTGCCTTCCTCAGTTTATAATCCCTGTGAAGCATTGTGGAAATGTGTTGGGAGGCTGTCGTTTCCTTCTTTTATGGTTCTATAAAAGTGGTGTGAGGACAAATAAGTTATCTCACTGCACATTTGTGTGGAAGGCCCTGCTCTTTATTTTCTTTTACTAAGCACAATTCATTGAATTTCTTCAGATTCACTGGAAATACCACTAACCTGTTCTCTATACTTTTGCCAGTCCACTGCTCTGCTCTTCCCCACGTGCTGAAAATACTTACTTGCTTTCAGTCTTGCTGTTGAGTCCACTCATTGTCCAACTGCTTCTACGTGCGCTTTCCAAAATTGACTCCTGTTACTATCCTTCCTACATTTTAACTCACTTCTTTGAAAGTGATTGAAACATCTGGGAATGAGATGTTTGGCTCTTGTGATGTTTAACACAGCTGCATACATTCAGTAATGTTCTGGTTCAACTCCGTCACTTTGACCTGTTTTGTAAAATTACATGATGAAAGCAGTTTTTTGCTTCCTCAGGTCAATTATTTATAATTGCGAGTTTCTTATAAGCACCATGTTCATTAAATGCTCATTCTTGTTGTTGTTGGAACTGATAGCAATCATAGTATGTTATGCACAGGATTTTGTATAGTTGTATATTATTCTGTATATATTTTTTTGGGTGTGTCAAGGAAACAATCAATCCCAATTATAATTTACTAAAACCAGATGCTGTGGTACTGTACAGAAGTCATGAGTTATCCCGCTTCTCTTTTAAAAATGTTTCCAAGGAGACAGACTTTCTTCTTTTTCTTCTCGGACTTTTTTTGTACCTGACTATTGCACAGAAGTGTTTCTTAAGCCACTTAACTCAAGGGATGAACCAGTGTTGTGTCTACACGTAACCAGTGTTGGTCAAGCTACTTGAAAAAAGTAATCAGTAACTAATTACTAATTACTTCCCAAAAAAGTAATCCCGTTACTTTACTGATTACTTATTTTCAAAAGCAATTAGTTACTTAGTTACTGTTTAAAACATGATCTATCCCCTAAATAGGTGATAAAGCGATTTCTGCCCAATTCTACTTTTTCTGCATAATCCATCATATAAAATGTAATCAAATGAAAAAGTCTCTTTTTAAAACTTGTTTTATTAGTTTAAATCTTTCAACTTTATGCATCAAGCAAAAATTTAATTATATGCAATATTCTCTGACTGGAAAAAAATTGTTTAACATTTAAACCTATTTTCTGCACATTCCAGCACATATAATAAAATAGTTTTTTGTGTTTACACTCAGTCTTTCAAATAGATGCACGTAAAACACAGCAGAAAATAAATAAAATCAAAGACTCAGCGGTCCTGTTGCTCTATTTTCACCTGTATAGCAGGAGTGGGGCAGGCGGAGGTTTGCCCTGGTGCAGGTGTGCCGCAGCGGTCAGTGGAAGGATCCGGCAGTTTCTTTGTGAATTTCACATTCCAGCGGCAGCGTATTTGGTGCTTCCTCAGATGTTTAGGGGTTTTTCGCTGTAAAAAGAAGTTTTCTTCCCACGCAGTGAGCAGCGGACGCTAATGTTTTTGTCACTTTTTACGGAATCAAACTCAAAGTAAGGTCAGTACTTCCACGCTTTAAACGCTGCACAGTCATACTCTCTCCCGCACTCCATATAGTATCCATTTTTGATCTGCACACAGCTGTTGCCACAAACGTCGCACTCGCTTACACCACTGTCATGAGACACTTGCAAAAAAATCACGGTTTTAGTAACGCAGTAACGCAGCGTGCTTACGGGAAAGTAACAGTAATCAAATTACCTTTTTTGCAATAGTAATCCCTTACTTTACTCGTTACTTGAAAAAAGTAATCGGATTACAGTAACTGCCCATCTCTGCACATAACAGACAACTTTGCAAAATACCACTTTTTAATTGTATCTTTGGGCACTTTGTTGCTAGCAGCCTGTCACAAAAACATATAATTTGTTCTCATTTGTTTAGCTAAATTTATGAAAATCGCCAAAGATAACACAGTTTGAAAAGAATAAAAATTATATTTTTGCTCCAACAATGAGATTCCAAAAAGCCTTTAGCCATAAACGTGGCATATCTCGGAATGATGTGCCTAAGAAATTTCAGGCTGTGTTGAAGAAAAAAGGTGGTTATATCGAATATTGAATATTGATTTCTGTATTTCCATTCCACTTATTTATGGTTGCACCTGTTTTAATAAATCAGTGTACCATATAACCATATAAAAATGTTGACCAATTAGAACCCTACAAACAATAACACTTGCAGAGTCTGTGATCAGCAAAGGGGATAAAGGCCACACCTTTGACACTGCGAGGCAAAATCCTAATTTTCATCCACATGTAAACAGAGAAACAGCGTCTCTGAATATCTTCACGTGGAAAAAGTTTTTCAAAAGCTTCATTTTGAGCAACACCACATATGCACAAAATTCCACTGAAAAAGCTTCATTTTCCGAATGTGTACCTGTGTAAGTTTGGACAGGGCTTGAATATTACTGGTCTTTACAGTGATCTCTTAAAAAAATAATAATCTATTAAAATAAACATAATAAAGTTTATAATATTCATTTCCTCTTATTTTCTCCTCTACTTGGCATAGCTGCGTATTGTTCATGTTTTCCATCTGTCTCTTCTGAAGTCGGTAGTGCTTCAAATAAACTGGTCATCCAGGATGTCCACAAAACAACCCTTTCATTCAATAAATTAACATAGATATCGAGCTGTTGGCATGAATTTAGAGAACTGTGGTTACTTTAGAAACAGTGTCTCATACTTTGTACTCACACACGAGGTTATTAATCTCTAGGTTGTGTAACACTCTTCAGATCTGGTGCTTAATCACATCATGTAATGCTGACATAAATGAATACAGATGGCATATCCTTAGAATAGGCAGAGACAAATTGCGTTAAACAGATACTTATAAAACCTCGTTTTTACAAGAATATTCATCAACAGTCGACAGCTTTCTTGCATTTATCAAACGAGCTTTTATTTTTTTACTCTAAGCTTGTTCCATGACATTTATAACCTTTCATTTTTTTTTATTAATTATTATTATTTATTTTTTTTACATTTACTAACTTTAGTCTTTCAGATCAAATCTGGACTCGAACCTTTCATTTTGTTTTGAATATTAAAATCTTCACTCCCGTATAGGGCGACAGATTATTTCCTGTCTGCTGGTTTGACTGGACTCACTTGGCCCTTCAGGAGCACTCTGTACTCGAGGTCTGTTGATGTCTTTGTAATGTATCTTTGGCTCAGCATTGCGTTGTTAGGGGATGCACGAAGTAAAACTGCAGGTCAAGGCGCTCCGCTTAAGTGCGAGTGAAGAATAGTCCAATTTTATGCTGGTTAGAATGAAATCTTTGGAGCAGAGCGCCTCTCGACCGCAGAGAAACGAGACGAAACCAAGCAGCGATCCTGCTCACAACTGTAATAAAAGCTGTTTTTTGCTGTGCCTCACAAAACACCATTTAGTGTAATATAAAGACCAAGCTGCGGATATGACTGGTTCATTATTTATAATTAACAACAAGGCAGCATTTTGTACACTAGCTACAAATTAGTGCTTAGCGAATAGATCGGCTTCCTTTGACCATTGTTCAGACAGCCCCATATTTACATGTATTCAAATTTAGAAGCTGCATCGTACAATAACAAGGTTCACAGTGCACACAGAGATCTGCAGGCATGGTGAGAGAAGGGAAAGTGTTTATTGTCTACAGGCGGTCTGGGAAACAAGCTATAACCACGGCACGCAGTCTCTGGGCTCCCACTATCATTTTATTTACTACAACAATTTCTGCTCCCTTGTGAAAGCAGTTTTCTGAGAGCAGTGCAAAGCATTATTTCATTTTTAATGGTTGCTGCTGGGGTCAGGACTGAGTAGTCTTTGCATAATTATTTGTGGGCATGTTTGTATTGCTTATAGATTTTTTCTTTCCTGCCTGTGCTGGGCCATTCATAGCAGCGTGCTCAAGGAGATATTTTTCTTTACAGTGCATCTACTTAATGCTTTTGTTTGGGAGCTATTGATTAACAAGAGCATAATGGTTGCGTCACCGAATCGATGCCCAACTGGACAAAAGAGGCACTGAGATGGCTGTAGAAAAACATAGTAAAACATTCAGCCCAATAACCGTCAAACACTCGCTCGAGTGCATTTACTTTTTGGAACAGTGTTCTTTCATTTCCGAGGCGGTAAGTGCGCCGCAGATGTCGTAAAAGTCACATTCCGTGTGTTTGCACAGGCGAGAAAAAAATAAATGGGTATGGAAACAAAGAGGCGCCGTATTTGCAGTCACCATAATTTGCACACACTGTTCGGCTCTCCCCGGCAATCTGTCACGTGAAAACATATTTGCACCTCTCTTATAGTTGGTTATTTACGGTAATGTACTTTTTCTTTTGCAACAGTGATGCACTGTATTGCCAAAACTATTCACTCACCCATCCAGATCATTGAATTCAGGTGTTCCAATCACTTCAATGGCCACAGGTGTAAAAATTAAGCACCTATGAAGACTGCTTCTACAAACATTTGTGAAAAAAGGCATCCGAAATGTATCTTTACACAAAAAAAAGAGAAATAATACATCAAACAATGTTTCTCCATAAACATAACTCCTGTAGAAGTGATGTGAGGGTTCAGCTATGCAGCAAAGTAGCTCTCCTGCCCCTGTGTTTGCATTTTTCTCTCAGCGTTTGAAGTGGGTAATATGCTTTTGGTCGAGGCCCAAAAGTCTTGATGGTAATTACCTTGTTCTTATTCTGACTCTCATAATTGTGTGTCTCCAGGGGGCCATTACAGAAGCCTCTACATCTAACTCTGTTGAAATAAAGAAAGGATAGGCTGGGAGCAATGCTGCCCAAATTTAATGTCAGGAGAAGAAAGAAATGACATATTTACTTTTGATTGCTTCAGAGGAAGACAAATGAGTTGTGATAAAAACGTATTTGCTAATTTGTATATAAGCCAAAGAGTTTCATCCTGATTCCAGGCAGCGATCTCAGCGAAGTTTAGAGACTGCATGCTGAAAAATATGTGGCTTGGGGTAACAGATTTGAAGATGCTAAGATTTTCCAGCATGGACAAGATTAGACAGGATTAGACATGAGTGTATCAGAGGGACAGCTCAGGTTGAGCTGTTTGGAGACAGAGTTAGAGAGGTGAGGATGAGATGATTTAGGTTCAAGGTTCATGGTTCTTTATTTGTCACATGCATAGTTATACAAGTATAACACACAGTGAAATGTAGCCTGACACGCTCCTCAACATGTGCAAAAATGAGGGGGGGGGGGGGGGGGGGGGGGGGGGGGGTAGAGGAAGAACATTATATATATATATATATATATATATGGAGTATATACAGATTTAGAAATGTGCAGAGGAGGCATAGCTGATATACTGGACAAAGGATGTTGAATATGGAGCTGCCAGGCAGGAGGAAAAGAGGAAGACCACAGAGAAGATTCTTGATTGTAGTCAAGGAGGACATGCAGAGCAGGAGGATAGTGACAGGGTGAGATTGCAGCAGGTGATCCGCTGTGGGAACCCCTGAAGGGTTCAAGAAGAAGATGAAGCAGTGACAGATCTACCATCTAGCACATGTAACACTCACTAATGATCACTATTATATCTTGTGTGCTAATTCCACTATATAACATATAGCCAGAGTCTAAATTATTGGCATTTTCCAACCCCAAATAAGCACTAGAAAACCACATGCATGAATTGTTACATCATTTAAAAACTGGATCTTGGTGTTGCTGAACCTCTTGTTGACCCTGCCACTGTGAATTTGTTTTTCAACCACCTTTAACACGAGCTGTGGAATATGAAATATGCAGCTTTATAACACAAGATAACTACAGTGCATTATTTTTTCAACAGTAAAATAACTTGGACGTCTTACATGGCTCAGCTGCTTCTGTGGATTGTATTCACTATTGTATTTAGCAGATAGCCCTGGCGTTTTTTGAAACTCGTCATTTTAGTGAGCTGATCCCGTAGCCTGAAGAGCATGAGACTGTGGTGTATTACAGACTCTGTGTTCTTTGTGCTGGTATGTTTTGGATCAATACCATTTTGAAAAAGGTGATGTTTGACTTTGTAAGCCTACTTAACCTTTATTGTCATTTTCCTTTTGTTGTGAGATCGAGGCTGAAAAGATTCTCGCGAAGGTGAACGGAGCCTCTCCTGCTGATTCCTTTCTTCAGGTTGTTGTGCTAAGCTAAGCTAATAAAATGCTTGCTGGAGCCTGAAGTTTCTTGGCCAGAAATCAGAGTCATGTGTTACGCAGGTTCTAGTTTACTGTATAGCAGCTGTATAACACAACATAACCACAATGCATTCTTTTTTTTAACAGTAAAATAACTTGGACGCCCTGCATGTCTCAGCTGCTTCAAAACCTGATAATTATAGGTGTTACCCATAATTAGGTAAGGCCAACTGCTTTCAAGTATGCAGTTCTCAAGATGACTGACAAGTACTCAGGTAGATACTTGATCAGTGGGTGGAGCAGTAACCGCAAATGTTATTACACTGAAACCAATTGCAGCTTAAGGTTTTCTTTCAAGTCTCCTCATCAAAAGACAGTGACAGATGTGTTCCATTTAAGGAAAAGAAGCGGCCCTCAATGCGCTGACAACTTCTGTGCACTAAGGAAACGTGTATTCTCCAAGTGGTTGGCAAGCGGTTGCTGAAAGTTGCTGGCAGTTGGGTGAAAATGGTTGCAAAGTGGGTGCCACACTAAAAGCCTCCTTGTTTGGTTGGCATCAGATTGCCATGGTTGACTGCATGAAAGACCTGGACTTGTCTGCAAACACTCACTAACTGACAACCTTCAAAGTAAAAGTACTATTTAGTGAGAATCTGATGAGCGCAAACAAGTCAGTGTCTTTCATGGAAACTACAGGCAGCCATGGCAATCTGCTAGGACTGTAAACAATCAAAAGAGGGTTTTTGGAGCAATACTGTATACCTCTTAGCAAATAATCTACCAAATCTACCGACGCAGAGTCCAGTCCAATGAGTGAACCTCATTTTGTATTCAGTATGATTTTAAGCAAGTGATAAACTCATCCTTATAAAATTTTTACTGAGATCAAAAAATCAAGAAAAATGAAGGGTTGTTTTACCGTAGACTTCTACACACCCAAACTTATTTTTGAAACCAGAGGAATCGCCCCCTTCTGGTTATTAGAAAGACTACAGCACACTGACTTCCCCTTTTAGATCTGTAGGCTGTTTCCATCCTTTATATTCAGTCTTTGCTTAGACAAGAAAAGAAAAAAGTTTGTTTTCTAATATGTTGAAGCACTTCAAATGTCTTCATAGAGCATTCGTCACGTGTGACAAGGTTATTAGACAGCGTTTAAGAAAAGAAAGAGAAGTACTTGAAATGCATAAATGATTCGACAGTGTAGACTTTGGCCCTCCCAAACTTCACCTCTCTGTCTGTTTCCTGCATGAATCACCGTGAGTCATTAGCAGTCCAGATCACTGACCAGACTTTGTGAGGATATGTTGAGCCTGCTGAATATTCTGACAGTTACATCTGACTGCTTTTCAGGTCCACTCAGACCTGACTGAAACTTTGTTATAACCGTTTTCCTAAAGTATGTTCCGGTTCAGTAAGAAAGCTTTCATGGCTCGACATGTTAAGACTTGATATTTCAGTGACATTCTTGTTGAATGACATAGAGGTAGATGGGAAACCTTTCCTGCTCTCTTTGTGTAAGAGAGAAAACTAGTGTTTGTGCTAATATGCACCTATCATTCTCGTAAATAAAACACTGACTTACTAAATGTGAGTTTACATGGCGATGTAATCGCCGTGCTTTTGGTGTCTGTTTTAGCTTAAAGTACACTACCTTGTAACACTAGCCAGACTTGGGTCTTTGATTGTGGCTATGATATATTCATAATATTTATTCTCTGTTTGGAAACGCTGTAAAATTAACTTCTTTCTACAAATATTCACACTGATATGTATTTTTATTGTCACTGCATTTTGTTTTCAGTGGTTTAACTCACTCGTTTAAAGCCAGTGTTGCTTGCAGCCAAGTGAACCAAACCAATGAGCAGCTAGTCAGACTAAACCGAAATTAAAAAATGCTCATATACTGTTTATCTATGACATGTAATATTGTTGGTTAAACAAGAGAACAGATATGTACAAGATGAGTTCACAAGCATGAAAAACAAAAACAAAACAGTTGTATAGGAGTCCAAAATGTACTGTAGAGCATGGTTGCTTGGCCACGAGGGAGCTTCTAGACCACTAATACATATCAAATGAACCCATGGGATTTAGCTTTCTGTTTGGAATATCAGCAAAGGCTCATTTAGTCTAAAATGAACAACACTTGGAGGGATTGTCTTGCAGACATCAATTCAGTCTCTTATGGTCTCTCTGGGTTCCTTTCTAGTGACAACTCTGACACATCTGACAGCAGTATTCTCCGAAGACCTAATTAGCCTGACCATTAATCTCAAAAGGATGATGGGAGGTGCTGAAAAGAACACTGCAAAGCAACAAATATTTGTCACTTTGTTTACTGCCAAAAATGATTAAGACAGCTTGTCTATATTTATTTTACCAGCTCTCAATATTCAGATTTTATTTCAAGATCTAACTCTCCGTGCTGTGTTTGTGATGTTGGATTACATATATTGCACAAATTCTTCCTAATAACCTTGTATAGTCCTCACCATATGAGAGGTTTTCACCACTCAGTGTGCGGCTGTGTGTGTGTGAGGCTGTGTGTGTGTGTGTGTGTGTAGGTGTGTGTGTGTGTGTGTGTGTGTGTGTGTGTGTGTGTGTGTGTGTGTGTGTGTGTGTGTGTGTGAGAGAGAGAAGCAGAAGGAGTTGATAAATTCCTTGAGGCAATCGAGGAGGGGAATTCAAGAAAGGGAAAAAGAAAAGATGTGATCCCTGAAACATGCGAGCGCTTGACATAAACAAACATACCAGGAGGATTTCAAAGCGTCGGCCCCTCAGTGGGAATCCTCTGATGCGCCGATGGCATATAAGGAGACAAATGCACCGCAGAAAGGTATGAAGACATACTGTCTGCCCACACACACAGTGCCACTGTGAAGACCCTTTCTCTTTCATGTGTTATCAGGCGAAGACTCAGTTGTTTGTTTACTGGCAATTTGTGCTGTCAGCAGCCCACAGACCATACCCATATCAATGCCAGGCCAGGAATGTAACCATGTAATGGAGGTGGAGGCGGTGGGAGGTGGGGATTTCCCCTCAAGCTCTACTGATAAGCTCCATGGAGCTTGCCGCATCTTGTATTTAGAAAACATCTGTTGAATTCTTTGGTCATAACAAAAACTGTTTATAGTTAAGTTTGTGTGAGAAATGCGAGTATGCTGCAAATTGCTGTAAACATGTGTTACATCCCAGTGTTCTCGGTTTCCATATCAACCCTGGCTATGGCAGGTGATTGGCACTTGTGCTGGCTTGTGGGCTGGGCTTATACAGGCTGGTCCTTTGTTTTAGCATGCTCCCTCTAACCTGCTCCGTGGTGTTTGGCATTAGGCTCTTCATTTATCTGATTATCTGCCTACAATAAACAGTGCTGTGTAAACTCTCACTGTTGTGCTGTGTCTACTAATATGTTTGGCGTTAGATCATGGGACGAGCCTCTATTATAATATTACAGACATTATAGAGAAACTTGGGAGACTTGTCCCATGATCTAAACCTACCCCATCACTTTTGGCTCACAAAGGTCATATGTGTTACCACATCAGGTAGGTTGGAATTGCTGAGTTGCAGGACTCGGAACATAAAGGAATTGAGAAAAGGAGGCAACTTTTGTTCACTGTAAACAAAACCAAATACTAAATACAAGGAAGCAAAAACCTGACCCTGGAAAATGAAAGCTGGGAACTAAGAACTGGGAACAGACTAGGCAGTAACAAGGGGACCGAGGAACACGGTGACACATGCGCCGCAAAATGGGACTACGAGACAACAGGCAGAGGAAGACAGGGGACTAAATGCACAGAGGATAACGAGGGGAGAGGAAACAGGAGGGAAACACAGCCAGAATTAATCAGACATAATGATACAGGGAGGAAGCAAAACTAAACACAACAAACACAGGACGAGAGACTGTCAAAATAAAACAGGAAACACACTGAGATGCAGACTAAAAGACAAAAGTTTGACACTGGAACCGGGTGATAAACAGACATGGGAACATGATAGACGAGGGAATAGAGAGGGCGAGAGACATGACTGCCTGGGGAGAACACAGGGGAGACCAAGGCTACGTCCACATGTACACGGGTATTTTTGAAAAAGGAGATTTTCTGTTTTCGTTTTAAAAAATAATCCTGTCCACACGTAAAGGCAGAAATGAAGGAAAACGCTGCTAGGAACATGCCAAAGCAACAGGTGGCGATATATTCCTAACCGTGCAGAAATGTTGGCCAATCAGAAGTCTAGAAGCCTCAGTGGGAAAAAGTAAACAAAGCTGGGGCATAGAAGCAGAACCAAGTCGTATGTGTGGAGGGACAGTAACTGTGTGTGTATATGTAAGCAAAGTGTGACGTCAAAAAATGCGCACACCTTTGACGCTGCGTTTTCTGCGTTTTCTCAGTTTTCAAAAATATCCACCCTGGCCGGAGTTTTTAAAAATCTCCGTTTTCAGTGACCAAAAATGCCGTTTACGTGTGGACGAAAGATGCAAACGTATAGAAATATCTGTGTTTTCAAAAATACCTGGGTACGTGTGGATGTAGCCCAAACCAACCAGAGCATGAAGGGGAACAGACTAAATGAACACGAACCTAAGAACTGCAAATACAAATGGATCATAGCACTCTTAGTTTGCATTAAGAAAGATCTCCAATCTGTGGTAGACCAGTTTTGGTCCTCCGGGTAATTTAAGGAATTTAAATATTTTCTGTGTCAAAAGCAATAGTGGTCTGGCTGAACAGGAGATATTAGTTGAAGTGTTTGAGTTGTTCTGTGACTTAACCACTGAAGGTGAAGAGACAGAACAGTTGCAGCAGAGTGAAAGGATACAGGACAGAGTTGTAGGATTAAAGGAGCTGGAAATAAAGACTTGGGTCTTTAAGAATTAAGGGTTGAGGCAAGGAAAAGGAGCAGGTAAGGTAGTGTGGGCAAAAAAAACAAAAACAAAAAAAACAAAGGCATGAAAGAGAAATGAATGAGATGGAGCTTAGAGCTCAAACCCAAAGTGCCACCATAAAAAAAATGAGTCATTTTGATATTTGTAAAAACAATAATCTGGCCCCCCCTTTCAGCGAGAAAGATGTTGAAAAGTACTTTCTGCACTTTGGACGTGTAATCAAAGAATTGCTAGACCTTACTGTTTTAGTTTTTTCTAGTTGGTAAAGCTCAGGAGGCATATTCATCACTCAGTATAAAGAAGAGTACAGACTGTGGCCTTGTTAAAGCTAGTATCGTGCGAGCTTATGAACTGGCGGCAGAAGCTTACCAGCAGCATTTTCATGGTTGTTCTAAAGATGAAGCATAAACTTCATCACACAGATTTTCAAGAACAAGGGTGATGTGCAGTGCTTTAGTAACTACAGGAGAATAAAGTCAATGAGTCATACCGTAAAGCTATGGGTAAGAGTTGTTGAAGCTAAGTTAAGAAGCGAGGTATGTTCACTAAGCAGCACTATGCTGAGAAAGAGCCCTACAGATACGATTGCTTTGAGAGTATTGAGAAAGTACAGAGAAAGTCAGAAGGAGTTTCACTGTGTCTTTGAAGATCTAGAAGCGCATGCCAAGAGAAGAGCTGTGGTAGTGCACGAGGGAGTCAGGAGTAACAGAGAAGTATTCGATTACATTTTCATTTCAGTTTTATTCACTTAGCACCAAATCACAACAATAATCTGCTCAAGATGCTTTATATTGTAAGGTAAAGAAGCTATAGTAATAGAGGCAAAACCCCAACAACCAAATGACCCTGATTGAGCAAGCACTCGGAGACAGTAGGCAGGAAAAACTCCCTTTTAACAGGAAGGAACGTCTGGCACAAACAAGGCTCAGGGGGGAGCAGCCATCTGCAGGAACTTAGGGGGTGAGGAGAAGAAGCAAGCAAGAGAGGAAGCGAAAGAGCACTTAGGTGTAGAAAAAGGTGTGGAAAGGTGTAGAAAAATGCTTGTGTAAATGGGTGAATGAGGCATGTTGTATAAAGTACTTTGAAGGCTCCAGGAGAGTAGAAAAGTACTATGTAAGAACTAGTTCATGAACAAAACAACAAAAACAGAACAAAACAGAGGGGCTTCCTGGAAGGGAAGAAGGACATGCAAAGGGTTGGTGTTGCAGAGGATGATGATGGAGGTAGGGGATCTGCTGTGGCAGCAACTGAAAGTTGAAGTAGAAGATGTATGCTGTTTATGCAAAAATTGTTTTTCTCACTTAGTTATTGCACAATGTGAAGTAAAATAAAAATAAGTAAATTAAGATCTTTGACGCAACAACAAATATTAGAAATTGCAAGACTAATCTCGATGAACAAAGTGTACAGAGTGACAGGAGAGTCCAAAACACTAATACCGAAGGTAGTTGGAAGATGGAGTAGAGGCGGTGACCTGAGAAAGACTGAGAGAGAAATCAAGGTCATAGAAATGCTTGGAAAAGTGAGAAAACACAGAAGGAAAAACACAGAAAGTAAAATAAAGCAAAAAGTAAACCAAAAAGGACCAGATAATATACATAAACACTAGGGGTGCAACGATACTCGTATCGATATTGAACCGTTCGATACAGTGCTTTTGTAACCAATACGTCTACTCACAAAAGAATGAGTGAAGCAATATGGATAACAGCAGAGGACAATTTATTTAGGGTCTGATGGCAATTTACCATCGGTATCCAGCACTTTAAAGGATTGATGGACTGGAGCACATCTGTCCTTAACATACCCTCTTAAACATCAGCTTGACACTGATACATCAAAGGAAACTTAACAGACTTTAAGTGCAAATGTTTCAACCTGAACAACTTAAAACTTCTCTGGGATACAATGTAAACAAAGACAAGAAGAAGAAAAAATATTTCCATCAATAGTCACTTCTCCTAACCAGGACACAAGTGAATATATCATGTAAAGAGTCTTTTTTTCTCAGTCCTGGGGTTGTAACACCACAACCTCCTCAGTCCGTAATCAGAGAGTGTCTATTTGACAATAACCAAAATGTCTTTGGATAGTCTTTGTGAATGCAAAAAAGAAAAAAAACAATGGTGTTAGCTGGCCAGCAAAATAAAGAGAGTGTATGGCACTGAGTGCGGGCGTGTGTGTGAGTACTTCGGTCCAAATAATCCAGGTCCGGATGGATGAATGGATGGCACCGGTCCTTTAATGGCACCAGCGAGACAGCACAGTAGTACGGCAGCACAGCAGTAAGGCAGCACAGCAGTAAGGCAGCACAGCAGTAAGGCGTCTGGCAGGAGAACGAACAATAGTCTTTTTTTAAGGCTACTGCAGAAGGAGATATTCCCCGCTAGCTCACCCAAGCTTGCTCTCTGGCACAGCTACAAGCCACGTGAGCTCGTAACCCCACAGTGACATACGAACTTGGCTACCAATGTCTGCTTAGCATGGCGGCTAATTGTCGAGCTTGCTAGCTTATTCCCGATTAGCGATTAGCACCTTAATAACCATTACTACACATCACATCATAGCAAACACATGATAACACATGGAATAGTATAATATACGTACGAAACAGATTTTTACCTGGCAGGAGAACGAACAATAGTCTTTTTTTAAGGCTACTGCAGAAGGAGATATTCCCCGCTAGCTCACCCAAGCTTGCTCTCTGGCACAGCTACAAGCCACGTGAGCTCATAGCTTCTCCCGCTAGGATGTACTACCACAGTCGACTGTCGTAAAGCAGCCGCAAGCCAATAGCAATAAAAAAAACTCAAAATCATTGAAGAACATTTTATAACTGAACATCCAATATAGATATATACATATATACTGAATATCACACAATATCAGATAACCAAATTAACATTGGGTTACACTTTCAGTTCAGGTACGCATATGTATTGAACAATACAAAATTTTAAATCTATTTTATCAACTTTTCTTCTGACGATGCTGTCTGTGTTGAAAGCTCAGTGGATCTGCGTTCGACTACTCCGCCTAGGCTGCACTGTCGAGCACAGATCCAATGAGCACAGCGCAAGCTAGCAAGACAAAAGCTAAGCTTGTTGCAACATGGCAAATTTAACCTCCCCCACCCTCATTCAGATCTGGCCTTTGGAACTATTTTGGTCTTCATGTGAAGTATGACCCTGAAGGTAAGCGCGTCATGGACAAAAGTAAAACAGTATGTCGGATGTGCCACGCAATGCTCAATTACATGGGTGGGAACTAGTGTATTAGCGCAGTTAGCTCGTTAACGTGTTGGCCATCCTGCCCCACGCATGAGGCGATCCACAGTAGCTCGTTAACGGAGATTTGCCATGTTGTGGCATTAACGTCATTTCAGATTAACACTGACAGCACTAGTGGGAACAAAATGAATATGACTGCACATTTACGCTGACATCATCCTAGTGCAAAGACAAGTGGAAGCAGACAAAAACAACAAGCACGTATGCTACAAACTTTACCCGAGTCATTTAGACAGCCGTTAGCACATGATTCTCCTTATGGGGACCTGATATGTTTAATATGCTGCTGAGAATATAGCCCAGAAGAAGCGTATAGTATAGCTTTTAGTTTGGAAAGAGCCATTTCTCTGTAATAAACTCTCTTTTCCAAATATGAGTGATTTCTCGATCAGATAGATTTATTTTTTATTACTTTGTTGTTTCAGCAACATTAAATTTAAAAACTGTACTTTTGATTTAAAATATATATTTATAATTTTAATAAATGACAAATTAAAAAAGCATGAACAGTTTTTTGTATCGAAAAAATATCTAACCGTGACACCAAAGTATCGAACCGAACTGAACCGTGAATTTTGTGTATTGTTGCACCCCTAATAAACACATAACACTGACACTGTGGGACACCGTTGGGCTGGGTGGAAGTGTTTTATCACGACTGCAAAGCCGAGTATACAGCACTCTCTGATTTAAGCCTCCTGCAAGCATGAGACCCCCTTATGCTGGAATTAAGCCTTGGGCGTTCGATGTTTGCGCTTCTACTCGTCTATTATTTACCACATCACTGCATTGAAAATGATGATATAGTGTCAAAGAGTTGAAGAACCACACTACCAAAGTTCAGTTAACTTTTATTCCCCCAGAATGCTGACGGAGCGTGCAGAGCAACCCTTTCTTTAGTGGGGCAGCCATAAAGGGTTCAGACAGTCAAATGATTTGAAACCTTTTTGGTTATGTGGTTTTGAAGTACCACAAAAACAAATTCTGCTTTTTCATGTGACCTACAGCTGGCTTTTAAGGCGGATTACTCCACAGGACTGTGTAAATAGCACTCCATGACTCACGCACATAAACACATGGCAAAAGACTGAGTTAATAAACATGCTGTTGGACAAGTTCTTCAAAAATGCTGTGTTTTTGTAGAAGAAAGACGGAAATGACTTTGAGCTGAGCTGTTGAGTGAAACATCAAGCACAATGAGCGTGGGTGTAATGTAAGTCAATAATACAGGAGCACAGGTGAGAGTACAAAATCCAAAATGCTCCTCATACAGTTAATGATATAGGTTGTTAAGTTAAAAAGTCAAACAAATGACTTCTTGGATCTATGGAACTGCTTTAGGAAGTTAATATTCATTAAATATGTTGATTTGTTTGAGTTTTGTACTTGCCAGAAGGCCACTCAAAACAGCCAGTCGGCAGACACACCTGAAAACTTATCAGTCATATTGTTGCACTACTAGTTCTGGTAAAGCTGACGGTATCATTCTTCGTGGTTACTGCATATGAATATCTCTTTGAAATGAGCCGTTAATAAAGCCATAATAAGCAGGTCTTTATCACATTTCATTTACATGTAGCCTTGGTTTAGTCGACCTAAAATAACTCCTCAGAGGTTAACAGATGACAGCCAAGATGCAAGAGTTTCTTTAAAAGGATCTAGCTTCTGCCTACTGGCTACACATTTAAATTCAGACATGACTTCAGGTGGAATAAAGGTGAAACTGATATAAGTTTTGTTGTGTGTGAATTAAAGGTCAAGTGTTCAACCTACCAGAAGCCGCCTTCTTTTTTAGGCTTTTTTTTTTTTTTTGTCTTCGTCAGCCAAGAACTTTTGACACTGTTGATGTCTGTGCTCTCCTGGCTTGAAGGCTGCCTCCACAGATCCTTACAGCTGCCCTGGTATTTAAAAAGTTATATGGATTTTTTTTCTTTCTTCCTGAACCACAGTCAGTCATCTTTCTTCTCCTGCCAAATGATCTTTCCTTTCCCTTTCTCACTTGCCTGACTTCCTTTTCCCTTTTTTTTTCAACACTTCACTCTTATTTCTAGGGAAATATTTTGAGTTGGGATTTACTCAGTTGAAGTAAGATGTTTTTCATTCTTTACCTCAATCAGTAGTGGCTAATCTTCTTGGTTACTCCACAACTTTTGTCATTCTTTATGTGGGTAACCTGTAAAATCCATAAAACAATCAACCACAAAAACACCCGAGGTGAGTCTTTATTTTGACTAATTTCTGCTTACCCTGTAAAGATTCTCACATCTACTTCAGTTTTGCAATAAATGTCGCATGATTATATCCATGACTGCCCAGGGCTGTCCATTAGAATAATCACCATTACAACAGAAACAGCTTACACAATGATAGCTTAAAGATCATTACACCACCATTAGGCCATTAATCTTAATGGTTGTAATTCTGTGGGTACTTTGATGATATCTTTGGTGTTACTGTGTCACAGACAGAAAGATTTGCTTCACTCGCCTTTCAAAACACGTGGATAAAAACTGGATTAACGTGTCTTGAAACAGATAAAGACAGTTGTAGCAAATAGATGGTCCATCGTCTTAGAAGCAATACAATAAAATAATACAATAAAAACAGGAATTTTCTGTTTGCACAGTAACTGCATGTGTGCAAATGCACAGTGAGCCTTTTGAAGGATCTCATTTGAATCTGACAGGTTGAGGAAATATTTTGGTACGAAGTATTTGGGATTCTATAAATTCTAGAATAGATTCTATTCATTTGGGAAGGGTAAGTGGTCCTCAAAATGTAGCAGAATATGCTGTATGTATGTGCAGTTTGACTGCAAATAGCTTCCCTGTAATTATATGCTTGTGACTGATTAGCATCAAAAATTCAGATTAGCCTTCACAACAGTCAGCTCATTGCCATACGAAAGTAGGAATCACAAGCATTTAGTACACTCAAAAAATGTGCACAAACAAAATACTGACTAATTACTAAGTAATTACATCCATCTAATTTTGTTACATAACTACAATATAAAACATTATATTTAAGTGAATCCAGTCAAATGAAGTTTACTTGAATGGTATACAGTTTAGTTTATACCCAGCAGTGGTATAAACTAATGAATTATTTGAATAAATAAATCTTTGATTATATATGTAAACTATTGCTTCATGTTAATAAAGGCAAAGAATATTTTTGTAGTGTGTGAATGTAATCATGCATATGGTGTTATGTGTGTGTTATGGCTGCTTGACAGTTTATAGACCAGGGGTGTCAAACTCAAATACACAGTGGGCCAAAATTCAAAACTGGAACAAAGTCGCGGGCTAACATTAATATTTATTGAAATATATTTATTCCTCCAGATATAAGAATGAATCTTTTCTTATGGACTCAAACACGTTTTGCTGAAAAACTGAATATGGAACAAGCAAAGCTTAATACTAAACAATATATATATTAGCTGTATAATACCAGTAGGCCAGCTCTGATAGTAATTTGGTATGGCTTCGCGGGCCAAATATAATTAGGCTGCGGGCCAAATTTGGCCCGCGGGCCAGAGTTTGACAATTTACTGTCTCAGCTGCTCCACCAAATATACGTTTGTCACGCTGCGCTTTTTATCTAAGTAAGCCTAATCTCTCCACTTTGGGAACAAAACAACATGAAATTCTGTGCAAAATGTTTAGAATGCATTTCCCTGATGCAAAAAAAAAAACCTGTCCCTAAAATGATCGAATGATTGAAAAACTATGGTAATGATATAAAAACACTTAAAGCTGGAGCAGCTTCTTTCATCACTACTGAAGACAGTAGTGAGGGAAAAAAAAGATTAATTTTGTAAAAATATTATAATATTCCCCATCATATGTTTCAGTTAATGATACTAGTGAGACTAAAAAGATTGTGTGATGTGGCGTAAAGTCCAATGAACATGTTATTTTTATTTCCATAGAGAAATGGTAAATGGCCTGTATTTGTATAGCGCTTTACTAGTCCCTAAGGACCCCAAAGCGCTTTACACAACCAGTCATCCACCCATTCACACACACATTCACACACAGTGCGCCACAGCCACCCTGGGGCGCACTGACAGAGGCGAGGCTGCCGGACACTGGCGCCGCCGGGCCCTCTGACCACCACCAGTAGGCAACGGGTGAAGTGTCTTGCCCAAGGACACAACGACCGAGACTGTCCAAGCCGATTACAAGGCGAACTCCCAACTCTTGAGCCACAATGATGAGCCTGTAATAAATATGATTTTGGATGATGACTTAGGCCCAAGGAACAAGTCTTTAGTTACAGTCTGCTGGATTTTATGGTCTACAGATAAAGTCAAGGAGTGTGTGATGGAAGATTCAGATCTTTGTTCTTAAATTGTTTAAAATGTTTACAATATTTGGCACTGGCATTAGCTGTTTTTGGTTGAATTTGCTTTTCACACGTGACATGCAGTATCATGACTTCATGTCTATTTTTCTCATATAATTCAGTGTCTATGCATGGATCCACATTCAGATTTTGCCTTGTCATTTGATCATCTCCACGTTTGCAAATCAGCTGAACAATCTTTGGTATTTCTTGGGTTTTATCAGAAGTAAAGACAACCCCTTAGAAATCTTAAATTTCAAATGATATCTAGCATCTTTCTGTTTCTATCACAGCTCCTCTGTTTCTGCTTCTCCCACACTCCATTCCACCAAACTGATCCTCTTATCAGGGATTGTGGAAAGGATTTCTGTATTCACCGTGGCAAATTCTCCACAGGGTTCCTTTTGATTTGTCTCTTCTGTGCACATGTGAGCACCGCCATCATATTCCTTGTCTTCAATAATAATTTTTATGCCAACGACACCCAACTCTTCTTTTCCTTTCCTTTTTTTAAACACAGCTTGATGCTTCTCTGGTCGGGACCTCCAGCTGGAGATCTGCCCTGCACCTCAAGCTCAGTCTTGACAAGGCTTAGCAGCAGTTCCTTTACTGACAAGCAAGTCTTTGCTCTCTATCACTGTTTATATCACCACAGTGCCGCCTGTCAAGACTTACAAGAGTCTAGGTGCGATTCTTGAGAACTGTCATGGATTAAAAAAAAAAAAAAATTAGGATTGAGGACTTTTTGTAGAAGGAAAAAAAAGCAGGATTTCATTTATCTTAAAGATTCATCATCTGATCTAAGACTTTCAGTCAAACTGTCTAGAGTTCAAGTTGATTTTTGTGTATCTGTACTATGAGTGTCTTTATGAAATATGTCAGAAAGAAATTATTTTGAAAAATTTGTAAAAAAAAAAAAAAAAAAAAAAAATTAAAACTTCAATAAGACTTAAATCCAAAACTACAGCACGTGACGTTATAAGTTCTTAATATAATTTGCAAAATTTTTCATGTCACATCATTTTACTATTTACCTGAAAACTCGACTTCACAAATATACACAAATATCTATACTATACCCACACATACACAAAGAATTTCTCAGCAATAAGACCTTTGATTATGAAGATGTGTTCTGTATTGTTATTAATTGAACATGCTTTAGTAACATAAGGTCTAATCCATACTATATATACTTTATTATATACATATCTATATATACTCTTATGTTATTAATTGCTACACTGGTTAGGTTGTGGTAATGTTGCTGTAAGCAGACAAGGTTTTTTCCGAGGTTTGATATCTTTGATTTAAAAGATATATTTCTAAAAACAGGCATAATTTTTGTTAGCTTGTAAACCATTAGGGATCCAGTTCAGTATTCTGATGCAGAATTTGCAATATATGGAATAAAAGGTATGTATTCCTGCGACTGCATATGCATTTGCTTGTAAGAGTTTCTTTGTGCTGCTTTACTATACGTTTCAAGAACACACACCTTTCTGTATATGTGCTGCAAGTTGTGATGTCCCATCAGTCCTTGAACACTGGCCCAATGTCCTGCATGTGAATTGACCATTTCTCCAGGCTCTGACAGCTGGGGAGGCAGGCGAAGCGCAGCCTGCCTGGGCAGACAGCTGCTATAGCCCTTCGTCTTGCCCTCTAACAGTGAAGCCTTGTGCAGCGCCTGCCTCTCCTGAATGTCAGCACTCACATAACTACCTCACGCTCACATTGCCAGCTCTGTGCATTACTCCGCAACCCCGTCTGTCCCCTCGCTCTTTTTCTTTCCAAGGGATGATCTGTCTATCTGTTGCAAATTTGCACCTCTCCTTTGTTTATGTTTCTCACCATCTCTACTTTCTGCAGGAATGTCGGCAGGTCAAAAACTTCACCGCTGCAGGGTCAGAGCTTTGCCATGCTGTAAACATCTTGCCATATTCCCACATTCAAATCATCATCTTGTACTTTATTATATACTAAAATAATTCTTTCAGTGAGCTTGTGAACTGTGAATTTACGAAGTATTATTCCATAAAAGATGATAATTCCTAAAAAAAAACTGGTTTCAAATAAACACGTGATTATTCATCTTCATAAATACAATGAAAGCACTTGTGGCATTCAGTAGGTGTGATATAACCTCATGTTTAGGAATGCAGCCTGTGTGTGTTT
The DNA here is from genome assembly GCF_056152115.1 of Neolamprologus brichardi. Classification (NCBI taxonomy): domain Eukaryota; kingdom Metazoa; phylum Chordata; class Actinopteri; order Cichliformes; family Cichlidae; genus Neolamprologus; species Neolamprologus brichardi. The sequence continues at coordinate 53,504,060 of NC_142110.1, read as the reverse complement.
TCGTTTACCTTGGACAGGGTTGAACTTGCGCTCTGGAGCTTGACTCAATGTTAAGTCCAGTCAAGGAATGCTAATGTGGGAGGGCACTTCAACTAAGCTGGGCTTCCACATCAAGACGTGAAGGATGGGGTGATTCAGTGCTGCGGGAGGATCAGTCACTCTGTGCTTGCAACTTGACCAATTTCCGAGGTCAGAGGGCGTTGCTGTAAAGAATGTGAATGGATTGACGATGCAGCTGTGTGGAGAGATGCAGTGATTTATCATTCCGGATCAAATCTGAGCAGAAGAAGGAGCAGGATGAAGGAAAGTGGAAATATCACTAACTTATAATAGAAATAAATGAACCTTGTCACACTCAATGTTTGTCAGTTAACACAAATGATCAGTTAATGCATACAGAACTTACTGATGAATATACACCTTCATCTTTATTATAACACACTTAACAGGAATTAAAACCATAGATTCAAGGTGCACAACGTCTCTCACAGCATATGTAATGCTGCTGCAGAATCGTGCAAAAAACATTTTTTGCATGCCTTTTCATTCCACTGAACAATGCTCTCATATATAGCGCTGTCTAGAAAAGCTCAGGTATGTGGCGCTTGTGTGAAAACAAACTGAGGTAAGGCACACACATACACACTCACACACACACACGGAAAAAGTAAAGTAAGGCACAAGTGAACCTTATCAGACAATACAGAGGGTGGGAAAAGAACAAAGACAGGAACCATGACAATGACACTGACAATAAAGCAATGAATGATGGACTGTAATGCAGTTCGTTAGGCCATTTAGCAAAAAGTTCTGCAGTGAAAAAGCTATGAAAGCCCATCAATTTGCTTTATTTAATAAAACATGACTTAACACAGCACAAACTTAAGGATAAAAGTACAGTAAAGTACATTTTAATTACTCTCTAAATTCATTCCTTATCTCTGTGTTGCAAGCAATGCCTACCTCTGCTGCTGTGCGGAAATCTACTGTAGATAACCTCATAGCCATAGTTATAGCATGTGTCTGTAGGAATGGAAACATTTCTCAGAGATTTTGGTTCATAGTGACAAGATAGCATGACACAGTGGCTGCAGACTTGTTGGCTGCACATTGTGATGTGAACTGCCCATTCCATTACATCCTAAAAGCGCTCAATTGGATTGATATCTGGTGATTGTGATGGCCATTTGAGTACACTGAACTCATTGTTCAAGAAACCAGTTTGAAATAATTTGACCTTTGTGACATTGCAGAATGGGGCCATGCTTTATGTTTATGCTAAATTCTGATCCTACTACCTGAATGCTACAGCAGAAATCGAGACTCAAGCAATGGTTTTCCCATCTTCTATTGTTCAGTTCTGGTGAACCTGTGTTAACTGTAGCTTCAGTTTCCTGTCCTTAGCTGAGAGGAGTGGCAACCAGTGTGCTCTTCTGCTGCTGTATCCCATCTGCTTCAAGGTTTGCCATGTTGCATGTTCAGAGATGCTGAACCTTGGTACGGTAACAAGTGTTGCTTTCGTATTTGCTTGAGGAAGTCTGGCCATCCTCCTCTGACCTCTGCAATCGACAAGACATCTTCACATATAAAATCCCAGTAGACCAGCACCTTCTGAAATACTTAGACCAGCCTGTATGGCACCAACAACTATGGCACATTCAAAGTCACTCAAAATCACCTTTCTCCCCGATTCTGATGCTTGCCGCGAACTTAAGCAGTTGTGTATTGAGTTTCTGCCATGTGATAGGCTGATTAGATGTTTGTATTAACATGAAGTTGAACAGGTGTACCTAATAAAGTGGCCAGTAAGTATGCTCTTGGTAACAGTTTTGCATTTCGGTATCATATCTTGACAGCTATTGTTCAGTTTTGTATCCAAATAGCTGAAAAGACACACCTGTCTGTATTTCAATTCAGTTAAATGTTTTTTATATAGTACCTCATCGCAACAGTCGCCTCAACGATATAAGTAAAGACCTTATAATACTACAAAGAAAATCCCACCCATTAGATGTCCTACTATGACTAAGCAGTTGGTGACAGTGGGAAGAAAAATCTATCTTTTCACCGGAAGAAACCTCTGGCAGAACCAGGCTCAGGGACAGGCAGCCATCTGCGGTGACCGGCTGGGGGTGAGGAGAGGAAGACGGAACTAAAGACCCACTCTCTTCCACACTGTGAACAAGAGCCAGTCGTTAATAATAAGTATTAACAGTAATAATGATAATCAGGCCTTTTAACAATTAGTTATCTAATCTAATCTAATCAAATCTAGAATAAAATGCATTAATATTAGCATTGCTAAACTCAGTTTTCAGAACAGTTCACAGTATGTGGCACAATTATATTCAAAACCTATAATCTTCCTTCCCTAAGCTCTGTTTTTTAAACCAGTTAAAATACATGTAGCATGATTTACATTGCCTGAGCCCACACATAAAGCAGAGTGTGAAAGAAATGATTAGAGAAGAATGAGAGCTTGGAACTGAGAAAATCCTTGTGCGCCAGGCTGTGTCTTGAAACCTTGATCTCTTCAATGCAAATCCTTCCCAGAGGTCATAAGTATTTTCGTGCATGTGAGAGCACGTTTCGGCAACAACAATCATCTGTTCTGAACGCTCTGAAAATAAGCTATGTCATGTATGTGTGTGAATGCGGTTGTTGTTTTGTTCCGTCTTTGTGTGTTAACGTTTGGCAACTCGTTTGATGCCAGTATCAACTGGTTGATCCAGCTTTGACAGACTGCTCATTTAGACGACGTGTCTTTATGCGAATTAGGTTTCGTCTCCCACGCTTCGTTCATCATCATGTTTTCTTTGTTAAGCAGCACAAGTTCTTTCTTTTTAAAGATCCTACTGGTTATTTAATGCCGCACTAAACCTTTATGTGTTAATCACCGTGTGAAAAAAAAGCCACACACACACACACGCACACAAATAGCTATCATCAATTATTTCCACTAAAGCAGTGATTTATTGCTGTGGCAGTTTTACTGCACACCCACCATTCTTTAAATGTTATTCTTACACCTGCTTTCTCCCTCTTTCCCCACATTGCCCTTCCTCTCATATGTGAATTTCAAACGTAAACTATTACCCTGAGGGTCAAAAAGGAAAAGGTCACCAATTACTCAATATGTAAATTTCAAGGCAAATATCAGGATCCTACAGCCAGCAGGCACACAATTATAACCTCCTCAGTGGGAGCAGTTTAATTCCTGAGAATAGATCTTCTCATGAGTTAAGAATTAATGAAGCACATAATTTGCATGTAACTGGAAAAAAAAAAACTTTGTTTCTTGTCTCCTAAGAACTTCTGTACTTGCAGATAGTTTACTTAGATTTTGCTATCACCCATTTTTATGTGCTGGCTTTCCCTCTCAGGTGCAGATAGGTATGTGTTTGTGTGTTTATGGAGCTTCCTACAGAGTAGATTGGGGGTAATTACAGATCTAAAGCCTCGCATATAACAATGTGCTCTTTGTCCCACCGACAGGGTGCCTAGCATGGGACAGGGGGTCACGGAGTGCGCTCGAATAGCAGCAGTGTAAGGATCAGATTTAAACGTCTGCTGGTGGATTGAAAGACACACAAACAGGAATGCACAGGTGGATGTGTGCATGAAGTTTTATACTTGGTCAGTAATGAGACAAATCTCAGTGGTGCCCGTTCCTGATTTATGTATTTTTTCTAGTTAGTGTTGTGCCGTGTCATTGTCAGTGGATTTCATTTAAATGTGCAAATGTCTAAGCTAGAGGTGTATTCAAAACCAGAAAATTAGAAACAAGAAACACACACACACAGAAAGAATTTCAATTACTACAGCACACAAGTCATTATGATATCATTAGCAGAATTCACAACTTATCAGTGCATAAGCGTCTAGTAGGGGTGGGTTTTTATAATTGATTTATCGATTAAAATCGATTCTGGCTTGGATAACGTGATATTGATTCATTAAAATCCCGAATCGATTTTGCCCGAAACGCCAGAATCTCAGGTTAAACCTCACAAAATTTCAACAACCACCAAACAGCTAAAACAGTAAATGAGAGCAGGAACACGGATTCTGCACAAAGACGTAAACACAAAGCGCGGAGCTGCTGATGGATCAGAATCAGTGAGATGTCGCCTTTCTCACCCGACGGACACGGTGGGGGCTGAAAGCCGACAGCTCGCTGATTCCGATGTTTTCGGCCGTGCTTTGTGTTTACGCCCTTTTTGCGCTGATTCTAAAGCTGTTAGTCTGATCTCTCTCCAAATAATATTGACCGAACCAGCAGCAAAAGAAGATCCAAACTATGCTTCACAAAAACATCGTCATGAATTCCCTCTTACTTTTGCTGTTTTGCTTCCACCACACGTCATGCACAGCTCTCTCTCTCTCTCTCTCTCTCTCTCTCTCTGTATACTTCAAGAACAGTTTCCCATCTAAAAATCTGTTTTCTGCATTATTTGCTTGCTTGTTACCCACAAGTCTACCGTTGTTTACAGCGCTGTCGGCCGCTGTTTTTTTCCTTTTACTTCTGAAAAGAAAACCTGATTTCTGTTGTTCAATAGGCTTCTGAACAAATGTAAACTTTTTAAAATTATGCAAAATGCAAAACGCTTAGCCGTGTCTCTAATAAAACCGCTGTAACTTCAGAGGTAATGTTCATATGTTGATTAATGGTTTAGTTTTGTTTTTGATGTACTGCAGAATATTTTTATAAAATCCCAGACCAGGAAAATCACCTTCATGTTTTTCTGTGTTTTATCTTTATCTACTTTGACACAAAGGCATCTGCTGTGATGCTCACACCTTTGATAAAGTCTTGCGAGTGTCAGCTTCCTTTTTATAGATACAAAAATATGTAAATGTACTGATCTGAATTATAATATTCCTGACTGTCTGAGGCAAAATTTCCCAGATTTAAATTGAATTGAATCAAATCGAATCGAATCGTGGATCGAATTGATTCGGAACCTCGTAAATCGGAATTGAATCGATTCTAGAAAACAGTGACGATACCCAGCCCTCGTGTCTAGTCAGGTTTCTAGTGGTGTGCAATACTGCAAATGTTGATCCAATACCAAGTAAACACAGGCCCAGTTTTTCAGATACCAGTACTGATCATTTTAACCCATAAAGGCTGTTTATATAGGGGAGAGCAGTGTGTCATGATTTTTGAGATGAATCATTATCATCATCAGTCTGAACATATTTTAATGACCACTAAATCACTGTGATTTTTACTTTCTACAATATTAGGTTAACACAGCAAAACACACCTTTTCATGTATTTTGAAACCGGGTTTTTTGGAGACCTGGAATGTAAATGTGTCCGTCTCTAAAGCGCTCTGGCTCAGCTTCTGTTGTTCAGATGCTATATTTGGATTAATCCACCAAGCTGTAATCAACATCAGTGGTTGTTAGTTGGTTAAGTATTGCAGTATTGCAGTAGTACTTGCCGGATGATCTAATTCGTTACACAAATTGTTACATTACATTCTTCTTACTCTGTAAAATAATCTGAAATGCATTGTCTCACTAATACCAGTTTATATAAACCTGAGGCTACAGCCCCACACACTAACACAAATCCTTATTCTAGAAACCGAACAAAACAATCTTTCTTTTAGTATTCAAGTGTGAACATAACGCTGGCAACAAGAAGCAAAACTGAAAACCAGGACAAAGACTTCAAAGTGACAGTGATTCTACTGTAGAGACATGAACAGGTTGAAACAGAGTCTGCAGCCTGACTGCTTTTCACTGCCTTTGTTACCTGTTGAAGTTCAGGGTCTGGCTGCTGGGCTGAGGTCGCCACACATTCTGCTTTAACATCATTCTGCCGTTTTGGCTCGCTTTCTATTAGCATGCTGTCTGTGAAGATGTTTGCAAAGAGTTGTTGTGCAAAATTGTGTTAGTAGTTTAATCCCAGTGTTTATGTCCTGGGTGCTTTTTGCACTTTGCCATCACAGTCTTGTTCTTTTGTTGAATAAAAGTCAAAGTAATGTCCATATCACTGCTGTAGACCACTCAAAGTGAATCAGCTGACTGTAGCGCAAGTACCACAAGAAAACAGCAGGTTTGTTTGATGTTTTTTTGTTCTTTTTATTCGCCTGGTTAACCGATAACTGAAGAACCTTTGAAGAGACATAATTGTAACTGTAATGTATTTTTGAACAAAATTAAACTTTTGGCAAATGAGTAAAGCTGTGAAACAAAAAAATATGATATGATGAGGTTCTTGCTTTGTGTCTGGGTGTTTCACTTTAATAACAATTTAGATGGTTAACATAAGGTCACCGGACAAAAGAGTGCAGATACCTGTGTGTAGAAGTGTTCTTTCAGCAAGTCTGTATGGATAGGCTTTTCAAACACTGTTACTCATGCAGTATTAACATGCTGGTGTAACACGCTGACTAAAGCCCGCCAACAGTGAGTGGCACAAAGTAGACTTAATCTGATGCAACAGCCACTCAACTATCATCTGTGAGCTGATGCAGCTTAAAGCACCTTCGGCCTCTGTGTTGTCTCCCTGAAACTCAACAAAAAGTCTGACTTTTTCTCCTTTTTAGAAACGGGGGGGGGTCAGCACACAGACCTTTACCATAGGCCGCTTTGAGGCTGCTCATTGCTACATGTGTACAAGTTATCCTAGTCTGCATATTTATTTCCCCTTAGCTTTGCATTCATCCATACATTAGCATATTTTCTGATTATCTCTGCATGTGAAATGTCAATCACATATGCATAAGTGGCTCTGCAGAAAACCATGAAGAAACTGTGTAGGCGTAAACAAGCGTTGATTAAAAAAAAGGTCTCTTCAGCAAAAGTGTTCTGTGAACATGTGAGTGCAGACTTCAGTGTTTCAACCGAAATCTGAAGAATCGCACGCTCGTCCCAGGCTTGAGAAACCTGTGCTACATTCAGTCTTATAAAACTCTTTGAAAACCCACTGGATGAATCAGGAATTATGCTTGCGGTCACACTTAAACCAAGACAGCTTTTTTTTATTCCTAAAAAGGCTGGAATCTTAAAAAGTGTTCCTCCAAACAAAAATTGGATGAAGAACATAGACCTAAAAATCTCCTTAAAACAAATACAATGCTAAATGTTGTTCACCGCATTCACATCCGCAAAGAAGACTATTACAAAGCAATGGTTCAGTCCTGACATTTGTATGGAATCATTCTGGATACGATGTCTTATCCGTGTCATTAATCTTGAACATACCACAGCAAAATTAAATAAAGCTCGACCCACGACTGTTGAAGCTTGGAAAATCTTCTCATCCAAAGTTATCTCCTGGAAGAGGCAATAACTTGTTATGACTTTGTGTTTTTGTGTTTTTTCTTTGCTGTCCCTATGCCTTGTGACCAATGTTTGCTTTGCTACTGCAGTTTACAGTTGTGCTGTATATGTCTGTACCCCCCCCCCCCCCACACACACACACACACACACCCCGTTTTAAATCAATAAAATGTTGATCACAAAAAAAGAACATAGACCTAAAAGAAGGAAAAAAAACAGACACAGATCCAGCATGCACAAAAAAACATAAACATAGAATTCTTCATGCAGACAGGAAATAGAAAAGATGCTATCAGGTATTAAATTTTAAATGGAAGGATGACGCTCAGCGATAGTTTGTTTAATGACTGCAATATCTTGTTTCATCACTCGTCCGCACGTCCAATGAAAAAGATTGTTATGAAAAGTCATGTCAGCTGGCCAGACGCTATCAGACTCTCACGCCGACATATCAGTTAACAAAGATTTGCAAACTTATCAGGTTACAAGGGTAGCTGGTGAAACATGAATAGGACATAACATGCAAGAGCGCAAACATCTGTGTCAACAAAAGTTAAGAGCACAGGGGAAAACTGGCAAAAATGGAAAAGGGTCCAAAAAAGAAGAAAATAGGGCAGTGTTGATTCCTCGAATGGAGAGATAGCCATCTTTGCGTTCAGCCACACACACACACACACACACACACACACACACACACACACACACACTTCTGTGCAGGTGGTTCTCACAATAAGACTTGCTGAGTGAAGTACTTGTGTGAGATTAATAGTTGTGATAAAGCTGTAATGAGCGAGCGAGTGAGGCGGAATAAGTGGGGAGAGAGAGAAAGAAGAGAGGAGACTGTGAGAGAGATGATAAAAAAAAAGGGGGGGGGGGGGGGCGCCGATTTTTTGAGAGGGGAACCCACCTGGCTGTCTGCCAACAGGATGTCAGCGGTCTCTAGATTATTGGCTATACATACCGCAGCCTATGAAAATACTGCATTCAGTGACTGATGCTGACAGCCTGACCAGAGGGCGGTTACTGTGTGGATGAATGTGTCTGTCTTCATTTAGGCTTTTGATGTTGCCAAAATCAATTTCTTTTACCAAAGTCCTGCAAATGACATGACAGTGGATTTCTTTAGGTCTCCCAGAGGAAACAAATCATTGCTCTTCACTGCCCAGTTATCAAATTTTCAGCGCATCTCTGATGGTCTGATTTTTGCAGCTGGAAGTAGAGGCGAGTGGATCGACCCGAATATCGATAGTATCGATACAAACACTGATATTAGAAAAGATTCAAAATGCATAAAAACTGTAAAGTGTGGAGGTTTTTTGTAATTATCTGGCGAGTTAAAATCACACTACTTTATAGCTTAAAAGTATTGGTATTAGCAATACTGGCTTTTTATTTAAACTGGGAATTGGATACAAAAATTTGTAGTATTTCACAGCACTATCTGAAACCTTAGGGCATGCAGCACAATGAACTCCAAAGACACATGACCTTCCTCTCCAATAATAACCCCAGGAATAACCTCTGCTCAGCTCTACACTTCCTATACTTAAAGTCCCCTTTTACACATGCCCATTTTAACTTGAAGGCTCAGCTGGCCAGATCAGTAAATAATTACAGGCAGCCAGGCAGGCTAGTGCTATAATTGAATCTACAGCAAGGTGAGATGTGGTGATGGAGGAGTCCCACTAACCAAACTGAGCTCGTTGCAGTTCTCCTGAGGATAAGTTAGGTTCAAACACAACCTACTTCACCTACAGAGTAGTCTGACACCCTGGCTGACAAAGTAAACCAAGAGATTGACAGTATAATTCAGAGCAAATTTACAATAATGGCTGCCCACGGCGTGGCCACTCTTTGCCCTTGGCTGTTTCCTCATTTTTAAATGGGTAGACAACACCTGCATTAGGTGCACTTCTGCTGAGGCAGTTTGCAAGAACCAGGAGGCGGAAGGAGGCACTTGCCTCCATGACTTTCTCAAACTCTCATCTGCCTCTGGCTCTCACTTGAAGCACTTTAACGTGTGGCCATTCGACAAGATGTGCTTGTTTGATCTTGTGACCTTGTCCCGGCATACCCATTCAGTTGAAGGCAAGGAGCGCAACACATATAGCAGACGGCGCTGTCACACCGGCTGTGAAGGGCATTTCATTTACTGCTTCACTGTAGATTAAATTCTGGAGGCTGTCGTGCACAGTGGCTGTATTTATAAGCAGCACGGAAAGTTGATTAATGTGAGACGTGGCCAACCGAGAAGAAAGCCTGACTTCATTAAGATTTAGAGGGGAGGGGTGTAGATAATATAATGCAAACTGCTCATGTAAAGACTTGGACTTGAAATGAAGGATGAATAAATCACCTGTGGCAAATAGAAAAGTGGGTCACATGGCGAACAGCACGACTTGTCAACATCTCACATGTCATTCCTCTGTTTTGACTTCAACAGCTGCTGTGTTCACGTCTTTCGATGAGCATGGGCTGGATTGCTATTCAGTCAAAAGATCAAAAGTGTCTGTAGCAATAACAGTTTTATCTGTGTGCTTGTTTCTTTTGCCACATTAAAAATATTGGTTTTTCAGTTTCAGTTTGTTTTTTTTTGCTTTTGTACTGATATTGCATAAGTGCCAAGTGAAGGACCTCATTTATAGTAAGTGATATTCTACCAGTTTTGTTTTTTCATGCAAGGTTAAATTTTTCCCTCTTCCTCGTGTCTGTTTTTTCATTGTCAGATGCAGTTGTGAGGTTGTTCTATATATAGGCTGTGTTTACGTTTGCCGCGTGTGTGTATTTGCATGGGCAAATCCATACGTTTGCAGACCCCAGACGGCATCTGTCTGCAGCCTTTTGTTGAAATCCACCATTAGAAGCACGTCTGAAACTGTATTCCAGTGGGTGATGGTAGTAAGGTGATAGTTGTGAGTCTCCTGTTTCACCTGCACAATTCATTAAAGGAGACACCGTTAAAGTCCTGGTCACTTTCAGACACAGCAAAACTTCAGCATAAAAAAAGAGAATAGAAATAAAGGCATTTGGTGAGTTAGGCATGCATTACGCTCACTCCTCACCCATCCTTGTTATTTTAAACTCGTGCAATTGTATTGAAAGTGTACAATATTCACATCAAAATTTACTGACTACCTGGTTACTATTACAGGTTAGTGAGCAGCAGGAGTTGGTGTTTTATTTGAGCCTGTTAGCATTTGTCTATCTCTAGTGTGTTTGTGTGTCTCCGTGAGTATTCATGTTGTGTGCCTGTCGAACAGATGCTGTTGCCTCAGACTCTCTTTGGTGTCCTGTGGGAGTCCTTCATGTTTATTTCATCAGTTCTAGTATTGCAGAAGTATCACCTCATCCAGCTCTTGCAAGGAGGCTTCATTGTTTTGTTTTGTTTTTTGGTGGATGCATAATGAAATCATTATGCACAAGAGGGAACAGTGTGAACAGTGACACCAGTAAGCCGCAGCATTAAAACCACATGCTTAATGCCGTGTAGGTTTCCTTCATGCTGCCAAAAGACCCGTGACCTGTCGGAGATTAGATGTAAAACAGCAGCATTCAGGAGTCTCAGCTCCACCCACCTGCTGATCAAGTATTAAAGAGAGAGCAGTCTTCAGTCGGTCCTCAAAACCTCTGAAACCAATTATATGAACCCATTATATGAACGTTTGATCTGTGACACATGCTGAGGTACCCTAGCAGGGAACAAAAACAAAAATATTGGTGTGGGAATATTCATAAATAGCCAAATATAATTTGTCAATGATGCTCATGAACATTACAAATAAAGTGTATTTGGGGCAATGCAATGTGAGCACCCTCTGTTGGTTTATTGGTCTTTTTTTGTAGTGGTCAAAAAACATTTAAAAATAAGTAATACCAGGGCTCCTTTGTGGCAACATGTGAAATAGGGTTGCGTATACGTTACACTTCTGTTCCAGATTATAAAATGACCCCTACTGTGATACAACTGTACAGTCCCATTAACAAAATACATCATGATTATGTTGTTCTATAGTGTTACTGCAATGCTGCAGGGTGTAGTTGTTTTCCAAACACAAAGCAATGGTGTCACAATGTCATGAGTTGGCAATGTTGCAACCGTAACAAATCATAACCAAACACAACATTAGCATTATGTCGTGAAGCTTATGTGTAAACTCAGTGAGGAAGATTTGCAGTCACACATCTGTCTGCTAATCTAAGCTTTACATCACTTCCACTTTCCCAGGCTTTCAAGCTCATTGTGACATCACTGGTGTAGTCCAATCATCTTTCTGCCGGCCTCCTTTAAGCTAATCAGCCTCCACTCCGCATACTTTGAATCTCACTGTTCATCTGTCATTCTCCCTACGTGCAACTTACATTCTCTCCATCTCCACCTCCACCTTGTTACTAAGGCTCCTCCATCCTCATCTCTACTACCTCACTGCTGGGATTACGTTCTGCTGTGACGGGCCATCGGGGTCTAATCGCCAAACACCTTAATTGAATTATGTATATCAATAAATCATGTTCAATTACTTCTAATAATCCGGCCCAACAATTTCAATTTGTCATCATGTTATGTTTTAAGGTCTTTGATAACTTTTATTATCCAATGATAACCGGCATGCTCAGAAGCACCTCGATTACTTACTTACTTCCCTTTTCAGTTGTTTTATCCAGACAGTTTAAGAAAAAAATTATGCATAGATTATGTGATCACACTGCTTTTATTATTTGTTATATTATGATACATTTTTATTATCTATTTGTTTTAATTAATTAACTTATTTATTTTGCCATGAGTGTCTCATTTACACTTGCAGCCAGTGAAATGTGCTGCTGTGTAAGCGTTTTGGCAGCAGTGATGGAAAAAGGCCTTTGTTAGATGGTCATATGCTTTTTTTATAATCAGTCAACCTGTGAACTGGGTGGACCTGAGGGGAAAAAAGAGGCCTAAACAAGAACACAAATGAAACCTAAATTCCAAGCATAGCTCGGTCACATGAAAGTGACTCACCACAAAGGGTGTGCAGACACTCAAAGCTAATTAAATCCCTGCATGCTATTGCAAGCTTTTGAGCTCCTGGCAGAAAATGCAGAGCCCAGAAACACACTGCAGAAATGTATTTCCAGATGAAAACGCATGAAGTGCATCATCATCTTGATCAATGATCATCATTATTATTAAATGTTGACCAAAGATTATTATTTCAAAGCCCGGATGCTTTCTCTTTCAATGTGACCTGTTGTCTTGGGTCACAGTAACAGGTTGCCCTCAGCGCTCCATATGCTGATCACTGATTTAAATTAGCTGTTCTCACTTTTTCCACTGTTAATGCATAAAATTCAGTTCAGTCCAGTCTACTGTCAAAAGAAGATTGTTGTACACCTTCTAACTCTTCCATGTCTAAGGAAGCATTTACTTCTGTTTGTACTATTGTTGCTTGTGCACAATGTTGCACCTCTCACGTGTCTGCTACTCTGTGAGACTATATTGCCTAAGCCTGAATCTATTTCAGTAACAGTAGATTTCATGGGAGGGCAGCGTGCATCTGCTCAGTCTGTGTTTACACAGATAGAGGAGAGAGGTACGGTCAACCATCTGGAGTTATCTGCTTCATTTCCAGCCAGCACATTTAGGTCACGGAGAAGTCTACACTCCAAACCTGCAGGGGCCTTAAGATAGCAGATCAACCTCTCTGCTGTACCTGAGGGACATATATGAGAAATTTGGGGGACTCTAATTATAGGTTTTTATCTGTGTGTGGATGTGTAGAAACTCACCAGTAAATGTAGTGCGATGTATACAGAGACGGGAAATGAAGAAGGGTTAAACGTGAACAGAATTTATGGAGAGAAAACAAAAGGAGACACAATGAGTTTTGAACACTGAAGCAAAATTTGTTAAAGAAACATATTGTAAGCATTTTTTTAAATATCGTATCAGTCTCTTTTTTTCACGATTATCGACATCTGAAGGTGGGAGTGTGCTTCTCTTTCAGCTGTGTATTCATGCCTAGTTAAAACTGTTCACCAGAAAACAAAATATATGATTTTGTTAATGTTTGAATCTCTATCCAACCATTCAGTCACACAGGTGTAGACCCTCTGCTAACCTCTGATCACTAGGGAAACATTGCCTGACTAGCTGGCGAGTGCTTGCTGGATGTCATTAAATGAAATCAGTCACAAAGAGGGTGCTGCACCAAAAGTGGGTTGTGACTGCTTTGCTGGCTTGCAGATATTTCACATGGAAGATGCAAATATATCTACAGACACTTGCTAACTAAGCACCGAGCGGTGGTGAAACTTGAAAAGTCAGACATCAGCCAGAAACAGAGACTGTTTGCCTTCAAAGTAACAGTCTTCCCTTACTACTGCATACATGTTATTCCCTAGAGACCTGTGGTTTCCAGGGCTGCACAGACTGGTTTCTAAGCGTTTGGAGGGGCCTTTAGGAGTTGATTTAAAAGCAATTACTATCCACTTCCAGCAACTATTCGCATTTGGCAGGGGAATACTTATTTTTTCCTAGCAACTGGTGCTTTCCAGACAGACACCAACTGGTCTCTATCCCTGTGTGACTGGAGCCTTAATCTTCACTTCAGGTTTCTTCTGACTGTAATACACTGAAAGCACAAAAATTAGAATTAGCATCTGAAAAGTGAAGTTCCTTATACCTGTTCTTTGCAATAACCAGTGGGGGGAATTTCATGCTTTGCTTTGCTTCCAGTTTTTAGAAGTCTGTGGGAAAACTGCCCTCATCTCCCTTCTTTTTCCTAATGACTGCACTGGGTCTTTACTAGTTTCAGATTACACTAAATTAAGTTGATTTTTTTTTTTTTTTTTAAGTTGTTATTTGAGACAAAAAGAAGGATTAATAGGATTAATCAAGATATCCTTATTATATGCTTATTGAGTTTTTTCTTTTATGTATATATAAGAATCCTATGTAGGAATCTGTATTATTGTTATTATTATTATTATTATTACAACTTAATAATTCATTGGTTAAAAACTGACCAAAATCCCTATAACTTAGAAACCATGATTCTTACAAGGGTGGCGTTTATTGCCAACATATAGAAATGACCATATACAGATTCAAAAATTAACGTCTGATCTCTGGTCTATATAGAGTTACATAAACATGTTTCTTGCTGCCATTATTTGTGTTTTACATATCCGATTACTTTGGACCGCTTCTTCGCTTCTTCAAGATCAAATAAGGCCAAACGTTCATAAAACATCTGTAATCTTTAAAACTATGCCCTACTGCCTTTGTCTATATTGGGGAAAAGTATGACTTTGTTATGTACGTCATAGCAACAGGATGTAACTGTTTATATATAACAATTTGAGTTTGAACAATTTTTACAGTGTTTCTGAATAAAAAAATGTTTCTTTTAAAAAACAAAAAAACAAAATAGACATTTAAACTATTTTTACTAAATAATGAAATAAATTATTCATGTGTACTATATTAGCATAAATAAAAATAATTTTAAAAAATTATTATATTTAAAATGATGTGAAATATTTTTAAATGGGTTTCACAAAGGCGTATAACTTTCCCTTTGCACTTATTTTCACTGCACAACAAATCTGTTAAAGTACTTTATAGTAAAATAACTTTAAAGTTATTGGATTGGATGTCATTATTAGGGGTGTGAGCCCATAATTGTTTCATGTTCAGTGTTCAGTCTAACCAAGACAGGTAGTCAGTTTAAGCATTAGCTGATGACTCCACAGCTCTAACCCTCCAGTCCACATGTGGTTGAAACAGTGATATTCACAGTGTTTACTCCCAGAATTCAAACTCCACATTGTCTCGATTACAGTTTCAGGTTTTTGTAGAAAACATGAGCCCCTGACAGTAAAGTTGCAAGTTGGATCGCTGAACTGTCAGCTTTTATAAAGCTTCATAAAGCTGGGGGGAAAGCAGAGGTTTCACATAAAAATAAAAAACAACGCCGTTCTCACTGTCACTTGATATACTGTTATAAAAAGCTCAGTTACAGCAGCTTTAAAAGACTCAGGAAGACTTAAACACAATATAAATCTCTCCTTTATTTGGATTTGTTGCAGTGATCGGATCAAGGCATAACTCACAGAAAACTGTCTCCTCCAAGCAGCTTTTGGTATCTTGTTCTAGAAGCTCGGGTCTTTTCTTTGTACTCTATAGCCCTGACGCCTGCACACAAACATCGGATCAGCTTTACTGATAGTAAAATGTTCCAGTGAACCTGATTGTGTTTCCTTTCAGCTACCTCTGTGCTTTTTTTTTACTATTCAACCAACACCTCACTCTGAGAAGACCAGCGTGCAAGGATGATGGAAGAGCTTATTAGACCAAATCAGACAGGCTGTGTTTTGCAGCTGTCTTTGAAGACACAAACCACCCTCAAAGATTCTGCAGTACAGATAAGGCAGTTTTTAGTGTTTGAATTTTTCAGTAACCTTTCATATCACATTTCCTTCCAGAACACATGTATGCAATTTTTTAACAGCTCAGCCTCTGTTCTCTGACTTAACTCTGCGTTTCAAACACTTCAAACACTGCTCCCACCTACTGCTCTCAGCCAAACCGGCTTTCCATCAATAAGAAAATATTTTTGTTGTGCTCCTTCTCTCTCTCTGCAGCTCTGTGGGTGTATGGCTCTCTTGTGGCAATGGTTTATTGGGCTGTTCTCCTCTCCTAAATGATATGAGGGCTGCCTTCTACTGGAGAGGCAGATAAGAGCTTTAATGGATTACCCTGCAAAGCTGCAGCTGACATTGGCCTCATAAATCACATCGTAGTTGTACTTGAGTGCCGAGTTGTGTGTTTGTATGTACTGGTGTGATTACAACATACAAATCCTTTCATATGCCTGATGATATACTGCAATGAAGGTAGCTGATTTTTTTTCCACAAAACTTTCTTGTGATTTGTTTCACATTGCAAAGACTGAATGCAATTGTCAGGATGAGGGCTAAGAATTAAAGCAAAACTCAACTCTTACATGTAGTCACCATCTATCATCACAGGGTTTTACTGATAAACTATTTATGAGGCCAACGGAGGCATGGAATCCATAGGAGACAAAGGAAAACACTGTTGACATGGCTGAACGCGTGGCCTGAATAGAAATGAGCTGACTTGCACACGCGGACCTGACAAGCATGATCTCTATCTTTCACTCGAGATTTGTAGAGCAAGATGCCAGTTTGACTACAGAATAAACTGTTGCATGATATACCGAAGCAACAGAAAAAAGGGGGGGAAAGGAAGAATAAAATATCATAAAGCGCTTTTCGTGTCACAGAGAAAGACTACAGCAGTGACAAATTTCAGGAAAAACCAACATAAAATGTCTTAATAGTATACATGTAGGCTGCTCAAAAAAATGAAAGGAACACTTTGAAAATGGATCATATCTCAACAGGGGAAAGGAAATGCTGGTTATCTGTACTGATATGGACTGGGTGATGTGTTAGGAATGAAAAGATGCTACATTGTTTCATGGAAATAAAAATGATTTATCAACAGGGGGCTGAATTCAAAGACACCCTAAAAACCTAAGTGAAAAAATGATGTTGGCTTGTACAGTACATTTTGCAGAAATCTCATTTTTGCAAAATAGACACAAACATAATGTTCCAGAGGTGTTCTACTGGGTTTAGGTGAGGCGAGTGTGGGGTCCAGTCAGTGGTATCAATTCCTTCATCCTCAAGCAACTGCCTTACCACATGAAGCTTGTCGTGCACCAGGAGGTACCGAGAACAGATTGCACCAGGGTCCCCTGGCCTAGCCTGTAGAGTCTGTGTGTCCCTGCATGGATATGCCTCCCCAGACCATCACTAACCCACCACCAAACTGATCGTGCTGAACAATGTTACAGGCAGCATAACGTTTTCCACAGCTTCTTAATACCCTTTACATCTGTCGCATGTGCTCAGGGGGAACAGGGTGTCATCTGTGAAAAGCACATGGAGGCAGTACCGGGCATAACAATTCTGGTATTCTATGGCAAATTCCAGTTGAGCAGTACAGTGCACAGGACCCACTAGATGGCATCAGGCCTTCAGGCCACCTTCATGAAGTCTGTTTCTGATTATCTGGTCAGAGACATATATCTCAGTGATTTTGTAGCTCTGGCAGTGCTCATCCTATTCCCCCATGCACGAAGTAGCAGTCCTACAGGACCTTCTACAGCCCTGTCCAGCTCAGCAGGAACTGGAATCTCCTCCATTCTTTTGACACTGTGCTGGGATTCACAGCAAACCTTCTGGCAATGGGCCATGACATTGTGCCATTCTGAAGGAGTTGGACTACCTGCACAACCTCTGTATGGTCCAGGAATCTCCTTGTGGTGCCAGTAGGGACACTGACCCTAGCCAAACGCAAAACGAGTAAAAAAAAATTAAAAAAGAAAACAGACAGAAATGATTTGGAGGAAAGAATTGCAAGTTGTCACACCTGTAAAACCATTCTTGTGCTTGGGGTTGTCTTTTTGTTGTTCCCCTCGCACACCTGTTAATTTCATTAACACCAAAGCAGCTGAAACTGATTAACAACCCTCTCTGCGACTTACCTGACCAAATCAATATCTCAGTAGTTTAGTTCCCTTGATGCTATTCTCTGATTAAAAGTGTTCCTGAGTGTACGTCTGGTAGAATAGCTTCAGTGCTGATTGATTTTTCACTCGCAAGAATACTGTTTGGAGGATGGAATACCATTTTTCCTAAAGGTTTTTCTCTCATTTGATGTTTTAATGAGGATGATAAAGAGTGTTGCTTTTGTCCAAAATTGTAGGTAATTAGTTGGGTTAAGATCTGGTGTCTCTAAAGGTCTTTGCATGTGACTCACCATATTTTCATGCTCATTAAAGCACTGAGTGAAGCTTTATGCCCTCATCCAAGAAGAGACCACTTCCACTCTCATAAATACATCCCTCACAGCATAATAACAGAGGGATAATACTGCAGACAGTCGAACACACCACTGATGAGTAGTCTTTCCTGTTATATTTCTTTGAAGTCCCACTAAAGTCTGCCTGCAGGGCACATACGTAGTTGGTGAAATGTTTTGGTGGATGAGTTCCAGGAGTCACAAAAAAATTGAGTGCACGCAAACATCTGCACGTAGCCTTGCGCTCACCATCTGGTGACAAAGTTTACATCACTCGGACCCAAGTGGCACCCTAGCATATTCACGGACTCTGAAATTATGGCGTGCCTCTTAGAGTCGAGGATTAGGTTATTTCCTTTTATTTGTAACCTTTAGTGTGATCTCGCAGTTTCTTGGATTGACTTTCATGCGCCGCTGGTAAGTAGCACATTGTAACACGCGCGCTAACTGATCTCAGTAACAATCCTTTGACATTTTGGGCTTAGCTTGTCTGCTGCAGTAATGCTACTTTGACGGAGGGTTAATCAGTTCGGTCTCTGCTTTCCTTCCAGCTGGTGCTAGCTTGGTGCAAGAGTTTGGGGTGGAAAGTTGTTATCCTCTACCATAAGAGGACAAATAAGTCAAACTGTGTATGGCTGCCTGTCAAAACTCTATGACTAATTTTCTATATATACCATAACGTGTTAATTGGAATAGAGAGAAGAGGTTTCATCCACTCGTGCAAATATAGCCATTCTGTCTTACGTAATAAATGTGTTGTTAGTATTTGTGTCTTTGCCCTCAGCAATATCTTATAAAATCTGCTCTAAAGTTTCTTTTATTAAACTTTATAACATTCTGGATCTCTGATGCACTATTATGAATCACATTTGCGTCTTCTTTGCTCGAATCAGAAAAACAGCATCATGATGGAGAATCTCTCAATTTAACTCCTAGTTCTTTTTAGACTTCTCTGGCTGTTCCTTTGTGGGACAAGTTCATGAATACCTGACATGCCCTCCCATCTCTGTACTGTCCAATAAGAGTCAGCAACCCTAGGTGATCCGTTATTACTGTCCATGATTTAGTTTCATTGTCTCATGTCAAATGCCTCTGTGCTGGGGTTCAGTGTGACTGGATAGCCTCACCACTTCATCATGTTGGATTAAGTCAAATGTCTCCACCCTGGCTGCATGCCAGAAGAGGTCAGGCTGGGTGGCCCGCTTATGCAAACACAAGTCTCTCCTCCCGCTTTCTTTAGCAAGGATGAGCACTGCAGGGGAAAGTATAGTGTGTTTAACTCGTGTGTGGCATTTTCAGAGATAAGCATCTCTGCCTGAGGCCCCACTCAGTTCCAGCCGGATTGGTTAAACACTTTTATGTATGTGTGTGCATGTATACGCTACATACGCTTTCACTGGCTCATATGTGTGCGAGTGAATTATGACCTACCAGAGTCTATCCAAGCTGTTATAACCATGTCAGTCTGGGTTAAATCCATCTGCCATCACTATCGCTGACTCCACCCTGTCCTTAAGAAATGATCTCACCCTCCAGACGATTCATTGTTCTCACAGCATCACTCAGGCCTGAGTCCGAGTGCACTGCTGTAAACTTATACTCACCAGAGTAATTTCACATTGAAGATTGCAGGAGTGCTTGCCAAATACTGTCCTTTTTTGATTTTGTAAAGGCCAACATCTGATTATTTTATCCCTGTAAGCATCACTCAAATAACACAGCTAACATATCAGAGCTTGACTGTTTAAAAGCAATATATCTGCCAGCTTGAGACAATTTGATTACAGCGCACAACGATGAAACAGTATCCAGTATGCATCATGACAATATAGTGCTTTATTTAAGATACCTCACACCCAAAGAAATTATGCAAGTTCAAGTTATTGAAGAAATCAGATTGCAGCAGAGTGAATCATGCTCCTGGGAACTTTATCTAGTTACATTGTTCATCTGAAGCGAGGGTTGAAGTGAGGAGATATTCATCTTGAGCTTTTTATAGCAAAAATAAGCAGATTTCACCAATCCCTATGAGCATCTGATACCTGATTGTCATCTGTATGCTTGACTTCCAGCAGTTTGCTTATAATTTCTAAAAAATGCTTTGGAGACAACCCCTATTTACCTCCAAGGAGCATTCAGTCGTAGCCTTTCTTTACACATTGCCTCATTTCCTGTTTTAATCATGTTTTCATGCCACCGGCCCTTTAATGCCAACCAGTGCGTGAGCAAGCGGGCAAGGTTTCCTTTCATACAACAGTCATTCCCTTCAAACCTGCAAGTATGAAAGCAAATAGAGCTTGCAAACTGCAGTCGACGATGCCCCCCATCCACCACCTCCCCAGTGCCAAACTTCATGATCTGCTTTTGACATGCATTTGGTGTGACAGGTAAACACACACAGTTGCCTGGCAGCCCTATGATAAGGTGAGTGTGTTTGTGCGCAGGGGGAGAAAAAGTTCTTATCAGTCCATATTTCATTACAAGCAGGTGCGTCTCAGACTCTGCACCTTCAGATTGCTATGAAAGTGAACCTCACACAAGGAAGTGATATACATTAATGGAAAAAAAACATCACTGTTCCACTGGAGAGGCAACACTGTTTGCAGACACATACACACCCTCTCAGCTGTCTCTCTCACGCTTCCACACACGAAGGCCAGTATCCATTATCTTCTGCATCCGTTAAGCGGTTTATTAAGCTCTGCACACTTGTCACGCGGTCAGTTTCTAATGAATTCTCTGTGTGAGGAATGGAGGCAATAAAGGGGATGCAGATGAGAAAAGGAGACTGAGCTGTGTGCAGGCTGAGGCCTAATGAAAGCAGGGATATGTACAATGTAATGTATATTCCCCTGGCCATGACCACACTCCTGACGCTGTGTCATTTTTATGGCACGATCCTTCTTGGATGCCACTGGATCTCCCAAAGGAGAATTCAGCTCGGCAACCACCAAGCTGAGGAATTGCATAGCATCACTTTCTTTGCGTTTCTCTCACTCTCACCTCTGATTTCCCTCTCTGCTCCCTCTCACCTTTTTTCTCTGGCAGCTTCGATTCAGCTCATTCATTAATCTGTGTCACTCTCTCGCGCTGACAGAAGGAGCAGGGACGCAGTGGGAAAGACTACATTTCAATAGCAATCTCAGGAAGCAACATCCTGTGAGATGTGAAATACGGTATTTTAGATTTAGATTTACACCTTGATATGAATGATAACTGACCAGTTTGTTTAGCAAATGAATTTTAAACAATTGAGATGCTAGTTTTGAAAGGCAGGGGTCGTTACCTGCAAAAGGAATTGGCTTTGGAAAAATAGCTGCTTGTGGGTTAGCAAGCTAAACATGCTTGTTTTTACAGTTAGGTCTGTAAGTCTGTGCACAGTGGCACATTAGTTTGTAATTCTGCCTATGTGCACCACGGCAGTGGAAAAAAACAATCAAACAATGTGACTGAAGTGCAAATTTTCATATTTGATTGAAATGCATTTCACTATTGTATTGTTTAGGAATTACAGTCTACAATGTTTCAAGTTTTTACATCAAAAGTAATTGTACAAACAGTTTTATATTTAATAACTAGAAACCATACTCTACTGAAATCAGATGAATGACTTGCCCATTTAAAAACATCCCATCTGTTTGTCTTGAAAAACACTTGTAGTGGTTTTACAATAGGCTTTGAGTTATTATTCATTTGCATCGCAGAGCACTGTCTGATCATTTCTGCTTCATTTGGCTGAATCTGAATAATTTCTTTCTCTACACTTTCTGCTTCCAATCATTCTGGTACAAAATAATCTTGGTTTTATTCATCCAAGATTGTTGTTGTTGTTTTTTTTAAGATCTGTTAGCTCTTTTAAATGATTTCTGCCAACATGTAATCTGTCTTCTTGTTCTTGCGTGTAACCAGTGTTTTGCACTTTGCAAGGTATTTATTTATAATCAATCAGATGTCTTCATACAGAGGTTTTAGTAGTCTTCTCTGGCCTTTTGGTGTTGCTGAGCTCATCAGTGCATTGCTGTTTAAAAATAGACCACATTGTTCATTTAGCCACTCCTAAGGTTTTTGCTATTTCTCAGATAGGTTCATTTCAGTTTTTCAGCCTAACCCTTATGTGAGGTCTAAACCTTTAGACCAAAGTTCAGCACTACAGCATACAGAGGAGGCCTCACTATGCCTTTAAACTGCTTGTCAGTTAGTTACTCAATTAGTTTAATTCAATTATTTTGCTTGTAATTCTTAAACAGTTAATATGATACTTTGGTAAATCCCTCGATTTGAAGCTGAAGTTAGCATATCTATCACATCCTATTAGTCCAATTTAAACTCAGCTGGAAGTGTACACAGGCAAAATCACACAAAAAAAAGGTCTTTGTCACAAAAATGTTGAATGTAAATTTGTTCCGACTGTTCCACACAATTTTACTTTGGTGTTTCTGGTTTTGGGAAGATGCTGGTGAAGTCTAAAGACTTTCCAACCTGCTTATGCATTTTGCATGTTGCTATGGTTTCACTATGATTAAGGGAACGGTCAGTTAAACAGTCTTTGGTCTGCTGCTTGTTCTTATATATTATTTTCCCAAGAAAACAAAAACACTTACTAACACTTACCGCTTGCCTTGTGTGTTATCATACAAGTAACACAAGTTAATGAAACACCTTGTTTTAGGTTTTCACATTGTTTTTTTGTTTGTTTGTTTGTGTGTGTGTGTGTGTGTGTGTGTGTGTGTGTGTATTGATTTATGCTCTAGATGCTCTAAATAAAACAGGTTTAACGGGGTACTGGCTTCACTACTGTTTAATAACTGTATGATTTCATTTTCAAAACAGGAGGTGTGTGTTTGTGAGCCTTTCAGAGATAATTACACAGTTAACTCTGACTGTCTCCAGTGTTTGCTTAGAACTGAACTGAAGAAGAATTTAACTTAGAACTGAAGAAGCTTCTCGGATGAGAGGTGAAATGTCTTCAAGTAACTTAAAGAAGTCCAGACGCTTTTCTTTCCAAACTCCTTAGACTACGATGACCTTCACAGACAGACTGTCTCCAGTGTTCTTAACATCTGCCACAAATGTTATATCATGGACACTATGCATAAACAACTAGAATAGGTAGGGAAATGTTCACATCTATTCAAAATACCAACGTAATGTTACTAGCATGATGGAGAAAGGCAGAAAAAGGGTATAGTTAGATGATAACTCACTACATAAAAAGATTTGCCCCTTATGCCCCGTCATTGTGGAGCAGCCCAGTTTTCATCTATTTCATGTAATGCGTGTTATAGAATTATACTTTCACTTCAAACAACGTGATGGAAAGTAATTTGTGGAATGAATCTAAGTTCTGTAGGGATTCTCTTTCTCTGTTTGGCTATGAAATGAACACCCCTTCCCCTGCTCAGGCTTTGCTTTGTCATCCTGCCTCCTGACAACGTCCTCTTTCAATATCTTCTTTTACCGTGAAATTTGCTACACTGGATGTGTTTTATTGTGTGCACAGTAACAGAAGCAGTAAAGGATTCCTTTGTGGATAACAAGTCACGTGCTCTTCCTCCTCTTTCTCTCCATTCACATTGTTGAGATGTGTTAATGCTGAGACATAACACCTTCTATATGAGCCGAGGGCTTTTGTCTGCTACTAATAAAACCTACTCTGGCTGATTACATCTTGTGAAACTTGGATTATAGACACCCACAATGATGTACTGAAAATGGACAGCTTATATAACATTATCAGTGTGTTAAGAGGTGTAACTTAGATTCACCCATTTTTACAGTTTGCCATAAACTCTTTTTCTGTTCTTGCATGGTGTAACATCCATGTATCACCCTTTTATCATCCTTTAAGCTACAAGAAAAGTCTAAACCAGCACATATGTGATCCTATGTCAAATGACTCTGGTTGACGTAGTATATAAACTATCACGGCAGAGGCGTTCACATACCTGCCATATTTCATATTCCACAGTGGTTCACCAAAAAGTATGCTTACGATTTACATCCCATGGACTTAATGATGAACTCTTGGAAACCTGAAGCTCATTGCTGCGCTGGAAACATAATGGGGGTGGCGGGTACTGAAGGGACTGAAACTTGGAGCGGTCTGCTCTCATTATGTCAACCTTATAGTGCTGTGTGCTGCTGTTATACTCACTCTAAGGCCAATTACAACAAAGAGCTGACCTACATAGCCTTGGAAGATATATGAATGGTGCAGGTTGATCAAACAGTGAGAAACATCTGGAGTCCTTGTTCCTGAGAGAAGTTTCGCTCTGGGTGGGAGACGTGTCTAGGTTTTTTTTAAAACATTTAAAGCAATCAGAATGAGGCCCCTGACACAGGTTCAACGCTGTCTTCTACAAGAACTAAATATATGTAAGCCTGAGCACAAAAATAATAATTTCTCTTTGCAAATTGACTTGATTTGCACTGTATCGCCACAGTTTCCTGATACAGTTCCAGTGGTCTCAGGTTTCAGCGTTCATCATTCAACAAAATAATTGTAAAGAAACTGAAACTCTAAATTATGATCATGTATAATGGCATTCAATCATTCTCATCTATTCTAAGTCAGTTTCCACGCAAAAAAAAAAATAGAGTCAGAGATGCATGTCTATTTTTTTCCTACACGCTTACCATGTCATCCTGTCATGTGCATGAGTAAATTTAGGTACAGAACTAAATATAAGTCACAGTGTTTGAGTCAGCTGGACAGTTGGCATTTGGGCTGAGTAATGACACATTAAGCAAAAACTACTTACACATAGGCCTTCCTCATTAATTTCATGGACAAGACAAGACATAACTAGCAAAACTAGCATACAGAAAAAACTCTTGAAACTAATTAATTCAGTGTTGTAACTTTGTCTTTCATACGGCTCTGTCTGTCTGCCACTTGTTTAATTGTTTGTATCATAAAAACTGGTACCTACTCTCAGCTGCTTTTTAGTTTTTTAGTTATGGCTTTGGAAATGGGATGCTAGCTAGCTAGCATAATCAGCTTCTCATGCTCAACCTGATCCAATAACCTTCAGTCTGCCCAGCCTGTGGATACTCCCAGACCATCAAATACTAACTACAACTATCAAATACGACAATTTTTTAGAGCTGCTGAAATCTACAAATTACACAAAGCTGTCTTTTAGTAAAGTGTCTGAGACATTAGATTTAGGCTAGCATGAGGCAGACTGGCAATTCCCTCGTCATTACTCAAAAAGGAAATTCATTACACATTACTTGTACTCCATGACATATATTTGCACACATTGTTGTCCTTTCATGTTTATATGTATTTTTATACCTATATCTCTATATTTATCTATTTATCTTAATATTTATCTACCAATATCTCTGTTTCTACACTCATTTTATATGAGTGCTTAATGTTTGTCGTATATTTGCAGGGATTGCTGCTCTGGGATTAATGAAGTCTCTCTGATTAGTAATGCATTGCATTACTTTACTTATATAATATTAATTATGTTACTTTTGAGCCTGGATCCACAGGAGGTTTCTTCTTTTTAAAAGGGAGATTTTCCTTCCCAGTGTTGCTAGATTGCTTGCTCATAAGAGTTCATATGATTGTTGGACTTTTCTCTGTATTCTCTGTATCATTGTAGGGTCTTTTACCTTACAATTAAAATCACCATGAGGCAACTGTTCTTCAAAGCAACAAATGTAACCAGATTACAAGTTCATTGTGTACGTTCACAGTAATTTGTGCCACAGTGTCCAACAACTGTTTTCCCTAGTGTGACTGTAGCATAAGACGGTTTACATTTTTATCACAAGTCCAGAGAATTGTCAGTGCTAGCTTGTCGAGACAGCATAAAAGGAAGAAAATTATTTCCTCGTTATGTTAAACTTTATTCGGGTTGGATTATGTTTCTTTAGTTGCGTATTTAAAAATTGCGAAGTACATAATAAAGTCTGATTGCATTTCTCAGTCTGCCGTTATGGGCAAAAGCCAGGCACAGTCTGAACAATTTTTCTTCTGTAGCAAAGAGCCACAAGACCAAAACAACAACAACTGCAAAGAAGAAATGATTTGATGCAATACAACTGCCAGGTATGTGGGATATTACAGAATGAATCCTACTGTTTGTGCTGGGAGTCTTTTGGCTCAAATGATGAATTAGCAATGCCTAATTAGAGCTTGTTATCTCAGATTGGCTACACAAAATGAGTAAACACAAGTTAAAACTTAATGGAGTGCCAAGAAGCGAGAATTCTCTCGCTCTTACAAAACACAGGCTCACTTACAAGCAGGCACATATTGAATTAAGGGTTCTACTTTTTATTTTTTTTAGTATTGCAGTTCTCACAAAATAACACAGTGCTTTACACTTTTTGGCATTTTGTTCACATTTGTATTTGCTTGTTGTGAAGGTGTTAAGAGCAAACACAAGGCTGAAAATACGAAGCTTTAAATGCCTAATAAATGCTGCCTTGTTCACTTCCCCATAAAATATTTCACTGTAACTCCAGCTGCCTTTTCTCTCAATTTATTAGACTTGAAAATGTTTTCTCTCCATGGCTTTACTTCTACAGGTGAAAACAATCACACATACCAACACGAAGTAAACACAATTAAGATACAGTTGCTGCAGGGCTTTAACTACCTTTAGAAAAAAGCTGAAAAAATTACTATGCTGAGACAACTGATTGGTTGTTTTAAATAAAACAATTCATGGAAATTTTTCAGGTGTTTTCTCACTGTGTGTTAACTCTTCTTTCTTCTTGCCAGTTAGTCAACAGCAACTTCTCAACAGTCTCATTTGCGGTAATAAATTACATTTGACAAGCCAGCAGTAAGTTTCAGTAAGCTGTTTTGAAAACAAAGGAGCCTTGAAATTCTAGGTACAATAAACTTGTGGTTTTATTTCAGTACATTTGGTAATACCGTTTTGTTTTTTTTTCTTTTCTTGGCAACATTTTTCTAAAATTTTGGGAGCACAGTAATCATAACTGAACCTTTTTTTTAAAATATCAATTAGGACTTTTCTCACCTTTAAGAAATAGATTTTTAATAAAGAGGAGACAGGAAGCAGACAGGGACAAAGAGAGAGAAGTAGGCATACAGCAAAGGGCCTTGGGTTAGAAATGAACTCGGGCTGGTACATGTCGTTACCTGCTTAACCACTAACAATCCACAATCTCAAGCTGCTTGAAAACATAAATTATGGTGCAACATTTTGAATATTAATAGACAGAATAATTAAGCATGTTTAACCTGATTGTATTGAATGGACTAATAGATTACTAGATATAGCTGCAAGACACAGCTTGCTGCTAACATTAGCATTCTTGGTTAGCATGCAGCATCTGTAGGACACAACTGATCATTTTGTGCAACAAGTACAACCAGTACTCTAGGAGGTCTAGTGATTCTTGTGAATTGTTTTTGGTCTCTGCAGCTGGAATTGAAACCATATTTATGCATAGTCCCGCATTTTCAAACAAGTTGTTACAAATGAAGATGATAAGATCTCTCGAGTTGACTGCAAATGTTAAATGGCTCGCGTTTGGTATCTGTTAACTGAGTTCTCAATATCAGAGTCAAAGAAATGTTGGTGTGAGTGAATGAGGCCATGTTGGCTAACATAAATCTGCTACATTTTTGAAAGGAAGGAATTAACAGGATGTGTGTATGTGTGAATGTGAAGACAGGAGGATATAAAGAGGTGTACGCCATGGACAGTGTTGGGAAGGTTACTTTTAAAATGTATTCCATTACAGAATACAGAATACATGCCCCAAAATGTATTCTGTAACGTATTCCGTTACGTTACTCAATGAGAGTAACGTATTCTGAATACTTTGGATTACTTAATATATTATCATCCTGTTTACAACTACGTGAATGTACTATTGCTGTGATTTATTACTGTTACTGAAGGTCCGCGGCTCCGAACCGTAGTAAAGGACCTCTGGCTAATACGGTGGGTTCTGTGTAGGCTCGTAGCTGAAAACTAGCTTTACTTTGTTGTCTGGGTCAACTTTGCTAGCAGAGACAGAGGCGTTGAAAGGCTGCTCCGACGGAACTTATTGTTTTGGAGGAAAACACGAACACGGTGTACAGTCGAGTCTTAATAGCTTACTTACAACTGGGCTCGTCAGGCACTCTTCTTGGCTGCAGTGGTTATTATTATATTTATATGCTTCCAGCTCCCGTTTTTGCTCAATGACAGCTCGTACTTTTCCTTTTTCTCCCTCCCTCGCTCACAGACACATAACGGGTATGGCAGTCCATTCTCCCTGCAGCACGGACTACACTGCCCATGATGCTACATTCTTTAGAGCTATACCTGTAGCATTCTCCCTATTAGCTTAGCACAACAACAACAGGCGCTCTCTCACCCAGGAAACACGCACAGAGAGCGTCACCCTGTAACCATGGCAACCGTAACGCTGCTGCCTGGAACAACAGAACGTAGCTGTCAAACAAAACCCAAACAGTCCTGACCCGCGACAATATGAAACAGGGAAGTACCGCCGTGTAATCCATTTATTTCAACAAAGTACCTGTATTCTGAATACCACCTTTTTAAACGGTAACTGTAACGGAATACAGTTACTCATATTTTGTATTTTAAATACGTAACGGCGGTACATGTATTCCGTTACTCCCCAACACTGGCCATGGATTACACTCAAGGAAAGGAAAACCTGATTATATTTTGCTAGAATAAAATATATCATCATCTGTCTAACATGGTGGAGGGAGTGTTATGGCACTGGCATGTAAGGCCCCAATAAAACTGGGGTTTAATGACTTTAGTGACGGTTGATCGAACATAAGAGGATGAATAGTGTACACATTTAGCTAAATGATGCAAAACTGCTCAGACAGCACATCACAGAGCAAATGGATAACCCAAAGCATACTGCAAAAGCAACCCAATAGTTTCTCAAAGCAAAGAAATTGGATATTCTTCAAAGGCCAAGACAGTCACTCGATCTCTGTCTAGTATTGCATGGTTTTTGGTTACTGAAGCCAAAACTGAAGGCAGTGAGATCCACAAACAAACAGCAACGGAGAGACGCTGCAGTAAATGCCTGACGCATCTCAAAGGAGTAAATTGCATTTGCTGATATCCATGAGCTCAGGCAGCATTGACTGTAAAAAACAAAACAAACAAACCAAAAAAAAACGTTTTTATGATAGTTTGTCCAGTTACTTTTGAGCTTCTGAAAAGGCCTTTAATTCAAAAACAGTTAATGCAATAATTGTGTTGAACCCCTGGAATGAAAGACTGCACTTTAATCACATACTGACTGCTGCATTACTGGTAAAATGATTTTAAAAATGTGTAATTGTCCAAATACTGTGTAAAATAAAAGTACACATGAGAAGGATTTTTTTACATATCAGGTAGAGCGTTAGCAAGTGGAAAAGTGTAAAGGTGATCAGCTACCCTACAGTGGTGAAGGTTGTAAAAAGTCCTCTACTTGTGTCTGTCTCGCACAAGATTCACCTTGTTTTCCTTTCCTCATATCTTTGGTTTGTAGCACTGAAAAAGAACGTGTCCTCATTCCTGCCCCGATTAGTTTGATACCACTTGACCTGACCTCAAACTTTATGTTTGGTAGCTCATTTCTCTTATTATTTCAAAGTGGACATTTTTAAGGGTTCCTTTCAAATCTGATGTTTCCTCAGAAGCTTCGCCATAACTTGACATATCTCAATTTTGACTAGAATTTATTCAACTCTATTATTGTCTTTAGCAAGAACATGTTTCCCACCGAAGTCCCAAGAAAGATTTCCCTCCTGTTTGATCTAATTCTGTGAGGGAACCGTAACTGGGTTAGCAGCTGAAAGCTGCTCTGGGTCACACCAGAAAAAAATCAGGAGTGCGTGCCAATCAGGACAAAATACAACTTTAATATAATTTGTTACTACTGACTTTATAGACCAATCACAGTACTAACACCTCACAGAAAGTACTCACCATGGATCATTTAAATGCATAGGCTACAAGCCGCATATACAAGCTTGGACAAAGATTAATCCCCATCCAGAACTAAGAGGTTCTGTTTTTTTGCTTTAAGGTTGTCTGACATTGTTTATGTGCTCAGCCTCACACTGGGAGCACTTGAGTTTCATCTTGTGTATTATTTGTTGTTTTTCTTTCATTGTTTTTCATTTGTAAATTTAAAGCTTGGCTTGAGTGACACATAGTTTTTGTAGAGGTGAGAGAAAGATTTGCAATAAATTATTCATGATCTATCTGTAGGATGGGTCTGTTAAGAATTGAATACTCTAGCTGCTAAAGGGAAAGAAAATGTAAGAAAAACTTGTGACCTGAGACGGCCTGGATGAGTCTCCATCTCTTTCTTTCCTTCTCCCACATTATTTTGATGAATAACACTGACACACGCAAACATCAGGGGTCATCCATCAGTTCTGCACCAGCTCACCGTTAGAAAGGAGGACATCAAATATTAACGCCCACAAGTCCTCCCTGCACACAACAGAACTTTGACACATACAGTGCAGTGAATTATTGAAGCTCTTCATCAGTTATACATTTAAAACCAGTGATGCACACTTACAGCGGGTGATAGACATTTGTGATGATACTGTCTGCACTCACATACGCTTTACTGAAGTCAGACATAACTGCATCATCGTACCAGAAGAATACTAGTTCCATGGACATTTAAGTGTTATGACCACTTGTCTTTCTTACCATTCAAACACAAAAAACAACAAAAATGTTGTGAATAATCTGTCACTGGACACAGAAAAAAAAGAGTATTGTGAGTTGTGCACCCAGGTGAGCTGGGAAGCCTGGTAGGATCTCCCTGAGCAAAAGTGGCAAAAAAAAAACAAAAAGTCTGATTAAAAGATCACCATGAAAAAAAAAATGACTGTGACTATGACTTGTCTCAGGACTGGGTTACTGGGGACTCACACTGGAGTCAAGCCTGCAAATGGATAAAATGACTACTGTGATGGCCAAGCCACTAGATTCAGATCCATGGCAAAAGAGCTATGGGGTCTGGTGTGGATCAAACAGTGGTCAGAGGATGAGTTCCTGGAACATGGAAGGAGCCGCGGCTAGCTCTTTAGGTTGAAAGATACGGAGTAGATATAGCTGCAGTCGCCACTCTTTCTGCTGGGTCTGAGTCAGTGTGCTGAAGAAGAGAGTGAGTTTCCTCTTCCAAGATTGAAGACACGACTCAGTAACTGTACCGGTCTGCTGGAGTGAAGAGAGAGCTGAATATACAAGTGAAGCTGGAGGAGACCATGCTGGAGATGTTGTGTCTTTTGACAAGCATGGGAATATATTGCTGTTCCTCTGAAAGGAGTAGAGGGGATTGCCAGAAAGGGAGGAGGAGTATCTTAATACATTCATTTCTTAACCAATTCTATCACAGTTTGGACTTTTAGAGTGCTTCTTACAGTACTGGAAACCATATTTTCAGGACTATGGTTCTGCTAGCCTAGTTTTTCAAAACACCACCTGCCAAACCTCAGTAACAAAGAACAGTATTTGTAGAGCACAGTGGACACGATACAGCAAAATGTTGTCAAGTTTGAGGATTTAATGTGATTAATGTAGCAACTGTAACATCAGCAGGGCAAAGTGTGTATATCTATGATGATACCCTACAAACAGGAATAGAAACAATCATCTCTTACCATAGCTTACTGCAAAACATACCGTTCTCCTATTTGTTTATTTGTTTAATGAAACCATAGCATAATTTTGGCAAGTTGGTGTTAACTATGACAATTAATTCTAGTCAGCACATTAATTAGACGTCAACAGATGGCACGATCAATTGCACTGTATGAGCAGAGCCTATTGTCTTTAATGCGAATGCTCATGTTATACTATGCGACTTTAAATAGGTTTGAATAGACTAATTAAACTTCCCTCGCTGTCTGTTTACTCTGACGTATGTGTTATCAGGCATTCATTTTGACAGTGTTTTCTAATGGTGGGTGAGAAATTCAAATAGCATTAGCATTTTATTTATTTTCTCTTTCCTAGCACGTCTATCTCTGTTACCAGTTTTGGCTTATGCTCAACAAAAGCAAGGAAGATGTGTGCACCTTGAAATCTCTAATCTGATCCCAGGGTCACCGTTGTGCCTTGACTCCCTCCAATCATTCAAAGATCTCGCCAAAAGCTGTTCAGTTCAGTAGTATTTATATAGCGCTAAATCATAACAGTAAAGTAAAAACTGTACAATAATACAGAGAACCAAATAATCCGATGACCCACTACGAGCACTTGCCGAAAGTGGGAAGGAAAAACTCCCGTTTAACAGGAAGAAACATCTGGCACAAACAAGACTTACAGAGGGGCAACCATCTGCCATGACTGGTTAGGGTTGAGGAGAGGGAGACAGGACAAAAGTACAGTCTACCTGTTACTGGGATGAATGCTAATTAAACAAAGTGCCAAGCAGTAAACTCTTTGCACCCATGTTAAACTGTAGGACATGTGTGTGTAGAACTACTCTCCACATCCCAAATAATTCTGCTATAGAAATTCACAGGACACAGACATAAAGGAAAACAGTGGTCTCTATGGGTGTGGTATTTCGCCTCACTACAGACAAAGACAGAGACGTGAGGTTCTCACCTCAAATCACACTCATCCAACCCCTTGAAGAGCTTTCTAAATTGGAAAAAGCTACCTCAGCATACCATCCCCCCACACTTTAGGGTTTTGTTTTTTTTTCTTTACTCCTCCAAATGGGCAACCCGGTGAGGAGCTAACAAGTAGATGACACTCTGTCCCAGCAGGTGACACCAGCAGTAACAAAGGCGAATGGGTGCAGAAGTTAAGGGGAGAGATATATCAGGGAGAGAAGAGGTGGGAGAGAGCTAGGGTGTGAGCACCGCAAACAAAACACTCAACCGCTTCCAATTAAGTGGCAGCAGTTGCCAGGGGCCTCTCTGAAGTAGCTGGTTGTTTCATACAAATATAAAGTCAGCAGGTTTTTTTCAGCTTCTTTTTTCCCGTTTCAGTTCAGCTTAGTCTTCGTGCATCGCAATGGATAATATAAAATGATACTCCAAGAACCTGGAAAACTGTGCATACACAAAGCTGAAATGTGAAATTTATCTATCTCTATATAGAACATACTTGTTGACCTCTTCCATTTTTATGAATAAGACACATTTTGAGGCAAATGGAAAGTTTTGAGTAAAAAAAAACAAAAATCTCAGTTCCCAAATATCCACTATGGTTTGGTCCCAAAATTACATCAGTCCCAAAGACAATAAAAGAGATGGACATGGCCTGTATTTGTATAGCGCTTTACTAGTCCCTAAGGACCCTAAAACGCTTTACACATCCAGTCATCCACCCATTCACGCACACATTCACACACTGGTGATGGCAAGCTACATTGTAGCCACAGCCACCCTGGGGCGCACTGACAGAGGCGAGGCTGCCGAACACTGGCGCCACCGGGCCCTCTGACCACCACCAGTAGGCAACGGGTGGAGTGTCTTGCCGAAGGACATACTACCTTCTGTCTTAAATCTGCATTCTTGTTAATATTCTTGTTAAAGCCAACTCCTCTGGTTGCAATAGACTTATGATTGCATAGAAGTCCATGGAAAAACAACCCTTGGCTCTCTTGCTCTGTGACCTCTGATGACTCTGATGACCCGGCTCTGCGTGGGATCTTTTTTTTATTTTTAGAATTCACCCAGTTAAATTGATTATGCATTGTTATGGGTGGGCCAAGCTTGATTGATAGGTAGTTGCTCACCAGGTAACTAATCAGTAAATTCCTCAAACACAAGTCATCAGTCAGTCCCTTCACAGTCAGATCCACCCTTTGTCCCTTCAGGCTCTGTTTCTTTAAGCCATGACGCATCATGGTAGGCCTCTTGTGTCTCTTGTATGGCGGCTTATCTGAAGAGGTTACGTATGTTTTGGTGCCTTTTGGAAGACAGCCCTAAAGCCTTTCAGACATATGTACTGTAACTGATTTTGTCAGACGGGGCCCCGCATGGGGATTGGAGAAAAATGATGTAGTGCAGTGAAGTCAGGTTGTAGAGAAGCTGGTTCAAATATGATTCATAATGTTTTGTAGCTGATGTATTGGTGTGACTAATTCAGTTCTGGGAGTCTATTTTGTTGATAACAGATCAGCTCTTACAGTGTATTTCTCTCTTAGTCGCCCCCATGCTATCTTTGTTATGCTTTACAGTCCTACTTATAGGCGTTTCTGCGAGACACAGATGTTTGTTTGCTTTTTAAAATCAGTGATCTATGAGTCTTTACAAGTAAACACATTCCTGCTGAAACACTGTGTTCAGAACCATTGTTATCTGTAATTCTCAGGGTTTTTTTGTTTTTTGTGATTATCTGATTCAAATATCACAACAGACTCTTCCTCACTGTGACAGGTGACAGTATTACTACTTTAAATGAGAAGCGCAGTAATGTATGAAAATACATTTATTAGCTGAGAGTGTAAATGAGATATCTGGTTCTGTAATATGAATTGGCTGCAGCCAAGAGATTTGTTTTTTTTACTCTTAGCCAACAGGAAAAAGAACAGCTGGCAGTCTTCTGATGGTTAGCTTAGCATAAGATCACATCTCCACGTCTGCATTTCGGTATTTTCTCACTGTTTATGTATGTATGGATTTCTCGTGATTTTATTCACACACACCCCCCACCCCTCCACCACCACCACAAAAATGTTCCTGTGTTTGATTTAATGTCTGCATTTGTTCTTCTTGATTTACACCTAATGGGTTTGTTTGTTTTTTTTAACCTCCCGCAGACAAAAAA
This sequence comes from Neolamprologus brichardi, assembly GCF_056152115.1. NCBI lineage: Eukaryota > Metazoa > Chordata > Actinopteri > Cichliformes > Cichlidae > Neolamprologus > Neolamprologus brichardi. The sequence continues at coordinate 53,469,110 of NC_142110.1, read as the reverse complement.
AAATGTCATCTATTTGAATTTTTCACAGAAACGATGATGAGTTCGGGCTCGTCTTACATCAAAACTTTTGACAACTTGGCCAACATTTTGCAGGGGGGGAAATGCAAATCGCAGATTTGTCTCTGAGTAGACTCGTGGCATGACAAGTTTTTCTTTCTAAACTGAATAAACATTGTATTCTATTATAACTCATAAACTGTTGACGCGTATGAATTTGTATACAATGCCAATTTGTGGCTCTCTTTGTTCCAGTATTGATTGTCTGCCCAGCAGCGGCACTTTTCCTTTTGCAGTCAGTTTGATAAATAACCAGATGCTGTACGATGCTGTTGATGTGATATTATCTTCATATATATTTGCAAACTTTTCATAGTAATACCATTTAATTTGTGTTATAAAAGATCCTCTCGTACTCGTGCACTGCAGTACACTTTAATTTCACTTGATATCCTGTATTTTTTGTAATTGCGAGCAGAAATTAGTAATAATTTCAACACCAAACAACGAATTAAAAACAAATGACAATAAGCTGCTCAGCCCACAGTGCTGCAGGATGAGTCATTTTAGACCATTATTTCTTCTCAGCAGAAGACTTCCAGTAATGAGTAAACAAGGCATTATGTTACTGGGTCTTTTCTCAGAGGCTTGAGTCCCAGGCACAGCAGAGTGATGCAAAAACCAACCGTGCTTATTGTTATTCACCGTTGAGTTTTTATTTCTGGGGAGAATTGCAGTAGTTTCTCTGTATTCAAATGTGGTGAGAATGGTTTCAAAGCTCAGGGAAATGCAGTGGAAATCTCATTACAGTGTACACATGCTGGAAAAAATGTTGGCTCCGGGGCAAATTAAACGCCTTCTCCTGAATCGCAATAGGCTTGTTAGGATTTTAGTGTGGAAATCTAGCGCGGGGGTGGGGTGGGAGGAGAAATAGGTTGGCAAACAGTTGTGCCGCTACCTGACTGCTTTAACAAGCAGGGTTAAACTGTAACCTGTGGTCTTACGTGGCCCTTTCAGATGCAACTACACAAGCTGATTTGCATTAGACGTGACTGCTGGTATTTCCAAGACCGGACAAGCCAGCAGCCTGAGGCACATTGGCAGGTGACTGTGTGTAACAGATAAACACTGATTTATATTTGGGTCAGTTGTGTACCATTATTCCTGTGATTTGTTCAGGAAACTATCCTGAATGTGATGCATATTTAAATCCGTCAGGCCAGTTAGATGGTAGCTCAAACAACAAAATGACTGTAATCGAAGTGTGGTAGAGAAAGTGTGCCATGCTAGATCCAGCTTAAGAGCCTGGAAAGTAGAAACAACTGCTTATACTATCAGCCAGTACAAGAGCCATCCGCAGCAAGGAGAGTTACTATGTAATTATAAATAATTCAGAATCATTTTAACTGTATTAATTTTACTCTAATAACATAGTGAGGTAAAGGTAAAGGTCAGAATACTCAGAGCATTGCAGTATGTTGCGTATGGCGCTGAATAGCTGCAGACAAGTCAGGGTGTCACGCTGGCCTCTGTCAATCACCAAAGGTGCCAACAATGGGCCCATGAGCATCAGAACTGGACCATAGCAATGGAAGAAGGTGGCCTGGTCTGATTAATCGTATTTGCTTTCACATCACATGGATGGCGGGTACGTGTGCGTTTCTTACCTAGGGAACAGCAGGCACCAGGATGAACCATGGGAAGAAGGCAAGCTGGAGGAGGCAGTCTGCTGGGAAACACTGGGTCCTGCCATCCGTGTGGATGCTACTTCGACCACCCATCACCTACCTAAGCACTGTTGAAGACCTTGGAAACTTTACTCCCCGATGGCTGTGGCCTCTTTCAGCAACCTTAATCTTGTTATGCTTGCATGATGCCAAAAAAGGAGCGTTAAATCTTGAAATGTGACCTGCTTTGTGACACTAGGAAGAGGGCTTTAACAAAGATATATGGTTTTTAATACAACCATCGATATGTTAATACTTAAAATACTGCTAAATATTTTTTCAGGTTTCAGCATTTATGACAGCACCTAAATGTATTTATTGTTATGTGCCTAAATGCATTACATTAAACATATTTGTGATGAAAAGTGTTGATTCTAAGTGAAGCAATATTTTAGTTTATATTCGCTTCCATGAGCTTCTTTTTTAGTTCAGTCAGTGCTCATGCCTGAATAAAGGCAAGCTGGTCAGATGAAATGTACTGTGTACAGCGTAAAGTGTTCATTTCTGCAGCAGAAGCAAAATAGGAAAGGCTCTGATTTCAAGGTCAATTAAAATTCCAGTGTGACTTCACAGGAAGTGGCTTTCATTTTGGTGTAACATACCAGCCATGGTGTTTTAAAATGGTTTCACAACCTGATGATAAAAACCTATGAGGATTACAGCCTTCAGGTTTTGGCTCCAGGACATCCGATGACACACAAAAAAATAATTTCTCTCTGTGCTCAGATACAGGAAAGGAAAAACCTCACAGTAAATGAGCTGCCTGAGGGAACAGCCATATAAGTATTGAACAGTGACCTTGAGTGATCTGGAAGACAGTGAAGCAGCTCTATCACTAATGGTCCACTGCATAGCCAGTGCCAAAGAGGGCCAAAGTGGTGACTTATTAGCAGGTCAGCATTACTTAGAGCTTGCTAATGGAGAGGAGACGAGAGGAGAGGGGAGGACACGAGAGGAGAGGAGAGCTTAGATTATGACTGGCTATTATGATTACAGTAATAAGGTATTTTGTCATCCTTGCTGTCATGTTTTTCCAATGTGTTATAGGCTACCCATCTACAGCAGATGAGCAGTATCTGAAAGACATGTCCTTAAGAAACAGGAAAATATCCATCAAAGGCGTGGCACAGGACCTGAGAGATGCATCTGACCCTGCAGCTGATACATCTACTCCTCACTGAAGCTCATCAGAAATGGTCTTAGTGGAAGGGTAGCTGTCAAGAAGGTATTCTTATGGAAGGGTAACAGGAAGAACAGGCTGAGGTGTGCGAAACATACAACCAAGTATGTTTGCACATGTTACAATAAATCTTTACACTTATTTCCCATCATCCTAGCAAAATATAATGGGATTAAAAACAGGTGTTTTGTCTACTTTTTTCTAATATTAATTTTTCCTTCTAATTGACCTTATACCTGAAAAAAAAACCTTGCAATACTTTTTATTATTCATGTCCATTTCTATCAGTTTGAAAATACATTCAGTTAACGCTTCATTTCTTTTTCTGAAAGATTGAGGTATTTAATTAGCCCAGTAATTATTTCAGCATGATAGTTTTTTGTTTGCTTGTTTTTTTCATTTATTTTTTCAGGGTAAAACTGGTGATTTGCAAACGGTGTGAGGTGAGGTCAAGAGTTTACAGTCTGTGTGGGAGAGGATGGTATGCAGTGCTTTGGGAAGAATTGTTCCAGCTGATTAGTCATAAGGGAGTAGGGGGGTTGTGCTCCCTGCATGTAATGTAATAGATGGAGATTTCCTGCTGAAAGTCGAGATGAGTTTAAAGTTGAAAAGTGGGCCAGTGTCTCTTGAGATTTAAATGCAGAAAGAAATAGGGATTACATCTGAATCTGAGGAGGACAGGGTAAAATACAGATATTTGCTCATCATTTACCCATATTTAGTCTCACTGTGAACTGCTAAACAGTGACTGCATGAAACAGCTAAGGAGATTTTCACATGAGTTTACAAAATCTTTGCCTCCCATCCCCACCTGAATTGATATGTTTTTTGTTTTTGTTTTTCAAAAATGATGAGAAATAAAGGGAAGTGTTCTACCAGAGATGTCTTCATCTTCCAGCCTCAAATACTGAATTACCTCAAATACTGTCAAGATATTGTCCTTTACAAGAGGGCAGCAAGTGGCAGCTCATGGCCTTTTCATGTAAAGAACATTTTTAAGCAGCTTTGTATCCTGGGAGAAATTTGACGTTTTTAACTCTCTGTTTTATCTCCAATAGCTTGTCCAGCAAGCTAGCTGTACCCCTCACTTTATTCCCTTGATGCTAACTAAGCTAATTAGCTAAGCTAGCTGTAGCTACATTTTTATAGCGCACATACAAGAGTGTTATTAATTAAACAAATTTACAATAGTCTTTAATTTGGCCCGCTAAAGTGGGGTGTGAAGGTAGAGTGAAGGGTTTTCTCATTCTGTGATTTTCAACCAGCTTAAATATATCGCACATGAGGAAAATTACAGCTGAGGAAGAAATGGTTGAGCGGACAGTGAGAAATGAGAGGCAGAGTGGCGGATATAGCGCCGGAGAAGATAAATTTGTGGGAAACAAGCAAAATAAGCAAGATAACAAGACATTCTTTCAAGCACATTAACTGCGTTAAGCTGCAGTATATCATGTTAGATCCCCCTCAGCTCTTCTGCCTATTAGCGCTGAGGGCCATATGCGTTATCACACTCCAACACACTCTGGCCAAGGTTGTACCCCTGCATATTTTATGGCAGCACAGTTTCCTGCAGTTTAAACACCCAAGATTAAACACAGTCCACTTTTCTGTGGAGACATATGACAGTAGTCAGAAGGTAACACCTGAAGGTGCTGTGCTGTATGAGATAACCGTAATCGTAAAACTCTTATCAATGAGCACCTGCACTATGGCTGCTGATTCAGCCTGTTTGTGCTCAGTCTCAGCACTATTGACCGTTTAGAGCTACTTAAATCTTGATCCTTTGTTTGTTGGAGGTGTGGTTTTTTAAATATTGAAGAGTTTATGGTTTACGAATGTGTGATTCAGTCTTCTGAATGACAGTTTAATCTGATGCTGACTAAAAGTAACTTGACTACAACCTATAGCTTGTTTGTTGTATAGATATAGAACTTGGTGATAAATCTGAAGGTGTGAATCCAAGAGGTAGTAAAATTCAATTGTGCCTTAAATGAAATGTAAGTAGAAATACACTGCAGTTTCTCTCAGCATTCTAATCTTAATAGCGATGGCATTCTTGTTTCTAAAACTCACCTTGATAGTGATAGTTCTTTGCACTAGAAAAGCCTTTCTTGTGCAAAGGCTTTTCACGCTCATGTTTTATCACCGAATATATTAATCATTTGCTGTGCAAATGGATTTGTTTTGAGTCACAAAACAAATCCGCTCCTTGCACTTTGTCACATTTGACTTGTCTCTGGATTTCTCTATTGGCATGAAAAAATCGAGGGCAATTATGCCATGCTTTTGAAACATGACAAGACACAAATAATAAAGCACAGGAAGCCATTATTCCAGCTCTGGCTGCCAACAGAATTTAGAATTAAATCTAAAATTGTGGTTATTACTCATCAGGCTCAGCACAGGGAAACCCCTGAGGACATTTCCGATCTGTCGTGTCCGTTCACTAATCTGAATATGCTGACTTGACTTTAAAAGAGGCTGTGCTTTTGCACCCTTTGCTTTTAAACTCTTGAACAGTTTGGGTTTTACTACGGCATTATTGTTTGAAATGTTTATTTTTTCAAGAAGGAAAATTTGCTTATTTGCCCCTCGCCTTTTTTGACCTAATGTACCTGATTTCAGTGTGAAGTGTGTTGTACTTACTATTTCGGCAACGCCACATTCACAGGCACACATTTCAGGCTTCAGCGATCTTCCATCCTGTTTACCTTGAAAAAAAGGTGACGTCATGTGTTGTTGTATTGGACCAATCTGCTCCTTCAGTTTGTTTGTGCTGAAGAGCTGAGAAACGCTTATATTTGGAAGGACCAGTCAATAAAACCACATTTATTTAAGTGATCCACTGCTGCCACTAGTCAGTCTAATCATATTATTATTTCAGCCCGTCATCTGACATCAAATAAAGGAGAAGTTGATCACTATGTTGAGTAATTATCCTGTGTTACCTGAACATGCAAACTGATGTGTGTACATTTGCATGCAGATTTCCATACAGACAGCAGATGTTTGCAGTAGGTGCACGTTACTGGATGTGGATGAGGTAATGTTTTAACAGGAATGTCTCAAAAACTATTAAAAGATGAAAGCCTAAATTTTTCACTGGTGGTTCTCGTCATCAAAATAAACCAGAATCTGTAATTTTGGACAGATCAAAAAAAAATTCATGCTGTCCTACAGAATCCAGTATTTTACACTAATGAGAAACTTCACATTGCAAAAGACAGCTATTGGCAATACAATTATGTAGTAATAGCATGCAGTTTCTTATTAGTTTACACTCAAATATAGGACTTTGCAGGAGTACTGGACTTTTTTTTTCCTACTTTAAGGTATGAAGCAAAAGGCTCGAGCAAAAGGCCCATGTTGATTTGAGATCGAATGAACCAACATCAAAAATCAAAGGATATAGCATGAAAACAAGTGACTGATTGCAGTGGACACTGTTCATTGTTTATAACACTTGTATGTTATAACGGTTCACAGCTGGCAGCAATGTAAGCAAGAGTAGATCATACACCGATTGAACTGCATACTTTGTACCATCGATAACAGATGCTCTCAAGTAGATGGGCTGCCCATGGACTCCCAGCACACTATCACTGCTGAATGATGATTTCAACATTACAGTGACTGTTATCGCTGTGATAATATCTTCAAATGTCAAGCACACCTGTCACTGAAGCAACACCTACATGTGAACCCTTCCTGAGGCCTTGCCTTTCCGTATCTCCAAGTTTACTTAGGTCCAAGTGACACAGATTTCATTTCAGAGTGTGAGCATCCGTCTAGTTTTTTTCATCTGCTAGTTTTTTGCTACCGTGCAGACTTGTCCATGGAAATTTCATGTAATTAAACACCAACTATGCATGCACCTCAGGCGGCTGACTTCAAACCAACTTAAAAGAAGTATAACAGGAATGATTACTCGACCATGGTGTCTCCAGCTGTCCGTGTCCGCAACAGAGTATGATCAAGGTTTAAAAGAGTATAATTAAGGCTTAGCTCCTCTCACTGGGCTGGTCGACAGGTCAGTAAATAACTTCAGTAGGGGTTTGCAGGGCTGCTTCTAACACGGAGTTAAATGTAAGGTAAAGCTTTTATGTAGTCACACAGAGTCAATCAGTGAATGCTTCAACAGGAGATGGTGTAGTGTTACTTTCTTGAGACTTTCAATATGTTTGGATTTCATATAATAGTATCTATGCAGAATGAAAATAACATTCTTTATAAAGCCTGTTTTACAGTTATGGACCTGTTGCTCTTACAAAGAGCCTATGCATGCATTCTTTGCACTGTTGTCTACAAGCAAGTTGCAGTGTCAGAAATATGTGGAACAAAAGGTCTGTGTTGGTTCATCAGTCAGAAGAGAAGGTAAGTTCTAACATACAAAGAGCTAAAGTGGCGCAGGTTGTTTGAAACAATGCAAACTACCCTTTGCATTATCTGCACTTTTCATGCTGTGGTGAACTCCGCTGATGCTCCCTTTCCTTTTGAGGCCCTGTTTTTAACCAGTCAGCATTCAGGTTGTGTCATCCCTGTCAGGCTACGCACTGTGGGTCTTTTGGGGGGACTACACGCAACCACATCTGCTTAGGTTGCATTCCATAATTCTTCACTCCGCATAGCCAAATACAATACATACAACCCAACACAACCATGGTACCATGTGTCCACCATTGCACACCAAATCTAGCCTTATAGTAATCTTTAGATCTTTCTTGTTGCTTTAATCATAGCATAGTTTTGAAACCTGAAACCATAAAATAGTGTTGGCCAGTCATACATAACACATCGCACAAACACAACTCTTTTTTTAATGTTTGATACACAGTCTTCTTCCAACATTTATGCAGATTTTAAATGTGGCTCAATCAAGAATCTATTAATGAGTATGGATATCCTCCATCTATCCATATCCATAGGTCAGCATCCATTGACTAGAATCCAATGGATGTTGGAATGATGGATAAGCACACCGATTGATACCTATCTATCTATTGATGATACACATTCAATTCAGTTCAGTTTTATAGTAAAGGGTAAATGGACTGGTTCTTATATAGAGCTTTTCTACTCTTCTGAGCGCTCAAAGCGCTTTACACAACTTGTGCTTTCACCCATTCGCACAAGCACATTTTCTTAGTGCTTTCTAACTAACATTCACACTCCGATGGATGCATTGGAGAGCAATTTGGGGTTAAGTATCTTGCCCAAGGATATTTGGCACGCAGACTAGGGGAAGCCAGGAATCGAACCACCAACCTTCCGATAGGTGATGACCTGCTCTACCGCCTGAGCTACAGCCACTCCGAACCACAACAAAAGTTGCTTCAAGGTACTTTATACTGTAAGGTAAAGACCTTACAATGATATAGAGAAAACTCCAACAATCAGATGACTCCCTGTGAGCAAGCACTTGGAAACAGTGGGAAAGAAAAACTCCGTTTTAACAGGAAGAAACCTCTGTCTGTTGCGACAGGTTGGGGTGAGGTGTTGGAGACAATCATTTATATCTTAAATTATCAATCAAAAGCCAGAATATATTAGGTTGTACTCCTATTATGTGTTGCCACTTACAAACTATTCTAACCTCATTGTGTCGTCCATTTTACATTCAGTGTTATTTTTCTGCTCATGATACAGCATGACCCATTTCCATCACTGTCTCGGGAATCCACTGAAAGAATATTGCTTCTCTCGTTGTCGAAGGGCAAACTCATTTGGCACTATAATTGAAATTGTCACTTCACTCCATCACATTTAAGTTATTTTTCTTCTCAGATGAAAGAACGAGGGAAGACAAAAAAGCGAGGAAGAGTCTTCTCACTATTCCCCAAAGAGACATTTCCCTCCACATTGAGCATAAACAGATTTGCAGGCTTATGTAGGGAGCGCAAAGTCAAGCCCACAGAGAGTGCTGCCAGCACCCGTTGCTGTCTGCCTCCCTACAGACTACAGCTAAATCCTCACACTAATCTCCAATTAAAATGGCGATAATAGGTGTTTGCCCAACTCAGTGCTCACCACTGCACCCCAGCTCCATCCTCCCTTCTTCCAACCTCACATCAAATCTGTCACAGGGACACACACACACACACACACACACACACACATCTACAAAACCCCCGTCAGACTCTTTCCAAAGTGCCCAAAGGATTGACCTAGATTGAGGCCACTTCAAGAACTAATTTCTGCAAACACAAAGGAGGATTAGTGGAGATTAAGATGACAAGGTCTGAGGATTGAGTGGTAGCTGGCATAGGCCAATTATAATTACTGTTCGAACAAAAAGTGGACTGTGGCTAATCCATGGAGGGCTCGTGTTTGGATCTGCTCTGCTCCAAAATTGTTATTTAGCTCATAATTTTGCCAGCAACTGTACCTTAAAAGCTCCACATGGACCACAGCACCGCTGTCCATGTCTCTCCCAACCACCGAAATCTTCTAAAAACAGCACAGCCTCATTATTCATAAAGGCGCAGCGATTAAATCCTGTGAAAGGATTCGAGATGGGTTGTATTCAGAGTGTGACATTTTCTGCAAGGTTATGCTAACTAAATGTTTCATCTTGCTCCTTTCAGCCTTGTGGTTCTGTTTGCCGTCGTGCATTGTTGTGGCCGCGCTTCCAGACTATAAACAGGTTGCTGGCAAAGAGCAGCTTACCCTGCTTAAGCCAGTAATTTTTCCTAACATATTCCATATGTTGATCTACTTTGCTGAAATACACATTTTACTCAGCCAATGTGATTAAGCCCGATCACACATATATTATCAAATACATCCAGTGTGCACGTTTAAAAGTGGGATTTAAAAAAAATGTGATGAAAATGGGACACTTAGTCCTCTAAAGATCAATCCAGTGCTTTAAGTTTATGTTGTTGAAAAAAGATGGCTTTTTCATGTTGGTCCTTTTCTGCCCATCTTTATCTCCTTTGCTTAGACAAAATGAAGTAAAATGCTGGAGAGGGAAACATGTTTAAGGAGCCGACCCGAAGCAAAGTTTGATGTGGCCACTAAAGCTGTCAGTAAAGCCGCGTGATAAAGCTCCTCCGAAATGCCAGACGCTTTTCATCGTTTCTGACGCAGAACTTTGGGTGTTTCGAAAAGTTTTCACTGCACATTGGGGCATTGGGGACTGGGTGTGTGAGCGACTGTGGCCAGCAGAGTGTGTCTGTGGGTGTTTGGAAGTGTGCTCGGGCGCATGTGCGGTTTGCAGTGTTTATGTTCATGTGTGCGTGTGTGGTCCGGTGCAGAACAAAAGCGGACACTCATCGGCGGGGTTGGCGTGCGCAGAGCACATTTGGAACGGGAAAGAGAGGCAGGCTTTCATCTTCACGCGTGCTTGTTGATACCCCAATGGGGACCACATGCCCGAGTCAAGCGAGGAATCCTTTTGTGCGATTAAGACTAAAAGTTTAGGTGTCCCCCACTGTTGGGGCCCTGAGATAAAGCTTCATAGCCTCATCAGGGGGGCCAGTGGAAGCCAATGAAATCCCTCTAAGGCTCAGATAACAACCTGCCATGATGGAAGCCAAGCAACGGATAAAACAGGCAAAATCCTAACCAGCTGTCAGACGTCCTGCATTACTCTGCTAATTACAAACTCTGTGGGTTTCCAGATCTCCCCCCTGCGACCACCTCCAACACCCTTGGCTGTCCCAGCCTCACCTCTGCTCCATCTGTAAGCGTGGCATTTAATTAAGGAGACTTTCCTAATTAATGAGAAATGCTTCAAACCTGCAGTCTGACTTCAAGTGCTTATAAAAATGCCTGAGAAATTGCAGCTCTGCACACCGCTCACGCTCATTCATTAGCTGCGGCTAGGCTACCTTACATCAGCAAACATTCATTTATCAAGCTCATTGTGAGCAAACCTCAGTAAACACTGCTTTCTTTTCCTCCAGCTATGTTTTCTTTTCATTGTTGTCTTGATATATATGTATTTTTCCCTCTTAGTCAGGTTGTTTTGGTTTGCAGATTAAGGTCTTAGCCCGGAGTTGTTTGTACAGACATGTCTGTCAGAGTTAAAGCAGCGCTGACCTTTATCTGACAGGTAGTTTCAAAGGATCAGGGAAAGTCTGTCCCCAGAGAACGGTGGGTAATAATGAGTTCACATCATGTCCGTCCTTGAAGATTGCAGAATTCCAGTCGTTTGGTTAATCAGGAAAGCTAGAGGTGCACTGTTTTAAGAGCCTGAGAGTAAACAGTTTTGAGCTACTTTTCAATTTTATGCCAATCTTACTTCACTTTAATTGCAGAAGTAAACAGAAAATTCAAAATATTCTTAAAAGTGAAACGAGGGATTTGCACCATTTTGGATTGAGAGGCCTAAATTAAAGAGTTAATTAATTTTACCTCTAAACATGCCATTGTACCCTAACCTCTTAACCCAAACCTAACCATATATTACCTTATACTCACTCTTCATACTAAAATGTAATCAATTATGTCATGGGGTGTTGCTTTTGTCCCTAAAAGAGGATGCAAGTGATTTATTAAAAGTATGACGTTCACTCACCAGCCACTTTGCAACATACATCTAGCTGGTACCAGGTGGACAGATTCAGCAAGGTCTTGAAATAATTCCTTGTGATAGCATTATGCAATAGTTTTAAGGCCGCAGTATACCACAGTAGTCACTTTGCATGCCAGTAATGTCAACACAGTAACATGCATTCATGCTCGGCGTTAACTAGCCACTGCAATATTCTCCTGAACAGTAGGTGTTCCTCCACATCATCTCCCTCTGTATAATCTGTGAATCTCTGTGCCATTGAAACTGTGTTAAAAACTGACATGGTTGAAAGATGCACGACCAGCACAAATGGCATGTTGCGACAGTGGATGTGACGTTCATTTGGTGTAACTTTGTCTAATGGTGCCATTCACCTGGCACCACACAGCCTCGTTGTAAGCTGACAGGAGTGGCACCTGTGGGTCTTCTGCTACTGAAGAGCATTCAGAGATGGTATTCTGCATACTTTTGTAGTAAAGAGTGGTTAATTGAGTTACTGTAGCTTCCCTGTCACTACACTAAACAGTTCCTGAAACACTCAGATGAACCCTTCCTGCACCAACAACCATGCCACATTCAAAGTCTGCTTTCAAAGTAGCTTTTTTAAACTTGTCCCTGTATTGACAGTGATACTGGAGGTACAGGCAGGAACTGTAGGAAAGGACAGAGACATACAGCAAAGGTCAAGCTAGTGGTTTTGTGACATGTGCTCTTTACCATTAAGCCATGAAGCGCCCCCATAACTGATTATTCTGAATGATTTCTGCAGATATACATCTTGTCAGATTGATATAGGTCAACAGTGACATGCCACCATACTAGTTCCTAATGTTGTCTGTTTGAAAAGGGCAGCTGACAAGGAGTGGAAGACGCAAACAGGGCACATTTAGGCCCCACCGCCCCTGTTCCCTCCCTTAATTAGAAGGCAAGAGTTAATTGATTGTTTTGGCTTCTCATTCACGTCACAAGGGAATAACGTTTACAGACTGCAGCCTGAGCTATGCTACTTTAAAGTTAAGTGCTTTTACCCCATCAACCCACCTAAACCACCAGGCCCTTCTTCAACTACTCCCCCCCACCCCCCCACCCCTTCCTTTCCCAACCTCAAACCACACCCGAGTGAAAATCCATATAACAGCAGAAATTGCAGGGCAAATGCCTTTGAGCCACACTGATTAAAAGACCCACCAACCCCATTTCAAAGACGACATAAACAATGTTAGGAGCACGCTGCCTGCAGTAACTCACCCCACTGTTATTACATCTTATGAAGTAGTTCGGCATTTCATCTTTCTGTGGTTTTCAGCACTGAGATAAGCCTGAGAAAGCTGAGGTAAGCTAAGTGGCCTTAAAAGCATCCCTGAGCGGTTAATAAGTATGTACTAATGACTCCCAAACACATCTTATCAACATAAAAAGGCCTGATAAAGCGCCAGCATAACCAGAGGGTGAAGTGGTGTTTTGATTCGTAGGCTCGTAAATCTGCAGCTGTCAGAAAAAAAGGAGTGTAGGTATTCATGACACTTGCAACATGCAGTTATTGAGCTGTGGTAGAAACACAGTCTTATCTACGGCCTCACCTAAGTACAACTTCATCTCCTTATTGTGTCCTTTTCAAAACCATTAAACCATAACTAAAGAGCCTTGTGCTTTCACCATCTACGCCATCTAAATTGCTTCTGTCTCACAGCTTTGAAGCAGCGTGATGTGTTTAAGATCCAGCAGAGGAGGATTTAAGAAGGGTCACGGGTGCTTCTGTCAAGAGGTATGGTGTCTCAGTGACAATTCAGATAAGGTTCCGGTAGATTGGTCGCTCAGTTGTTCTCAAGCTCCTATGGGAGATGCAAGTGAGTGTGTCATTACACATGATACATGTGCTCTGTCCCAGAAGGCATTTTCTCCCATACACAGTCATTGGAACACCAGCAGCTGTGAAATGATGAATATTGTGTAGCTTCACAAACCACTCGATCCAATAACATTTGGAAAGTCTAGAAAAGATGATTTTATTTCATCACGTGCAGGAATGTCAGCTGGTGGAAGTCTTGGACTGGAAAATGATATTGTACGGAGGATAGGTCCTGTTAAGACCGTGCCAAATATTGATTAGGTGGTGTGTCCACACCAAAAAATCCTAGCAACTCCTGAATCAAAATGTATATGTGCCATTCAGGGGATCCAAAAGGACTGCTTAGCATTGTCGTGTCACAGAATAGAAGGTTTGGCCATCCCCTCCACAGTTCAAAGATGTGCATGTTAAGTTAATAAGTGATTCTAATAGGCTGTAGGTGTGGATGGGTGAACGTGCAGTCGTTGTTCTCTCTGTGCTGGCCCTTTCATGTCCAGCCTTTTGCACTCAAATAAGCTCCAGCAACTGACACCTCATGACCCCGAAATTGGATAAGCGGTTAAAAAAATGGATGGATGGATCCCCTGACCTTTCCCTTTGCAGCACCACGAGGTTGACATTTATGTTATTGAGTGTATGCCCCCTCCAGGTGAATTCTTATTTTTTGTCCAGTGATTTATGTTCAAATGACTGGAAATATTAAACCTGCTATATGTTAACATTGTCACTCAACGTACCAGCCATAACAATTTGTTTAAAGACTCGGTGTAAGTTATGTTCATTTTCACTAAGCAGCCAACAGTAGGGACTTAAAACCACTGAAAGTCATATGAATGTGTAGGCAAAACTATAAACCAGGCATAACCATAAACCTGATTAATAATTGTGTGTATTGTGTATAAATCAGTGTATAAATGGGGCATCCTTCAAGTCAGAGATCGGAACTAATTGTTGATTCTGAAATGGCTACAGGCGCAAATGTGGTGTGCGAGTGGCTGTCTGTGTCAGTTTTTACACAGAGAGACACTATATGAAGGTGGGGCTCACTGTCTCTACCAATCAGATGTTCAGTGGTTTCATCCTCAACCAGTTTGGGGCGAGTTTCCCCAGATGCAGCCATCAGAGTGTAAGTGCGACTACTAGTCAAGGTGCACACTTATATGAAGAACATGCTTTGAGTCCTCATATATATAAGTGACAATCCATTAACCATTTCTGGGGCTAAGACAATGGATGGATGAATGGATGTGCTGTGCTGTGCTGTGCTAAGATAAGATAAGATAAGCTAGCTGATAGTCAGTAACTGAACTTAGCAAAAAGATAGAAAACAATGGAAAATGCTAGCCTGCCTCTGTCCATAAAATAAAATAAAATAAAAACACAGACAGCACCTCTGATGCTCACTAATTAACACATTTAATAGTAACCTAGTTCTAAAGTCTTCCAAAATCAAACAAAACCAGGAGCAGGAAAGCTCTTGCTGAACACTACTTTATTGAACAAGTCATTAACAACAACTTCTTCTTCCCGTGAGTCATGGTGCTCGCCTCACGTGTTTATCGACAGGCACAACAACAACAGGCACCTTCCCTTCTTTTTTTATGAAGCAAAACTTTAACAAACTAAGTTTGCTGTCTAAATTTGCACTTGGACTGAGAGGTGAACAAAACCAAGGTCAGTCATGCATTAGTAGCTCCCTTGTGTTCTTTTAATTAAAGCACTTTTCTTAATGTCCTCATCTCACTTCAGGTGATGTAAAG
Organism: Neolamprologus brichardi; assembly: GCF_056152115.1. Lineage (NCBI taxonomy): Eukaryota > Metazoa > Chordata > Actinopteri > Cichliformes > Cichlidae > Neolamprologus > Neolamprologus brichardi. The sequence goes on along the minus strand of NC_142110.1, from coordinate 53,454,079 downwards.
CAGTAAATTAGCTTGTGGCTGCAAAGCACCATAATCAGCAGGATGTCTTTCCAGGGATACCCACAAAATTTGAAGGACGGGGTCAGTGGGATTATCCTTGGGGGAGGCTACATTAATGACACAAGCAAGAGACAAAAGCACAGGGCAAAGATAAATAAAAGAATAAGAAACAGAGGATTAGGAGAGACTTCCTCAGACTTATTTTCTGCCCATCCATTTTCATTCAGCTTTCTCACAACAATGCAGAGCCATGCTGTGGAGGATAAATAAAACGAACAAAGGTGTTTTAAATGAACTGGAATAAATTCGTTTAAAAAAAAGAAGAAGAAAGAACAAACATGTAATGGAAATTTAAATTCCTAGAGACAAACAGCAATAAGCCAAAACCATAGAACATCTCTGCAGACATTCCTGTCTGCGGTTAAAAGGAAGCCTTGATAAAGGTTAGAGGAAGGTTTTGAAAGTCTTCTGTGATCTGAGCCTTGCATGGCCTTTTCTTTAGCAGTTTATCATTTTTCTTTTTTTTCCTGCCCGTTATGTTATCTCCGAAGTCTGCTTTGTGGTCTAGATAAGCAGCATCTGCTGAAGGGCTTTTGAAAGCAAATTAAACTTCACTGAAGGACACAGAAAACAACAAGGTTTAAAAGAAATACCAAAACATTTCAATGTCACCATTGCATTTTCAAGCAATCTAGAAAATGTAATATAACATTTCAAAAGGAAACCTGGTGTACTTGTGCTATGAAGTTATTTTAGAGGGTACTTTGAAAACGTTTTAAATTTTTAAGTGAAAGATTAACTTCATCATGTGGATTTTTTTCTGCTATAAGCTTCATTTTGGGACATGTGACAGTGGCACACTGGCCCCTGACACAGTACCCTTGCCTGAGGCAGATTGGTCTTCAGCTGCCTGCCTGAATGCTGATGTAACTCATAGGTCAGAGCGAGCACAGCCCAGTGGAAGGCTCTCTCATTTCGAAAACATTCCTGGCATGATCACAGTGTCTGTCTGGGGTGGTTTGAACCAGCTCCACCCTGAATGGCATGAAAATTTCGTGGGTGGGCAAAACCAAAGAAGCTTCCAGCTTTGTGTCCATGTACCTGAACACAGCTGTCTCAACACAGCTGTCTCCAAAAGTTGATTCTGTTCATCTGGACGTAGCGTTTTGTGGGAGAAACGTTTCGTCACTCATCCAAGTGACTTCTTCAGTCTCAGCTGACTGCAGGTTTCCCCAAATCTCATAAACAGATTGATCAACACCACTGACTAAAACCCACTGATCAATGGCCATGAGTACCATTCACAGAAAGTTGGGGAATGGCTGCAATCACAGCATTGTAAGATGGCGAAAGATGTACCCTTAGGCCCCCTCCTTGATTCAGAGATGGTCTTTCCCTTTTCACGTAAATGGCCTCCTTGACTCCGCGCTCAAACCAGTGTTCCTCCCTGTCCAGGATGTGTACATCCTCATCCTTGAAAGAGTGTCCACTGGCCTGTAGGTGTGAACAGACTGCAGGGTCCTGGCCTGTAGAGGTAGCTCTTCTGTGTGGTGCCATCGCTTCGCCAGAGGTTGTTTGGTTTCCCCGATGTATAAATCCTGGCAATCCTCCTGGCACTTGACAGCGTGCACTATGTTACTCTGTTTGTATCGGGGGACCCGATCCTTGGGGGGGCTTTGATCAGTGGATTTTGGTCAGTGTTGTTGATCAATGGTCATGAGAATTTGCATAATTAAGATTAAGGAACTGACCTCCCAGCCCATTGTTCCTTCAGAGGGCTGGTTTCAGTCATTATGCAAATGTACTGTGGGCTTGACCAATGAAATGACATGATAATGTGTGTAAAATTGCACACAAATTTCTGGTAGCACAGAGTGTCCTGTAGTTATAAAATCAAGAAAATATTAGGATTTCGTTAATTTACAGAAAACGTCCTCTTTTTTAGTATGTTTCCTCTGTGCTAATAATAAATTTTAGATCAATTTATTGCTTTCATGTAGTATAGAAATCCTTCCTATTTTCCAAAGCCATCCACTGGGCTAATTGAGTCTTTGCCGGGTCGATACTGGCCCCCTAGGCCTTATGTCTGACACTGCCGCTCTGTGGCATGTCATCCTGATATTGTATTTATGGCTTTAGGTTCAAGAGAATATGCCCATTTAACTCTCAGAAGCCTTCCCCCTACTGTGAGCATAGTACTAATCTGATATTGTATGCTGTAATTTCTTTGTACCATGGAGCTTTATTGTTTCCAAAGGCAATTAAAAACATCATTTGCCAAATGTTCGCCCTCATTCTGGGGCCATCTCACATACACAGTGCCACTGCTGGAAATACTCATCAGTGCATCACATGCGTAAACAACTGAAAAAAGTCACTGACATAAAATGCACTCTGACTCATGCTTGAGTAGCAGTAAAGTTAAAAACTACAGTGCCCATCAGTTTTGAGAAATGGAAGAATCCAAAAATAAAATGAAACTAAATATCTGTATATGTATTTGTATTTTCTATAGGAACCAAAGATCTTGGAGTTGAGTACCCCAGACAAACCAGTACTGTGAGACTTATGCACTGTTTGTTTTGGCCTTCTAACGCAAAATGAATGAAATACAATGATACCATATAGGCACGTAATTATATTTAATTGTTCCGGAACATTTTTGTGCCCCATCTCAAAATTTGTATAAATAAATCAATAAGATCTTTGATACTTTTTCATTCATCTTTCATTCATGTTCCAGATCATCTGCTGACGTTTACAAAACACAGAGTGGTGGTAAAGACACAACAAATGTGCAGTTTTTATATTTTACTGGAAAAACATCTGAAATGTTTTTGTCTGTGTGCGTGTGTGCGTGTGTGCGCGTGTGCGCGTGTGCACATTACTGAGTCAAGCCGAATGCCTGCGTTGCCAGGCGACGGTAACATGTAGGTACATTGTTTTTATCACACTCGGCCACACATACAGACTGCCCACACAAAATCCTAGACTTTTAGTCTGTTCAAGCCAAGTTCTGCATAAGCTTACAGCACCCAAAGGATTCACAGTGTTAAAGGGTCGAGCCACCCTCGGTATGGTCTGGGAGGCGCAGGGAGGTGGGGGGTAAGGCTGACATCCTGGCGGACAGGAAGCCCAACTTCCTGTCTTGATTAATGAAGGGACTGTTGAGGCACAGAGGGGCCTCCCACACACAAAGCCCCCGCATTTAACCTTCAGTGTCAGCTTGATGTTGTTTTTTTCCCCCGGATCTCAGAGTGCTTGAGAAAAACATTCTTGTAAGAAAAGTGAAAATGGTGCCGGTACGATTTTTCACAGCTTTTTTAGTTTTTTTCACAACATCTGAGCACATGCTGACACAGTCAGAAAAAACACTTGTTTATTTCTCAAGCCACCATCCCTTCCCCCACCCCTCCAGCGTGTTTTTACTTGCATGAGGGTCGGGGATCCAGTAGAACTGGTGTTTCTCAACCACATGTCACCGGTCAGGAGTTGTGTGAGGGCAAAGAATGTAAACAGACTCAGCAGAGCTGGAGCTGGAAGAACTCAGCCGGTGGCGGTGCGCTCTGCGGTCGCGGGCTGATAGGATGTTAAAACTTGTTACTTGTTAAAACCTGGGGACGTCCTAAAGCAGCAAGGACTTCACTACTAGCGTGCTGCTTTGCAATGCATTTCATTGGAAGATAGAGGAGGGGGAGGGGGTGTAAAAAGTGAGAGGGGGAGTCAGGGCTGGGGAGGTGCTTTTTAAGATTTCATGATGTCTTCCAGCCCCCACAGTTGGCAGGAAAAAAAAAGGTTGCTGTTGCCAAGGTGACTTGACAGAGAAAGGGAAAGTATCTGGCTGTTCTTGTGCAGGAAGCTCAGAAGCCAGGGGCACAGATAAGATGATTTCAGTCCCTCCTCCACAGAACAAAAGCCGTACGCATGATATACTGCCTTAAATACCTCAGGACGCTCTGGCTGCTGCGTTCACCCCAAAGCTGCCGAAATATGTGAAACATGCAGCAGTGCAGAAAGTCTCCTATGCTGTGCTGAAGCTGCCTTGCGCCCTTTAAAATACACACCACCACCGCGTTAAAACAAGCCAATGGACAAATGGTTTTTGGCACTGAGAAGAAAGACACAACACTTTACAGTCAAGAGGAAAAAACTCTCATGTTTATTTAGCCATGAATTTCACATTGTGAAAAAAATCACATGTACAAAATAATGCCATAAAAATAGAAATTAAAACTCTTACATGACGAAAGGAACCGATGCACACCGACGGTGGCTTAATTTACATCAACACATGAAAGCAAGATACTGCACCCGATTCTGAGCCGGCTGGATTTCCAGATAAAACAAGAGGATAAAGGAGGAGGGCAAAGAGCTGAAATGGGAAATGCCACTCGGCAATTAGGTGCAAATTGAAGGGGCATTCATTACTCTCTTGTTGCCAGGGAAACTTGTGTTCTACAGGGAAAGAAGTACTCCCGTCTGATTGGCGGGGCCGGAGGCTCCGTGTTCAGTGGTTGGATGAGGTCAAACTTATGGAGCCACAATGGTTTGTCCTGAAATTGCCAATAAGAGGGACTTTTGGGTGGCTTAAGGCGCTGAAGCAGAATTTACTGGGCTGTTAATCCCCTGTTGATTTAATTTGACTGCACATAGAAGTTTAAAAAAAGAATTACATACATATTCCACCAAAACATTACCTCTTACATTGAAATTCAATGATACCATTAATATTCAAATGTAAAACGCCAATGTTCAGGTCACACAGACAGACACACAGACGAAAAACACTGATTAATGTTGCCAAGTGTTTCATATGAAAGTGTTTAATGACACATGTTTTGGTCTTCGGATACCTTTTTTTTTTTCCTTTTTTTTTAATGTGTATGAATGACACTATGGTGAAAAGCACTGTGGTGTCTGCCCTTAACAATGCACAGCTTACTGGAGTTCTTAACCTAATGATTACAAAGACTCATGAGAAGCCAAGTTAGCACATGTGACAGTCGTCCAGCTGTCACAATCTTAGCCATGTCAGGGGTACTCTCCCTTGTTGGTACTGGGTCATATACTGCACCAATCTCCCAGCCTTTTCTGTTTTATGGTTCATCTAACCCACTTCATTTGGTCTCCTATTTAGGCTGATTTAAGGCAAGTTTGGAACCAGATTAGAGCTTAAAGAGAATTAAAACAACATTTCTTTCAAAGCCGTTCAGTCTTCTATAGTGTAAGGGACTCTATAGTCTTGCTAATGACTGCTTTACATCATCCGTAGTGTGAGTCATTCTGCCTCTTGCACCCATGAAACCCTGGGAGAGGTTTCTCTTAAAAGAACCAAGTACCTCACGCAAAAAACTGGACTGTCCAAAATACAGCCGCCCACCCCAACTGCGATGAAATTAAAACACAACAACCGGCCATGCACAACATAACCCAAACATACATTCACATAATGAACACAGGCAGAGAAGAAAATAAATACGATTAAAACATCTTAACATAACAAGAGTATTCATTGCCATATAAATTAAGACTACATTGCAGCAAGTTTAAGAAGAAACTGATAACTTCTCAGTTTGCGTTTAAGGTGACGAGAGTCCATGCCAGTTTTTTTGTTATCTTTTGTTTGTTTTCTTAGCGAATCACCACGAACATGCTCAAAAAAGGGTTCAGCTACGACTCAGGCGAGCGAGCCGCTGCTTTTGTCAGAAGCAAAGCCAGTCTTTTACAGCATGAAGTGTTACGGCGTTCCTTCCGAGCCTGCCAAAATCCGCCCAGCCCTGTGTACAGTGGGTTGGTTCAGCAAGCGTCACATGCAAACATGTAAGGTCATGACCTCAAGGCACCTTCACCCCATCCCACTCCTTGGCCATGCACAGATCTACCCCTCCAATCTCTTCCAACTCAGCTGGTGTTGGCCATCAAAACCTCACAAACCAGGCAGTGCCCTGTCACTGCCTGGTTTGTTTCTGTGTCACAGCTGTTAGACGCACAAGCTTGAAACGACGCAAAAGAAGATACAAACGGAAGAGCTTATTAGAGGACTGAGGGGGTGTTTGCTCCTTCATTCTGCCTTTTATAAATCATCTATGTTCAGTCAAACTTTAACCTATCATCGTGTTCCACCTCCAGCAATCTAAACAGGGCATCTGTCATGCTATACATTTTTTTCTTCTTTTTCTCTTAATATTTAAAAACAACAATAAAGTCTTCACAAGCATTTCATGACTGAACGGGGGGAAAGAAATGCAGGTAGTGTGATATGTTTTCAGCACGCCAGTGGCAGCATGAAAGCACAAGTGTAAAATGCCCCACGCAGAGTGGGAGTTTGTGCCAAGCAGCAGTTTGTTTGGTTTGTTTGCGTGAACTTCTTTTTACTGTACGCCTCAGCTTCCATCTCACAAAACGAGAGATGGCATCGTTCTAGTGAAAGCGTCCATCTGTCCATGCCTCTGATTTTTTTTTTCTTCTTTCTTTTTTTGCCTCTTTGCAACATCAAAATGAATGCGGGCGTCTGTACATCACTGCTCAGTGTCTCTTTTGGAGAAAAAGAATGTGTGCTTCTTCACAGTTGGGAGACCAGTAGATGATGCAAAACGGGGAAATCTAAGGGAGAGAGAAAAGAAAGACTCATTAGGCAGGCTAATAAGGTGAAAATGCCTGAAAGCAAACAGTGCTAAACAGTTTAAAGGTGACTTTTTAATTATTCAAAACAGTACAGAAGATGGATTAGGAATAAAAGATTTTTTTTTCTATCTAAAGAGTCAGGGTGCACAAAATAAAACCAAACTCCTGTCCAGTGGACTGTATCCCTGCTGTTGAGTCAGCTTTTTGGAGACGTGTATTTGTGTTTACATGAGCAGTATTGGATTCACTTAATAATCACGACAGACATGAGCGGTGCACATGATCTAAACAACAATTTAGGAGTATGAACAGTCCACAGGTTGTATTTTACTGCAGAATCAGTGAATCTAATTCAAACTCAGTGAATGTATTGCTGGGAACCACAGTGAGAAAAGTGTAGTGTTTGGTGTCATTTGGGTGAGCGTGCCTCACATGTTGGTTACAAGTTGCTTTCTGTTAGCAGTATATTCAGTTTAATTAAATTCCATTTTGTTTATACATTGCGCCAAACCACAACAATAGTCGCCTCGAGGTGTTATATACTGTAAGGTAAAGACACTACAATAATACAGAGAAAACCACAACAGTCAGACAACCCTCTGTGAGCAAGCACTTGGCAACAGTGGGAAGGAAAAACTCCCTTTTTAACAGGAAGAAACTAATAATAATAACTCATGATTAAATGCAAAGTAGTGCATAAACACATAGAGAGTGAAAAGAGGTAAGTGAAGTGCATATGAGTATATGTCTGTGTTACACTCTCCCTGTATGGGTAGTGCTGTTGTGTACCTTCAGATCCAGAAACCTATTTAAGTACTGGATTTCTGTTCAAAATTATTAGTAGTCTGAAAACTGGAGTCCTGAGTTTTGTTTTGGTACAGAGATTAACACAGATTTGCTAGAGTATTTAAAGCAGTGGATACTGTGTGATCTCCATTTGTTTACTTTTATGTCAATAGTTTGTTGTTTGAAGCCTGATTACTCTGACATGTTCTAAAAGATGGGATTATTAGCTTATCTTAGCTTATCTTAGTTTAGCTTAGCAGCTAACTGTGGAAAATTGAGAAAACGCTAGCGTGGCTTTATCTGATGCTAACAAAACCCACCAACCCACCAACCATTATATTCGCGGCAATCATGGCGATCGTGGCTCAAGAGTTGGGAGTTCGCCTTATCGGAAGGTTGCCGGTTCGAGCCCCGGCTCGGACAGTCTTGGTCGTTGTGTCCTTGGGCAAGACACTTCACCCGTTGCCTACTGGTGGTGGTCGCTTTGGGGCCCGGTGGCGCCAGCGTTCGGCAGCCTCGCCTCTGTCAGTGCATCCCAGGGTTGCCATCACCAGTGTGTGAATGGGTGGATGACTGGATATGTAAAGCGCTTTGGGGTCCTTAGGAACTAGTAAAGCGCTATATCAATACAGGCCATTTACCATTACCATTCACCCATACAAAAGACTGAGTTCTAAAATGATTCTGTTATGCCTCACATTAAGCATTTTGGTGGTAATTCTTCAACCATTTTCCTTGCTAACAGCTTTCTGAGAAAATAAAAAAGGAGAACTCATAGAAGAGTTAGGAATTTTCCCCTGGGAGAAAAAGACAGCAAACTTTGTTTTTTCCCCTCACAGCTACAATCTCCTCCTGTGAGGTCTAACATCCTTCATTCTCCTTTTATTCCTAAACAGTCAGCCTTCTTTTCCATTCCTCCACATTTCATCTTTTCACCGCGTTCATTGAGTAGACTGTCAGTTGCCATGACAGGCAGACACAGAAAAAAAACAAATTCTCTATTAAATTAGTGGCAGGATTATTCACTTCACTGAGCATTTTATTGCGCTGGCTTACAGATAGTTCAGGCCTTCAGTCTCTCTTTCAGAGACAAGTCACAAAAAAAACAAAACAATGCAAAATATTTCATCCAGTAAAGAAGAGGAACATCACAGCCTTATAGCAGTGATGCCACTCCGAGCAGTTTCCTGGGATCATCAAGTGGGACACCGTTTGTGTATGTCAGTACTTTGCATTCATACCTGCTAGCCATTTCAGAAAAAAAATAGAGAAAAACGAAAGACTGTCTGCAAGGCTATGTGTGCGTGGGCATCGGAGTAGGTTGCAGTGATTGTCTGATGTGATGTGATCATGACCCTCCAGCCTGCAGTGCGCCGAAAGATCAGGTTTGCCAGCTCACTACCCATGCTCCACATACGTCCAGCCTATTTACCATCAGAGCTGGAGACCGTAGTTAAAAATAAGACCAGGAAGGCACAGACGGAACCGGAAGAGATCGTAAATTTTCAGAGCGAGGCCACTACTATGAAGGATGGTGTGTGTTTGAGTGGGCTGAGGGGTAGGTCTCACGCCGTCTAGCTTTACAACGCCTCCTCATGTCCCTCGCTGCCACTTCTCGCAGTCGCCTCATCTTGTAGCTGATGATGAATGGTTTCCGACACTGCGTGAGTCGCCAGCCACCTCCCTCTCACCCAGTGTAAAGACCATAACCTCATCAAAGGAAGGCAACTGAGAGTGGATTATCCGCGCTGGGGTGTTGCAGCCTGCTGGTGTGGAGCTTGTCTAATTGGCAGACCCCCTTTTCCCTCTTAGAGAGATTTCCCCCACAGGAGCAATAAAAGTATCCTATTCTCTTTCAATTACCCTCTCTGTCCTTCGGCCCATCCCCGCAGCCGCATAACTCACTTAACTAAAGCACACAAGCCCTATCAATCCCCCACTGGTCTGCTCTCCACTCCACTTATCTTGCCAGTGTAACTCTTTTTGTGAAAATCTAAAAGCCTAACAGAGTGAAAAATTGCATCACGTTACAGGCCTGAATTCTTTTTAATTTTAAAATCATGATACTTCAAACTCTAAATGCAATTCACATAGACATACATCTATACGGGAGTAAAACATTAATAATGCAATTCAATACTGAGTGTTTATACTACCAAAAACTGTCAAACCCTTCAAAGGGTGCTTCAAAGAATCGCTCTAGTGTAGCACTGTCAGATTTGTGATGGAGGGTTCTTAAAAAAGGATCAAATTGTATGATTTCCCTTGGGAAAACCCGACCCTTGGACTGCCCTAGATCAAACACGAATGCTGACAGAGCTGTCAAAGAGTCAGGTGTGTTATAGCAGTGGCTAACATAGCCTCGAGGTGCTAGTCCCAAACAGAAGGGAAGTGTACTGCTGAGGGTGTTTTTTTTTTTTTTCGTATTTCTAGTTAAATTTCCAGTTACTTCAGGCAATTTATTGGATTTTTTTTACAGCTCCAACTGAAACAAAAAAAACCTGCTTCATACAACTGTTCTCATATATCGCATAATACCAGTACTCCACAAGGCACTTAAAATCAAAGGTGTCAGGAGCACAATCTTACCTAATGGAAAGGGTGCATGTAGAGGGTTCTGAACTCAAGCAGGTAGATGTTTCCAGGTGCTGACGAAAGCAGTAGGAATGAGTGAGTATGGCACTGTAGTTATGCTGTTCCACGCATCCAGTGTGGGGTCATAGCAGTCCAGAGTTTTACACCTCTGTGTGCCAAAGTACCCACCCACCACATAGAGTTTGTTCCCTGATGCCACAGCCTGGCAGCTCATCCTCTTGGCAGTCACATCACCCACTTTTGTCCACTGGTAGCTCTCGCTGCTGAACTTGTATGCCGAGCATGCTGAGAACTCTGTGTCTCCGCCCATGACGAAGATCTGGTTTCCCAGGACAGCGGCGGCTGTGTAGCGCCATGGCTGAGGGCAGGATGCAGGCACGGTCCATCGGTTCTCCTGCGGATCGTAGCACTGCACCTTGGGCAGCTTGTCGTGGGTGACGCTGGTTCCTCCGAAAGCAAAGAGTTTGAGTTTGACGCTAACTACTGCTGCGTTGCTCACACCCTCTCTCAGAGGAGCTACCATTGTCCACTTGTTTGCCACGGGGTCAAACTGCTCCACCTGTTTGAGAGACACTGATGGAGAAGCTGGAAGGCAGCCTGTCGCTGCGGTGTGACCACCTACGACGTAGAGACAGTGTTTCAGCTCTGCAGACCCGTGGCCGAACCTGGCAATCAGCATGGGTGCCGCCTTTGACCATTCCTCGTGGACAGTGTCATAGACCCAAACATCTTTGGACACGCCATTTTCTGAGCCTCTGCCACCAGTGATGTACACCTTACATCCAATTGCACAGGCACTAAACTCCTTCCGTGGACTGGGGATGTCAGCCTTTGGGATGATCTCTTTGGCTTTCTGGTCCACGAGGTACAACTTGTCACACATGAAAGTCTGGCCACCCAGAAGAAACAGGGCATGGCTGGTTTTTCTGGGTCGAGCACATGGGCTGTTAACAACGCCATCGTTCTGCAGGATTTTCAGCTTACAGCGAATAGCTTCATCCACCAGCTCCTTGCTCTTGGCCTGGGAGTTAATTAGCTCTTCAGTAGAGACGTTCTCCATTAAAAAGATGGCAGGCAATAGCGCAAGGCGAACCGTTCTCAGGAGCTCCGGGAGATGGCAGTGCCTCCTTTCCAAGTCGTAGTTGATCCAGTTAAGAGCAGCTTCGTAAACCAGTCTCTCATCTTCTGTCTCTAGCTCCTCATGCGATAAAAGCTGCACCACCATATCTTTGGGCAGTTGGAGGAAGTCCTCCGTCTTGCAAATAGCAGGAAAGTTGCTGAGGCACATGCCCCAGGAGAGCTCTGACAGCTTGGTACACTGATGGGCGTCTGACAACAGAAGCATACCAAGGCAGTTGGATGGGTGAAGGTTTCTCTCTAAGAATTCTGCGCAGGCATCCCGGATGTCCTGAAACTCCAACATGTCCCCAGCCTCCAACAACGACTCTGCATTCTCCTCATTGATGACCACCCGTGATGAATAAGCGTAATCCAGCAGGAGCTCCAAAACCTCTGGGTGGATCGAATCACGGAAGTCAACCTCACTGGCCTGACTCTCCCTGAGGCCACCGCTGAACATGGCCTCAAAGTAGCGACTGCAGGCAGCCAGCACTGCGCGGTGGCAGGGAAAGGAGCGGCTGCCAGCATGGAGCAAGACATCGGTGAAAAGCCTTTGCTGCCGCAGCGAGTTGAGGTGCATAAGGACGCTGTCGGCATAGGAGGACTTGTGAAAAAGGTAGATGTTCATGGAGCCGGTGCTGGCTCGCGATTTTCGGTTCTCATGGACGCACACGGACATTTTCATTGAATCCTAAAATGAAAGAGATAAAGAAAAATCTCTCATCAATGCACTGCATATTTGAAGCCCACTACACATAATTATTATTCACCAATTCAACATTTCCCACAACGTGTATCTTCCGTCTTCAAATAGTCTGTAATATGGTGTATCTTAACCTTTTAAACACATCCACTAAAATTTAAAGCTAGATGCAATTTATGTTGAAAAATGTGGCATGTAATAGCTATTAATCAGGAGCTTTACAGTGCAAACAAACTGTTTGTCCTGTACAATCAGTCATAAAAATGTAGGTTTAGTGAAGTGAATACAGTGGATGCACTATGTGGTGATGTTGATGCTGATATATTACATTGTTGGGCACTGATATCCACAATGAGATTTAAAAAAAACGTAAAATGTATTTTTGGAGGAGGAGTCTCAATCCTTCCCAAGAGATCAAGATATTCAGAAAAAGATCAAGTGATTACAAATTACAAAACAGCATAAATCTGAGGGTTCTGAAGGTCGAGTAGATAACAATTGTCTTGCAGAGACTGCAAGGCCTTGCAGCTCTGAGCAATGCTAATCCTCCTCTTTCAGAGATGCCACGATTAACAATGAAGTTTCCCTTTGCAGAGGATTCTTCATGAAAAGGGAAAAAGAAAAAAAAGGACAGTGGGGCTCTTTTAAGCCTCTGAGAAATGCACACTCTCCTCCCAGAAAATCACAGATCCCATCTTCACTGTCTTCGCCCTGTGCTCGCTCACAGCTCGCTTTTATTCCAACCAATTTCTAGACATGTCAAGTGCCTTCTGCACTCTATTTACAGAGAGACCAAGTCTCTGTCTGACCCAGTAAATCCACAGCTGACAGACAGTTTAAGTTGTCAGCCTGCCCCTAAGTCTATCGGTCTTGATAGAATTTGATAGAAGGCTGGTTAATCTTAGTAGAAAGGGTAGGTTTTAGTACAAAAACAGGACTGGGCTTGTTTCTAATGGTTTTGTAATTTCATTCTTGACTGCAAATAGCTCCACAACCTGACAGCTGCTGTGAATTATAATGATTAAAAAGTTCTGATGGCTCAATAAGAAAAAAAAACATCAATAAAATGCTTCAGAAAAAGAAACAGACCTCCATATATGCTAGGTATAAAACAGATGTAGACGTTTAATAAAAACTGAATTTCTATGGAGGTTCAATGCTTAAAATATATATATTTATATATATATATTTATATTATATATATATATATATATAAATATTTACACTTTTCCGCATTTCAAAGGCTCTCCTAAAGTGAAATCTATTGTAGCTGAAAGGGGTCAAGCTCTGTCAGCAAGCAAATGTTTTACAAACCTACAGGTGGTGAGCATTTGATGTTCGAATGATAGGATTTTCACTTCAAGAGTGAAAGAGTTCAAAAGTTCCTTGCTGTCATAAATGACTCCTCTTCAAAAAACAGAAAGCTACAGAGTGCTAAGGACAGTTTCCATTTTCCCTAAGTTGCATCATCTGTTCCAAAATCCTCAGAATGCAGTCTCATGAATAGGAAATCAAGCCCAATCCCTGCAGGTATGAATGCAAGTCCAGTGGGGATTTCTGGTGAGCAATGGCACTCATACCTTGGGCTTAATATCTCAATGCATACTGAATGAACAGCTATGAATTTTGATTTTATTTTTTTGGCATTCAGGGTGCTCAGAGGATGAATCTTAATGATTCTGGGCTTTGTCCCTTTGAACATGTTCGCACAGGGATGTCAGCGCACAGCTCAAAGGACAGCGATGCCTGTGCACAGCCATTCCGCGTCTTTGTATAAAGAGGAAGAATCTTATTTATTACAAGTTAATGAAACCCAAAACCAACCGCCACCGGTTGAACAGGATTTACTGCATTCCTGCAGTGACAAAACTGGCAACCTGTCAACTCCTGGCCTCTGGCTCATCTGTAAGGAGAACATCCTCACCTAATCTCCTTGCACACGTCACATGCTACACACACACACAGACACATTGCAGCTCAGGGTTTCTAACTGGAGGCTGTAAGTGACTCGATTTAAATATGTGATCCTTATAAGTCAGGCGCTAAAATGAAAAGGTTTCACACTTGTTAATCATTGGCATATTAATAAATAGAACCATTGGTGCTCTCAGGCACTGGAGCTGGCAGATAAACACTTCAGTTAGTCCAATAATTTAGCTTCATACTAGCTAGCAAAATGATTACAAGCTAATTATAGTCTACCAGTAAATGATAGACACTTAGCTGAGCTGCTAACCGTCTCTGTTCTTTTGCCAAACAAATCATTTAGTGGCAATAAAATAGCAAAGCACAACACAGCTTTTCCATTTTAATCTCACTGCAACGCACTCATTCCTCCAAACAACACTGCTGGCCAGCACAATTACCAAAGGTGATCTGTTTGCACAATCTTCATTTTCCCTGTTGTCAAACGAAAGTGCTCACTCACGCCCGCATACTGGGGAGTGCGGGAAAGGTGAACAATGAAAAGATCAGTAAACCACATGCCTCAACTATTTGCATATTAAAGGGTAAAGCCTGGATTACCAGCTCAAGCAGCTGGTCCCGAAACCCGTCTGTGACATATACAAGCACGGCTAGATTCAAAATAGAAATAAATAAAACAAAAAAAGGTTTTATACAAATCTTAGACAATGCAACAAGAAAGAATAATTGAAGACTGCACTTACGCTTAAAAGTGTTGGATTTGCTTCCTGATTATAAGCTTAAACTTAGACTAACCTCTGAAACATAAGCACGTTTCTCTTGTTTTGATCTTAAGCACTAATTACAGAGGAAATTAGATAACTCGTATCACTGTTTAAATTTGCTTTACCTTTCATTACTTTAATCTCATCATCCACAGGACACAGGCACAGGGCGCATTCAAACATCACGAGTGTGACAAGTCTGTAAAAATTCCTGACAGCTGTCTGGAAACTGTAAATTACACGGAAGCTACAAGCGGAATGCAAAAGGAAAACTATTTCAAAGCTAGGATTAAACTGACAAACCCTTTTCGGCTATTAACTAATGCAGGCTGTCTTACTCCTGCTCTAAATGAGAACAAACTCCTGGACACATCTTCACATCTGCAGACGTAATCTGCACAAGGTGGATTTTGTGCATTTCCCATGAGAATATAGGAAAATATAATCAATTTCAAAGTAAAAATAATAATAATAAGCAAATTATAACATTTACATAACATGTTGGGGAAAAATTAACAAGAGCTGCACTTCCCTCTTTGGTGACTCAAGTTTTTCATACCATAATTTGTCTGATTATCTTATGTTTCTGACTCTTTTTTCTTTGTGCAACATTCTTCCTCCTACTTATTCATAGCTTTATGACAAAGCAAAGTAGCAAAGAATTTTAGGTTAATGAAACCTTATTAACATAACCTACAAAGAGGTTCAACCTCAAGTAGTTTAAGTCCCCACCCTGCCTCCATTCAAACCAAATTGGTGAGAAAATTCCTGAAAGTTTTGTACTGTTGGTCAGAAAGAACAAAAGACATTGCTGTGAGTACTGAGAAGTTCTGCTGTGCCATTAATATTTCTATTTCTTTTACAAAGCGGTCATTTTTATAGTTTATTTTTAAGGACAGTGGAGAGAAAGACTCACAGTTGCAAAGGTGGTGCCCATTTTACCACAAATGTGCAGCCTAATTTCAAACACAAACCCTTTGATGACCATTAAAATATGTGACAGCTTGTGGTATAATAAAGCAAATATCTCTGTTGCACAAGTTAATACAAACAACTAGACTAAAATAATAATTTGATACAGCTTATCAGCATTGAGGTTTCCACGCTGCTCTGGAGGACTTCCCTGACTACCCTCTATTATAATACCACAGTCACTACACCAAAGGGTCCAGACAGGAAGAAATGCCAGCAGTGCCAAAATGTGTGGTTGGCTGGGTGGCTGAGAGAGAGGGAGAGAGAGAGATGTCTTCCTCATCCCACCCCTCACAGAAATCAGATCCAAACACTGAGCACACAGCCCAGAAAGCCCACACTACACGCCTCACTCAGAAAGCACACAGTTAAAGGACATGCACATGCAGCCACTGGACACGAGCCAGGGCCTGGCTGACTACAGCCTGTTTAAAAATCATTGCCAGGTGTTCACAGTCAACCATGGACTCAGGAAGAGGGATGGGAGGGGAGTCACTTCAAAAGTAAACACCGGAGCTTATGTGGACCTCGTTCTGTACATCTGCCACTCGGTGAGTGGGGGCGGTAATTGAAGCAAGATGCAAAACAAGAGGAAAGAGCAATGAGCTATAGATGTGTTCGCCTGCTTCTTCAGTTTTGGTCGGAATCGAAATGTACGATCTCAAGTCTAAATGCACAAACAAACGCCGTACAATTGAAAAACAAACAAACAAACAAAAAAACCTAATTAAATAAATTAAAATCATGGCTTTGTAACGTCGAGAAGAGCGTGTCACACCTGACGTCGCATTTTAAACAAAACATCCCCAGCATGCACGGATGTGCAAGGAAACAGCTGAGGACATGAACGCAGACGACAAAGGGGGAGATCAGCTATCGATAAATCAACAAATCAATAAAATGAACCTGAACGTGATCAGCGGATGTAAACATTGTTGCGCTTCCTAAGGCTCCAGCCTGGAGCTTTCCGTCATCGTGAGAGCAGAAGGGGGATGCATTCGTAGTTACTATCTAACAATCGAGCCACACGCTTTAACATGATGCAGTGAGGTGGTTTAGCATTATTATTATCCTCATTATTATAATCAATATTATTATTATGCTTTGTTTTGTTTTACCTCTTTGGGTGAAAGCAGGAGTTCAATTGTGCCCGGAGTTTCCCTCGAACATGCCACTTCTACAAGAGCCACGATGCAAGCCTAACGCTCGGGGAGTGCAACTCCGTGGGATTTATATCCGAAAGGTCACGGAATACTAAGTCGAGATCCACGCCGATTGTGAGTTACAGGGAGTTTACCGAGGCTTCTATGGACCTCTGGACAGCCGGGTATCAATAAATGGTAGCTGTGATGTGAAGGATGAGCGGAGATGTTTGGATGAGCTCCTCTAAAGCTGCTGCTGCTGTGTGACTGAATCCTATGTGTCCTCCTCCTTCTCCTGCGCTCCCACTTCTCTCTCACTGAAACAAGTGGGTGTGTCCACAGTGGGAACTGGGAGGACCATAACCTCGCGCACGAAACCGAGTGAAGGAAAGAGAATATGTACCACACTGTGTAAGATAATTACCAAGTAATTACCAAGTAATCCTTAAAGATGAGTTCAGTTAAAGTTTTCTTTCTGACCGTCCAGACTCTTAATAAACTTAATAAACTCTTAATAGACTCTTAATAAAGTATGCATTAGAGGAGTCATATGATTAACATATCTGAAAGATATATATATATATATATATATATATATATATTTCTACAAAGTAACTACTAAGCAGGCTGCGTGAATAGGAGCGGTGCTTAACTTGGTTTGAAATGCAAATGCTTTAGTAAAATGCTGATACAGTTTGCAGGATCTGATGGTAGATTGCGTCGCAGCAGTCCACGTAATGGTTTAGTGATTCCTCAGAAGACCAAACAGGATCCACCCAGCATTATGACAGAAGAGCCAAGAGAAAATTAAAGGTATTGTTCCGGTGTTGTGCTTTGTGTTCTCAAGACTTTAAACAGCCACTCCAAGACATTCTGAAACAATAACATATAGGAAATGCCACAAAGTCTGACTGAGTCACATTGAGCCAGTGTCAGGTCCTATAGGATTACAAAGGTCTCTGTGGTTTTTAGTAAAAGGGGGGAGAGCTGGGAACGGGAAGTCCAATTTTATCCGTGAGCATCTTGTGTGAGTCACATCTGCGGTGCTCGTTGACGGTGCATTTGGCTGTGACTAAACTCTTCAGAGGATCCTCGACGCTGTGATGTTGCTGTTTGGTTTGTTTGTTTTTGATGTGCAATGTGGTGGCCACAGAGCTGTTGAGAACTCACACTCAGTTCCCTTTCTCATCGACTGTTGATGAAAACCGAACAATCGGTTTATGGTGAGGATAACGCAGCATACCGTTCACCAGGGAAGTACACTCTGAAAAGTGTTGAAGAGAAACGTCTTTGCGCTCTAACATGGACTTTGTGTATGGCAACAGAGACACCTAGTGGGCAAAGTAATGCAAGTAGCCCTGTTATGTGAAGGATGCTACTTTATTTGGCAGCATAATTGTTGCCAAATAATGACAATTTAATATATTTGCCAATAATTATTATTGTCAAATAATTAATTATTGTCAACAGCAGACTAGCAGACAAACAGGTTTTTGTATTGTTTCTTTGCTCACTTGTAAGAAGTTTGTAGTGCAGTAAAAATCAGGTAAATGTAGCATGACATATGTTTTCTTTATTATACAAACATTATATAGGAGTAGATAATGGATAACTGAATAACTTTATATTACAGTATATTCCTAACTAAGCAGCTCATTTTCAACACTTATGAAAATTTGACCTTATATGACCTTGAAGAAGAGGTCAGAGGTCCAAGCTAACGTGATATCCCTTTACTGTACTTTCTATAAGTTGATAATACATACGCTAACAAATCACCATTAGGTAATACTACTTTATATGAAGCTTCAAGGTGGAGCCTGTCCCA
This sequence comes from Neolamprologus brichardi, assembly GCF_056152115.1. NCBI lineage: Eukaryota > Metazoa > Chordata > Actinopteri > Cichliformes > Cichlidae > Neolamprologus > Neolamprologus brichardi. The sequence continues at coordinate 53,435,620 of NC_142110.1, read as the reverse complement.
GATGCCATAGAGTGAAAGGTGGGTACACCCTGGACACATATGCTAGCATGGGTGGAAAGTGGAGGACCTGGAGAGAACTCCTGGTACTCCAGTGGATTCCAACACAGAATCCTCTTGCTGTGAGAGATTAATAATAACTAATGATTCAATGCAGAGAGGTGTATAAAGACATGGTGAGTGGAAAAGGTGACTGAAGAAGTAATCCTCGGTGCATCATGGGAATCCCCCAGCAGCTATTGCAGCGTAACTATGGGAGGATTCAGCCTCACCTGATCCAGCCTTAACATTTTCAAAGTAGAGAGGATGTCTGTCTCCCAAATACAAAATTGGAAGCTGGTTCCACGGAAGAGAGCCCTGAAAGCTGAAGGCTCTGACTCCCATTCTACTTTTAAATACTCTAGGAACCACAAGCAAGCCTGCAGTCTGAGAGCAAAGTGCCCCAATGAGGTGATACAGCACTATGAGGTCATTCAGATAAGATGGGGCCTGATTATTCAAGACTTTATATGTGGAGCAGGATTTTGAATTTGATTCTGGATTTAACAGGGAGCCAATGAAGAGAAGCCAATATAGGCAAAATATGCTTTCCCTTTCTAGTCCCTGCCAGTACTCTTGATTTTGGATTAACTGAAGGCTTTTCATGGAGTTTTTCAGATATCCTGATAATAATGAATTACAATAGTCCAGCCTAGAAGTAATAAATGCATGAACTAGTTTTTCAGCATCATCCTGAGACGGGATATTCATAATTTAAAAGATATAACGGTAATACAAAAAAGCAGTACCACATATTTGTTTAATATGTCCATTAAAGGACATATCCTGGTCAAAAATGACACCAAGGTTCTTCACAGTGTTACTGGAGGCCACAGTAATGCCATCCAGAGTAAGTATCCGGTTAAATACCATATTTCTACCATGTACAATAACCTCAGTTTTATGTGAATTTAGAAGCAGACAGTTAGAGGCCATCCATGGTGTTTATGTCTTTAAGACAACTAGAGTTTAACTAATTGTTGTGTCCTATCTGGCTTCATGGATAGATAAAGTGGTATGCTATGTTGTATAAAGGCATAACTCTAATTATTGGTATGCCATTATACAAGTGGTTACAAGTGGTAGATATTCAACTACATAGTGTATTGATCAAGTCCATGTGGTGTTTGGTAGATTTATTTGTCTATTCTAATTGTAGTAAAATGGTATTCTCAATACTATACACAAATTTCTTTTAAGCAGGGATTATACTGTTATTTGTCAATTCATATATAGATAACAAAATGATGTGCCATATTTTAGGAGCAAAGCCATCAATCCAATGGCATAAAATCTTTTATATGACATGAGAAACAAAAAAACATTTGTATTGGCCTCACACAGCTGAATAACACTGTGGTTAGTAGATGTTGAAAGGCAGCATCAGTGATGAGTTAAAATGACCAAATGACAATGCAAATACATGCTAGCTATTTGAAGCGCTTAGACTGTAATCAGCTAATTCTGTTTTACCCAAAGTGTCTGCCTATATTTTTATCATTTGTGAGTTAAATAAATGCTCCAATCTGCATATCATTCTTTCAGTTTGGGGTTCTTGTGATTAAAAGTAATTAATGGACGAATAAGCATGCATAGAGCTAGTTATGTTACGTTTTTTTAGATGACCCTGTCATGTGGGCTGTCAAAGGTACACAGTAAAACCTGTTGTTCTTGTTTAGCACTAACTTTAGCGGCCAAGCACGTCAGTTAGAAATGAGTAAGCAAATATACCCGATGGCAAGTTGTATGTAAATTCACACACTTCACTTTAGGCTGTAAACACATTCACATACTCTAGATAATAGAATAATAAGGTATAATTTACATACTGGTCAAAGTTTGGTGTCTTTCTTTTTAAACAGAAAGGTAGGTTCGTGATGCAAAGCATACTGTACATTTAGGTGCTATCCCAAAACATAGTGTGAAAGAACCTTCTTTTTTAAGTCAAAGAAAGAAAAAAAATGGAATATTGTTAAAAGGCCAAGTCAGTAACCTGATGTCACAATAATGTAGTGTGCTTTTGACTTACACAATACAAAAGTAAAAGCAGAGAAACCATTAAAAACACAGCTGCCATGAAGGCCTGCCTATTCTGGCAGAATAAACTAGAATCTCCTGGAAACTAAACTGATAACATCAATGTGCTTCTTCTTTAGCCGATCCTTTGTTGATTTTATGACATGTTTTGGGTCACCGTCGTGCTGGAAGACATATCCGTGATCCAGCTTCAGTGTTCTGGCTGAGTGGTGAAGTCATCCTGTATCCTTATTAGAAAAACAACCCAAAAGCATGATGCTTCTACCTCCATGCTTGACTGTGGGGAGGGTGTTCTTTAGATTATACTCAGCATTTCTCTTCCTCTAAACATGGCGGGTCGAGTGACCACAGCGTTTCCTCACAATCCTTCACTGAATCATTTAATGTTCATTGGCAAACTTAAGATGGGCCTGTACACCTGTCTTCATGTACAGGGACCATATGAGCACTGCAGGATTTCAATCCATTACATGCATTCAGTCCTTACTGAGTTACCAATGGTGTTCTCTGTGATTGTGGTACCAGCTGAATTCAGATAATTAACAAACTCCTCCCTTGTAATTTTGGGCTGATCCCCCACCTTTCTCATGATGATCCTAATCACACGAAGCAAGATCTTGCATGGAGCTCCACACCAAAGGTGATTCATTGTCATTTTGTATGTCTTCCATTTCTGAATAATCACACAAACAGCTATCATTTTCTCACCAAGCTTCATGCTGATTGTTCTGTAGCCCATTACAGCCTTGTGAAGGTCTACAGTCTTGTCCCAGACAGATCTTTGGTCTTGCCTATAGTGGTGGAGAGGTTGGAATAACGTGCTTTATACACACACTATACACACGAGTATCTATAACTGATTGATTGGTTGACTGATTGTCATATGTGTTACACATGGGCAGACAGCCAGTTTGTGGGGTATCAAATACTTATTTGACTCAATGAAATACAAATCAACGTATGACCTTCATGTAATGTGTGGATTATTTCTGGATTTGTGGTCGATATTCTGCCTGTCGCCAATAAAGTGAAACTACAATTACAATTAGCGATTGTTCATTTCTTTACATGTAAGCAAAATATAAATTCAGAAGGGGATCAGATAGTTACCCCACGGTGGATTGTCTTGATCTGTACCAAATGTGGACTGTTTTAAGGTCAACAAGGTCTTTAAATTTGAATAGACCGTCGATTGAAGCAATCAGTATGAATGCAAAAGTTTTAATAATTTCATCATATACGATATCATCATTTTTGTCACGCGTTTTCTTACTTTGAACTGAGTACTTTGTATTAGTTTAGCATTTGTAAATCAGCTTACTTCAATAACATTTCATCCATACTGGACCTGACTCGATGATTTGGCTGAGTAAATATACGATCATTGTACTTTTCAAGAGAGTAGGCAGGTTTGTGGTTTCTCTTTAAATTTCTGTTAAATTTGACTTCCGCATGGAAGTCCCGCCCCCTCTCGCAAAATAAAAGTGCTGCTGTCGCAAGGTCTTGTGACTTGACTGTAACTTGTCAACAAAACAGTAATGCTGAAGTTCGTGTCGCTGTTGCTGGCCCTTAGTTTCTGCCAGGGCCTGCAGCACAACAACATCGACGACTATGTTGAGGCCGAGCCCGTTTTCGAGGCGTCAAAGCACGGCTCCCTGTGGCCTCTGCCGCAGAAAGTGCAGATTTCAGAGGTTTCACTCAAGTTAACCAGTAGCAGCTTCAGGATTGTTGATGCCAAAGCGTCGTCAGCTGGACCAAGCTGCAGTCTCCTACAGAGCGCATACAGGAGGTGAGCAGCTGTGTTTATAAGCTGTTTTTATATTTATTTATTTAAATCGCTGCACAATATTTATATATGTGTCGAAATCTCAACACCGCAGCCCGTGTTGCGTTCAGGGGCCAGTTTCCACCCTCGTGCTGTCTCTCTCTGTAGGTATTATGAGTACATGTTCGGCAGCGCTAAAAAGCAGTGGTGGAGCAAAAACAACAGGCGATCAGATCCTTCTGATCTGTCCGAGCTGCAGGTGTGGATCACATCACCTGACTCTGAATGTGACGGATACCCCAGTGTGACTTCTGACGAGTCATGTGAGTACCTTCCCTTCCTCGTTCATGTCATGTTTAACGGCGGTGTCCAATCAGGTGCCTCTTCCTCAGCTATTCCATGTAACTAGCTGTAACTACTGTTGCTAAACTGCCTTGCGTTACAGAGGGGAAATGCTGTAATTTTTACTCTATTACATGTATGTTCCAGCTTTTCAGGGTACTTCCCACTTTATGATTTTACAAAGCAAACCAAACGAAAAAGATGTGCAATGAAAGTGAAACCGAATGAATGAAAATATGGAGCAAATTTGTACAGCTGTTTTATATTGATTATGTATGAAGTGTTCCTAACTTTATTGTAACTATTGCCACCTGAAAACAAATTTTCATACTATGCAACCATGTGGAAAAACCAAGTATACCCTTACAGCTCCCATAGGAATTAAAAGGTTAATTCCTATGGGAATCCTATGCTGTGGGCACTGGGCACCTCTCTTAAGGCACAAGTTTGGGCATTTAACATCCCAGGAAATTCACCCCAAGGTCAGAGCAAAAGCATTTCAGACACTACAGGCCTCAGTTAGCATGTTAAATGTTAAAAATCCATGATAGTACAATTACAAACAGCCTCTCCTAATGGGTTGTCTGGAGAGGTTTTTAAATGTGCATAAGAATGAATCACAACCCTTCTGGAACAATGCCCAAGGGGTGATGTTTGGTCATAATTTACAACTCCAAATTTCGAACGCAGTTAATCAGCACAAATACCTCATGCCAACTGTCAGCCATGGCTTTTGGGCCAAAATGCCTCTACACCAATGAGAGACTATTCCAGTCATACAGAGAACACTACAACAGTACAATACTACAATAAGCAAACAATAGTTCGAGGCATTCTGCTGCTGAATCAAGGGGTGTACGTAGTTTTTAACAGGACTGCGTAGTCCTGTAGACAAGTTCGTTTTCACAACTGTATATAAATGATCTTAATACTTCGTCCATCTGTGATTATGCAGAAATGAATATTGCAAACTGTTATCTGCCTCTGCATGATGAGCATGATATTTATCTATTCTTGCTTGTGGTTTCTCGCCTGTTTTCTTAGACTTTAACACAGTACATTTAGAAATCAGACTGAAATGAAGAAAAAAAACAGGTTTATATTGTGACGTTTTAAAGAGATTAAAATTTCATTAAATTACAGAGTTTAATTACATTTTTGACATGTGACTTCTTACAAAACGTCAGTATTGACTTTAGTACCACCAACTTGCATTTTATTTGATTTACAAATGAAATTGTTTTCATTCAAAGAAAGTTATAACATTAATTTTTCTGTGAATGCTCTGACTAATATTTCATTGATGATACATTTATTTACATTGGAAATGCAGGGTAATTTCAGTGCACCAGAGCATTTTTGGCTGGTTTCTGTGGTCACACTGAAGACTTTGCAGTGGAATTAGTGATCCTGGAGAGCAAATACTAGAATTCACCCAGTTAATCTACACCAAATGTTCAAATCCTTCCTTAAGGCCGTGACTTGACCATTTCCGTACCCTGACTTGAACACCTCTACAACAATTGGCCAAGTTTTGACACGCTGAATATGCAGTAAACAGGTTGTGGTTTCTTACAGATGAACTGACAGTGAATCAGCCAGTTGCTGTCCTGAAGGCACCTAAGGTCTGGGGAGCTCTGCACGGTAGGATTTACAGCATTTATTTTCTTTGTCAAATAATTTCTTATTTCCCCTTTTCTGTTTAGTAGTAAGAAAACAAGAAATTCTACCAAGATTTCTTTATCTTTTTAAAAAAATTAAATAGCTCATATGAATAGTTTTTGTTTATCTTGTTTGTTTTCTGAGAAATTTCCTTATTCGATTACTGGCTGAGAAACGAGAAAACTATCAAATCAAGGCCCTCATTAGCTAGAAACGGGGTGAACAATGCCTTCCAGCAGCTCTCAGGCTTATCAATGATCATGTTGCGCATCATTTATTTGTGTACAGTAATAGTCTGCTCATGTCTTCCGTGTTTGCAAATGCTAAATGGACTCATACTTGTATGGTGCTTTTCTGCTCTAATTGAGCACTCAAAGTGCTTTTTACTGCACTCACCCAAAGTCCTACACATCCTACACACACTCAAAATCCTATGAACACACTGGGAACATGTAGGCTGAAGGAGCCGGGATCAAACCACAACCTTCCAATTGGTAGACGAGCCACAGCTTCCTGTTTATAACTTTAATGCTAAGCTAACTATAGTTGTAGCTTCATAGACTCTTTGTGCAAAAGTACTGGGCCACCTACAGGTGCTGCTCAGCCTTGGAAACCCAGACCACGAAGTTCCTAGTGCAGTTTTTGTGCTGATGTTAATGCCAAAGAAGGTTTGGAATCAGCTGAGCTTTTACACAGGACACACCTCAACACGACTTGTTGTTGTTGAACTTTGGTCATATTATCCTTTGCTGTTTTCAGATTACATTTAGTTTTATGGGGTTGTAATGTTTTCCAAGAACTGTATCATGTGTTTATTTTGGATTGCTTTATTTTTTCTAGGCCTGGAAACCTTTAGCCAGTTGGTGTTTGAAGATGAATATGGAGCTGTAAGTTAAAGACATTTGGCTGTTTCTGTTTTTTGTTTTCGACCATGTTAATCCTTAAAGAACTTTTTGTGAGCGAGATTTGAATTGAAGTTCTTTTTTTTCCAACTTTGCATCTTTTTCAGAAAAGTATCAATGCAACAATAATCAATGACTTCCCCAGGTTTCAACACAGAGGCATCTTACTGGACAGCTCTCGGCACTTCCTTCCCATTAAAGTCATTTTGGCCAATTTGGTATGACTTTTTAAAACATTTTTTACCTTTCAATCATTTAACAGACTTTCTAAATTACTTTCTCTCCTGGTTCATTCATACAGGAAACAATGGCAATGAACAAATTCAATGTTTTCCACTGGCACATTGTCGACGATCAGTCCTTCCCTTACTTAAGCCGAACCTTCCCACAGCTCAGCGAGCAGGTTGGTACAAAGTTTGTTGGTTTTAAACTTCACCAGAGAGGAGCAGGGTGCTTTTTATTAAGAGTGCTGTGATCCACTGTTCGCAGGGAGCTTACCACCCATACACCCACGTGTATACACCAGCCGATGTGAAGATGGTAATCGAGTTTGCTCGTCTAAGAGGCATTCGTGTCATACCGGAGTTTGACACTCCAGGACACACACAGTCTTGGGGCAAAGGTGAGGTTTTTAGACTTTTTAGTTTTAACAATTTTTTTTTTATTATTTGAAGATGTCTTGATCTTTACTCTTTATCACTTCCCATCAGGCCAAAAAGATCTTCTCACACCCTGTTACTCTGGGTCCAAACCCTCTGGCTCTTTCGGGCCAGTGAATCCCATCCTGAACACCACGTACGACTTCATGGCTCAGTTCTTCACGGAGATCAGCACAGTGTTCCCCGATGGCTACGTTCACCTGGGAGGTGATGAGGTGGACTTCACATGCTGGTGAGACTGTGCACGTATAGTCGGAAAAATTACTTTTAGCCTCAGAGGTCAGGCAACAGATTTAAGCTGCTGGCTTTGTCCTGCAGGAAGTCCAACCCAGACATTCAGAAGTTCATGCAGCAGCAACATTTTGGAGACGACTACAGAAAACTGGAATCATTCTACATCCAAAAGTGTGTTTCCCATCAAACCTCTGTTTGCTATTTAATAGTTGAAATGAAAAAAAAGAAGTTTCCTTTGATGCTTTCTTGATCCAACAGACTCTTGGATATTGTGACCTCTACCAAGAAGGGCTACCTGATCTGGCAGGAGGTCTTTGACAATGGTGTTAAGGTAAGGTCTTGAAACATTAGCTAAATCAATTTGAATGTTGAATGCTTAATCATCAATTTAACTTTGATTTAATTTGAAGTTTTTCATTTAGTTAGTGAAGGACTAATTGGAAAAATTAAGCTTTTTTACTATCTTGCTGAAAGTTGGATAAATACTCAATTGTCTAAATGCTAAATTATAGGCTCGCACTAGTAGCCAATTACTGGGGCTATAATTACCATGATACATATATATATTTCTCTGAAAGGAAAGGTGACTTTCAAGACTTCTGCACAGTACTGTATAATTGTGTTAAACTGTCATGAAATGAGTCACTTTTCTCAGGAAGCTTGTTAATATTAGCTAGCTGGCAATCATAGAGAAATATTCAAATAATCAATACTGTGAAATGATGCTAAGACCAAACTAGCTCAATTTGCATCATTAAGAAGCTTGTCTTGCCTGTATGGGGTCCTGGCTACTAAAGTTTGAGAGTCAATGGCGTAAAAGATTTAAAGTCTGCTTATTAGACTTTGGGATTTTATGATGAAGGCTGTAACAGCATTTTACCCCTTTCAAGACTTTGTAGTAAGCTTAGCTTGCTAGCTTTTAATGCTAACTTAGAGACAGACATGAAATTAGTCTTGAGATTCTCATCTAACTCTTGGCAACAAAGCAAAACGATGTTACACCAGTCATGTCCTCTAATCATTTCTTTAGTCACAGTCAACCTTCATGTAACGATTTAACTCAAGTGCACGAGTTTGATTTGTAACCATTCCAGCTAAAGCCTGACACGGTAGTGCATGTGTGGATTGGTGGCGGAAGTGATAAGGAGATGAGCAATGTCACGGCAGCAGGCTACACCACCATCCTCTCTGCTCCATGGTACCTAGATTATATTAGCTACGGGCAGGATTGGCAGAAGTACTACAAAGTTGAACCACTCAACTTTGAAGGTCAGTTTTAAACAAGAATTGGTCATATTTTGAATATATATTGATATGAACTCAGTTTTTTTGTTACTTCCAACAGGCTTACACTTGTACACTTGAAAATTGCACAGTTGTGACAAAAGGCCAACAGACTGAACATGGGGCATTGTGGTTGGTGGTTTCAGATGTTGTTCCTTTTAATGTGCTGCTGTTTTCACCACTATGGGGGACCAATCGCATATTTGAAATGATACTGAAAAAACTAAGAAGGAAGTCATGAGTAAACAATGTTGGGTACATTTGTGCATGACTGGTCGAAATGTGTAAGGTTTGGTTCTCTATAAAGCTGGAAAAAGCTTTTGTCTTGGTTCCTCTCCGTACTTTTCTCTTATGTTCTCATTACTGAGATGTCTGTGTATGTGTGTGCTGTGTAGCTGAAAGCAGACACACTAATCCACGTTTGGAAGGGAAACCAGGAACAATACCAGAATGAGATGGCAAACGTTACTGCATCAGGGTACCAGACCCTGCTGTCCACTCCCTGGTACCTGAACCGTATCTCCTACGGGCAGGACTGGCAGGGCTTTTACAAGGCCGACCCACAGGACTTTAAGGGTTTGTGTCTGCATTAATGATTCATATATATATTTTTTTTTAAGATCATTTCCGATTCATATTTACAACCTTTCAGAACTTGACCCCGTTCATGTGATAATATTTTATTGCTTTGTTGTTGTCAGGGTCACACTGTAGTCAACTTTTGGCCTAGATCTCAAGTTTCAGGAATGTCACTCCTGTGCAAATTGGTGTAAGCCTGTTCAGTAACGAGCAGAAAAATAAATTAATATTTTACTGTCATTCGGGAGAATATATAATTTAGATAATTCAATTATTTTATTCATCACTGTTGTCCCTTTTCAGTTTTTCGAACGTGTCATTGTTGAATTTCCCTGACCCGATCAAATACTAAATTTTAAAACAGGAACTGATGAGCAGAAAAAGCTGGTGATTGGTGGAGAGGCCTGCTTGTGGGGAGAGTATGTGGACGCTACAAACCTCACACCCAGACTTTGGTAAGCCTGATATAGGTGCATTTTAATAGGTGATTAACAGACAATATGCATATTATTCAGTTCTAAATGAGGTAAATGCTACCTGAGCTCAACAACACATGACATATTACACTCTTTTATTCAATAACTAAGCAAAAATGCAGAAGCAGTGTATGGAAAACGAGGTGCACTTTATCATTCAGTAATTGTTTTCTCTCACAACATTGTGGAGGAATTATGGCCCTCTATTGTTTACAACAGCGGTCCCCAACCCCCGGGCCTCGGACCGGTACCGGGCCGTGAGAGTTGAGGCTCAGGTGTGAAATGTATGGTTTTTATCGGTTTTCAGCGTTATTTTGTTATCGTTAACTCTGTTTTCCTGGGTCTTTTCACGTGTGTTATGAATAAATCTTATTATTTTTCGGTACCGGTACTAGTTTTATTTTGTTGTATTTATCCGCGACACCTTAAAGGCCGGTCCGTGAAAATATGGTCGGGCATAAACCGGTCCGTGGCGCAAAAAAGGTTGGGGACCACTGGTTTACAATGTTCAGTTTATTGAGGTTTTCAGGAACCTTTGAGAGCTATTTGCATGAACACAGCTCTCTTGAAGTATTTATCTAATGCTGTGGAGTATTTCAATCAAGTTTGAGGTCGAGAGCGTGGTCTGGACTTTGACTGTGCCAATACAGCATTACTTTTTTCTCTTTCAGCCATTCTGTTATAGGTTTTCTGAATTTTCTGAATCTGAAATCTCACATTTGCTTCTATAATACTTTAGTATTCAGAGGAGTTCATGGTTGACTCGGTGCAACCTAAATCATCACCCCTCCACCACTGTGCTTGGCAGTTGTTAAGAGGTGTTTGTGCCAATGCTGTGTTCGATTTCCACCAATTTGGCCAAAGACTTCTGTTTTAGTCTCATCTGTTCAAAGGATGTCATCCCCGAAACCTAATCTGTGCTGCCATGTTTTAGAGGAGATGCTTTCTCCTGGCAAGTCTTCCAAACAAACCCATACTTGTTCAGTCTTTTTCTGATTTGAGACTTTCAAAATGTCCATATAAGCCCTCCCAAATTGATGGGCAGCAACAATTGCTTCTCTAAGATCACTGCTGATTGCTTTCCTCCTTGGCATTGAGTTAACCTGAATACTCCAGACAACCAACTTCTGCTTCTTGTTATTACTTCCAGGCCTCGTGCCAGTGCTGTGGCAGAGCGGCTGTGGAGCGCCAAAAGCGTGACCGACATCGGCGATGCCTTCAACAGACTGTCACTGCACCGCTGCCGTATGGTAGAGTAAGTATCAGAGGAGCCTTTGTACCACTAATTTGTATCTACCTGCTAATTTTATCAGTTAGCAGGTGCCTTTCTGTTAAGAGGAGAGTCATTTAGGTATTTTGCATTAAGGTGTTGTTCCACTACTAAATCATTGTGTCCTACATTAGGCGCGGCATCCCAGCTGAGCCGCTGTTTTCCAGCTACTGTCCACGTGAGTACAAGGGTGTCTGAAAACGAAGACCGGACCCAGCAAATGAAATGGAAAGGGAAAAAATTCATATTCAACTATATGAAACTAAAATGCTGAATTGCCTAGATCACTGTACTGATGAGCTCTGAAACACATCGTCCTTTTTTAGATTTCCTCCACAGAACTTTTAAATCATATTTAATGTCGAGGGTGTTACTGTTATGATTGCACTTTTTTTATGAATGTTTCTAGAATTCATTGTCAATAAAAAGTTAACAGTTCAGAAGATTTTTCTGGTTGTTTACAAAATAAAAACCAAGGATTTAAAGTGACTGGTTTCACATTTATTTTAGAACATCATACACATTCTTGTCACTGTTAACCAGCTGTAGATATTCACAGAATAAATATTTGATCCAGACTAATTATTATTGTCTGAGGGGGAGGAAAAAAATCATCTCTCTGTTTGAGAAGGCTTCTGGTCACATTACTGAACTGGGATCACAGCAGGCCAGAGAGTCTTTTGAGGAGTGTGTTCTGCTCCTGAGGGTTCATGGCCTCGTAGGTATCCAGCTCCAGGGAGAAGGTGGCGTTGCCAGATGTCAGTGTTCGTAGAACGGTGGAATAACCCTTTACGTGGACACAAGTTTTTAAATCATAAATAATTCTCACTGGCAAATTAAACCCTCCAAAAAAGCAATCTGTTAACATTTGAGTGTCCTCTCACCATCATCTCAGCCAGGGGCACGGTTGCTAAGAGCACCTTGTTGTCATGACGGCTCTGGATGTCTCTGACCGTTCCTCGTCTTTGAGCCAAGTCTCCCAGCACCGAGCTGAGGTGGTCATCGCCGACAGTCACTTCTAACGACATGACTGGCTCGAGGACCTGTCCACCCGCGAGCCGCAGGGCCTGCATCCAAAGAAATGGAACCACAGCTCAGCCTTATAGTTCCAGCACTAACCAATTAGAGCTTATCAATAACGCTTTTACCTTCAGCATGCAGCGAGACACGCAGGCAGACACCATGGCAGGTGATGTCCCAGGTTCTATGGTAACACGCTGCATCAGTGTAGACACACTCTGCAATGGGTAACCTAGCAGTGGACCTGAATGAAGGAGTTATTGCAATTAAGGGGGGAAATTCAGTAAAACAGATTAAAATGAAGTTGTAATAAATATACAGCATATAATTAAAAAAAAATTTAACCAAAATAAGGGACGTTCCAGTGCTTTGTGTGTTTTAAGTCATGAAAATGATACTTCACAAAAGAAAAAATGAGTTTGGTCCATTTACCTTGAAGAAATGAGCTGTGCACTCCATTCTCCACTGCCTCTTTCATTTCTGCTGAAAGCTGTCCCTCTAATTCTTCCGTGAAAGCCAGTTCGCATGAACCACCCACTGAGGCGATATCCACAGGCCCGACAGCCAGCTCCACTGTTACGACATGTCTTCTCTCCCCTACTGTCCGGTCCAGCGTGTCTGCACCAAATTCATAAAAAGAATTTGACGGCTGCTGCGCAAAGCTGACGAAAACTGTTCCTCCAAATGTAACAAGTGAAAAGTGTTTGTACCTGAAGCCGAAGCCTCGTGGAGAATTGTCTCTCTGTAAGCAACCTGCAGCGGCCCGAGGTGAGTCTCAATGCCGTACTCTCTTCTGATTCGATCGTGGATGATCTCGATGTGCAGCTCTCCCATTCCGCATAAAATGGTCTGAGAACGGAGAGCGAAGGTGGTTTCGGTGACTCATTCTAGCACTGGACAAAGAAAGTCCCGGCTAATCCGATGCATTACCTGACCAGAGTCTGGATCAACTCGGACTTTGAGACTGGGGTCTTCTCTTTGGAGGCAGTTGAGCACATTTTCAAGATCTTTCATGGTAAAAACAAATAAATGAATAAGTGAGTGAGTGAGCACATAGTTGGTGAAGCACAGCGACACACTAGCACATAATCGCCTCAAATAACTGACCGGCCTGTTTGGACATAGATGGCGGTTCTATGGTGCAGAAGAAGACGGGATCAGGGACCTCCACTCCTGACAGGATCACGCTGGCACACTCTCTGCTCCTCTTTCCCGCCTCGCTGTCATTTTGGACTCGGCGGGCCGCGGCTGCTGCTGACGCCTTCGATGACACAATAGTGTCTCCTGTAACTGTCTTAAATGAAAGGAGAAACCATAAGGAACATTTGAGGGTGGGGGGAAATCTTAATTTAAGCAAATATTGGAAATTTAGAGAAGCTCTACCTGCTTGAGTCCCACAGTAAGGGCAATATTTCCCGCTGTCATCGAAGGGATTTCTACATGCTGGTCAGCAAATGGCACCAGCAGCCTGCTCATCCTCTCACTGCAAATATACAAGATTGGACATGCTGCGTTGTAATGATGACTCTATGATGGAGTACGTCTGTGAAAGTGTGTTACACTGCAGCTTCTGTGGAGATCAGAGGTTCGAAACTGCATACGTGCTGTTCCTGTTGATGTTGTGGAGCGCCGTCTGTGGTTTCAGAGTACCAGAGTAGATCCTAAGAAACACCAGAGGGCCGCGCTGCTTGTCGTGGAGAACCTTGAAGGCCAGTGCACACAGGTCGTCTTTGTACCACCGCCTGTGAGATGATAATGAACAGGGCTTAAGGGCCTCCGTGTATCAGTCTTGTTTGTCCAGCACATCCCACAGCCGCTCGATTGAATTTTCAGAATTTGGAGGCCAAGTCAACCATTCCTGATGCTAACATGACCCTTTCACCTTGTTGGCCCTTTCAGAGGTTGACAGAGGTGAGCATGGAAACCCTGACGGGTCTGCGATTACGGATCCCCATATGCAACAAACTGGGACACGCGGTGTATTCTGACGCCTCTCTTTCACCTTTCTACTGACCGCTGCAACTCGGGAACACCCCACAAGAGCTGCAGTTTAGGAGATGCTCTGACACAGTCGTCTAGCCATCACAATTTGGCCTTCGTCAGACTCGCTCAAATCCTTACGCTCTCCCATTTTTCTTGCTTCTAACACATCAACTCTGAGAGCAAAATGTTCACTTGCTTCCTAATATTTCCCACTAGCTAACAGAAGCCATGACGAAGAGATAATCAGTGCTATTCACAGCATCAACACCAAGCATTCTCTGTAGTTAGGTTCAGTTGTAATCTAGTCAACAGATAAAGAAACAATCATTTCAGTAACAATTAATCATATCAAATTGAAAAAAACAAAACAAAACAATCCTTCCAGCCTAATCTGATCAAAACTAGAGCAATGTGATCTAAAATGATAAGACTTAACTTGGTGTTATAACAGGTCTAGTCTAAGTTAGCAGTAAGCTGAAAGGTTCACTTACACCACATCATGGTGTCGTTCATTAGGAGCAGGCAGGTAGGCAGTGATGGCATCTAAAAGAGGCTGAACACCTTTGTTTCTCAAAGAGCTGCCACAGAGGACCGGTACACCTTTACGGGCCAGAGTAACTCGCCGCACGGCTTCTTGAAGCTGGAGACATGTTCGACACTGATAAGTCTATATTCACAAGAACTAACAGCAGCACTGATGTACTTTAAAAGGTCATATTGGGGTACTACAATTTGCAAGACTTACTTTATTAGAGGGAATGGCATCGAAATTCTCGCTAAAATCGGTTAGCAACAGTTCTGCAAACTCATCGTCCAGATCAGCGACCTGTGATTTGAGAAAAGACGTGTAAACTGGAAGAAAAAAAATCGGAGGCACCTTAAGAAATGCTGGAAAACGTTACTCCAATCTGATCGTGTACCTGCTCAATTAAAGCTGTCCTTGCATCGCTGACCACCTGCAGGAGGTCTGGATCATCAGACCGGTCAAGAGCTTTGACTTCAAACGCTCTGCCATCATCTCTCATAGATTTCATCTTCCACATCAGCTTCTGGCTGGTTAACAAGTCAACAACACCTGTGAAGTTCTTTCCACTGCCAACAGGAATCTATGACACAGGGGTTTATAGACTGTGAAATATTGCTGTTAAATACTTGTGTGTTGTATTGTTGTACTAAAAGACACTGTGTTCAGTTCATCCAGTAAGTACATTTTGTTTTAAACCTGTTTTTGTGCTAGCCAAGTTTAGGATCACATTTAATATCCTAGGCTTACATCCACACTGGTGCGGTGTTTTAACTGTGAAATATAAAATATATATATGTATAAAGCTGCTGATGTGTAGATGTCAGTTGAGGCTGAAGACTCAAAACTATGTGTAAATAAAATC
This sequence comes from Neolamprologus brichardi, assembly GCF_056152115.1. Classification (NCBI taxonomy): domain Eukaryota; kingdom Metazoa; phylum Chordata; class Actinopteri; order Cichliformes; family Cichlidae; genus Neolamprologus; species Neolamprologus brichardi. The sequence continues at coordinate 53,419,983 of NC_142110.1, read as the reverse complement.
GGCAAAATAAAACAGAAAAACTTTTCAGGAACGTAAAGAGCTGTTGAAAATTTCTGATGACCTACCTGCAAGAGGACTGGATTGGCTTTCAATTTCTGCCTTATGCTCTCAATGCAGAAACTCAAGCTGAAAGAAAACAAAATGAAAGAGAGTCTCAATTTTAACACTGCAACAGAAAAGTAAAACAAAACTTGCATTAAATGGGAAAACTTAAACTGAGTCACTCACTTCGCTGCAGGCTTGTCCATCTTATTGAGGAAACAAACACAGGGGATGTGGTGCTTCTCTGCTTGTCTCCACACGGTCAGAGTCTGAGCCTGTTGGCGTTTTCAAAGGAAAAAAACCCACAATGATCAGAGCCTGAAGCCAATTTTAATGAAAAAAAGGAAGGTGTTTGGAAAAGGGGAAATAACCTCAACGCCAGCCGACGCGTCGAACACCGCCACAGCCCCATCAAGCACACGAAGTGCCCGCTCCACCTCAAGCGTGAAGTCAACGTGTCCTGTAGTGACGTAGTCATTCAGTCATTTTTTTAATTTCTACTAGAAGTTGCCTTATTTCTTTATTCTTACCTGGTGTGTCTATGAGATTTATTCTATGACTTTTCCAGTCAAACGTTACTGCTGCTGACTGTATGGTGATGCCACGCTCTCGCTCTTGGGCCATAAAATCTGTCACTGTATCCCCATCGTCAACATCTAAAAACAACAGTGACATGAAATCAAATTGTTAAAAAAAAACATTTTTAAAAAAGAATCAGAGTCAGGTTTGGATAATTAAGAATTAGCATCACTGCTGCATGCTGTTTTCCTGCACACCTCCCAATGCCCTTGTGTAACCGGCGTAGTAAAGCATCCTCTCTGTGGTTGTCGTCTTGCCTGCATCGATGTGGGCCATGATGCCGATGTTTCGGATTCTGTAGACACATGAATTAATGGGACTCTAAGAACACAGCAGAATCTGCCGGGTACTTTTTAATGCAGATGCAGAATGCAATTAAATTACTCACCTGGATATTTCAGGGTTGACGAGAGCCCGTAATGATTTGACATCATCTATGACAGGAACAGGAAGCACAATTATGAGGATTTCACTGCTGCCACATTAAAGTCTATCACTGACTAGTTTATCCTGCAACTGACTGTTGTTGACTGTTGTATTACAGGAAAGAAGAGCAAAGGCCTAGTTTGCTTTCTATTGATATCTTTACAAACGTACACCCAAGATTTCTGAACCAGTTGTTTTTTTCACATTCTGCAAAATAATTTAATTTATTTAAGAAGGTCTCAAACTATTTTTAAATTCAGAGCAATAATTAAGTTTAACAATCTCAAACTAAAACACACACAATGACAGGTTTTTGTACTTCATATGAAAATACATCTTAAATATATCACAAATCTTCACCTAACCAATTAATCCAATAAGAGAACGTCTTGATGCATTCTCAAGCATCCAGGAAAATAAATTTCCAAAAGTGGAGCTTGTCTGCATGATCAATTCTGTCACCTATAACATCTCCAAGTTTCTGGCTTTGATCCTCAACCCACTGGTGGGCAGCTCTGAACACCACATCCAGAACACCCTGGATTTTGTTGAGAAGGTGAGAGATGTCATTATGGAGGCAGATGAAACCATGGTCTCGTACGACGTTACATCTCTCTTCACTTGCATCCCAGTCACGGAAGCGTTGGAGGTAGTCCGTAAGAGATTACAGGATGACACCAACCTCAGCAACAGGACTACTCTCAGCATCGACCAAGTGTGTTTGCTTTTGGAACTCTGTCTTAATTCCACCTACTTCACATACAAGGGTCAGTTCTACAGGCAGAAACATGGGTGTGCCATGGGCTCCCCAGTTTCACCCATCGTGGCCAATTTGTACATGGAAGAAGTGGAAAAGAGGGCTTTGCTATCCTACCCTGGAACACCACCAAGCCATTGGTTCAGATATGTGGATGACACCTGGGTGAAAATCAAATCTCAGGACGCACTACATTTCACGGATCACATTAACTCGGTGGACCGACACATCAAATTCACCAGGGAAGATATGAAAAGTGGCAGGTTAGCCTTCTTAGACTGTGAGATTTCCATCAGTAATGGGGGACATCTAAAAGCTGACGTGTACCGTAAACCTACACATACGGATCAGGATCTAAGGTTTGACTCTCATCATCCACTGGAGCACAAACTGAGTGTCATCAGGACGCTACAACACAGAGCGAACACCATCCCCACTGACACAGCGGCCAGGGAGGCAGAAGAACAGCACATCAAAAAGGCCCTGAGTAAATGTGGTCATCCCAGCTGGACTTTTGTCAAAGCTGAAAAGGCACCCAAAGAAAGCTCCAGCCGATCCAGGAGAGAAGGACAACCGCTGCCCAAGCGAAAACCTGTAGTGATCCCATATGTGTCAGGAGTATCGGAACAGTTGAGACGCATTTTTTCAAAACACCGGGTCTCTGTGGCTTTTAAACCCCAAAACACACTGCGCCAAAAATTGGTCCACCCCAAGGATCGGGTCCCCCAACACAAACAGAGTAACATATTGTACGCTGTTAAGTGCCAGGAGGATTGCCAGGATTTATACATCGGGGAAACCAAACAACCTCTGGCGAAGCGGATGGCACCACACAGAAGAGCTACCTCGTCAGGCCAGGACTCTGCAGTCTATTTACACCTACAGGCTAGTGGACACTCTTTCAAGGATGAGGATGTACACATCCTGGACAGGGAGGAACGCTGGTTTGAGCGTGGAGTCAAGGAGGCCATTTACGTGAAAAGGGAAAGACCATCTCTGAATCGAGGAGGGGGCCTAAAGGTACATCTTTCGCCATATTACAATGCTGTGATTGCAGCCATTCCCCAACTCTCTGTGTATGGTACTCATGGCCATTGATCAGTGGTCTTTGATCAGTGGGTTTTGGTCAGTGGTTGTTGATCAATGGTCATGAGAATTTGCATAATTATGATTAAGGAACTGACCTCACAGCCCATTGTTCCTTCAGTGGCTGGTTTCAGTCATTATGCAAATGTACTGTTTATAAGATTGGGGAATCCTGCAGTCAGCTGAGACTGAAGAAGTGGATGAGTGACGAAACGTTTCTCCCAGAATACGCTACGTCCAGATGAACAGAATCAACTTTTGGAGACCAATAAGAGAACTTACCTGGAAGAAGGCTGTAATGTCTCTTTACGTGACAGCTTAGTCTACATCTGCAGCACTGCAGCCCCGCAGCGAATAAACGCCTCCCCTGTGGACCAAAACCAGGTTATCAAATCATAAGAGTTAATATATCCAATCACTGGCAGTACTGATTTTTTGGGGGGTGGAAAAAATTATATCTCACCCGAATCATCCTGCTAAAGGTCTGCAATCCCCTGAGAGACATTTTTAATATCTGCTTATTATCCGAGCAGCCATTTCTTCAGAGTCAGAGAAGACTTGAGCCATACTGGAGGAACATTAGACAGAAGAGGACTGAACGAAGCAATGTCAGCCGACTCTTTACGGATGCAGCACAACATTTAAAACAGGAGAGCCGGGAAGACTGTCGTTCTAATCAGCACATTACTGAACTTTACCCAAAACCGAAAGAAGCCCTACATAGATGAAAAAATATACCTCTCAAAAAAAAAGTCACGCTTGGTACACGTCAAAATGCATCCCCGGGACACCTTAGAGATCATAACATAGTTCCGGATATCAAATCAATTCTGTTTCCGTCCATATTTGCGGCTGTAGCTCATTTAATATACTCTCATAATTTACAATAGCATTTTTGTAAGTTTTTCTATTCGCAGCGTGAACAGTAAACTTTATCCGTCCGTGTGTTACATTAAACTGAGGCCGGTCAGTTGAAACGAACGGACAAGTGGTTACAGAACGATGACGTCCTTCCTCTAAGTATCGGCTTCGGGGAAAACAACATCAGAAGGACCCCAGCCTGAAGCAAAAAACACCGAAACCTTTCGTCTTTACCAACTGTTAGCATCTACGACACGTTCATCGTAACACGTAACTCCGCGCACACAAAATGGTAAGAAATCAAATTGTTTAAAATACACTAATTAGCTTTTATCAGGGAGTTTAACGCGTTAGCATGTCGTGCTAGCGTTAGCTTTGGATTACATGTGGCTGAGGGACGCGCTCCGCTGCTCTGAACAGCACTGTGATTCTTACTGTGTCAAAACATTTTGATATTACTTAACCGAGTGCGTTATATTCCCTCTAATGTTAAAGTTAAGAACATTTCGGGTATTTAGCTATGGAAGAGCTATGCTATGCTATGTTAGGTGAAGCTAAAGGCCATTTCGCTCTGTTTTTGTAGAGCTTTTGTATTTTAGACAGTGAAGCTGACTGAAGTTAATCTGAACTGTCATACCTCTTATGCGTTTCTGTGTTGAAATAATCTCCCATTGTTGTTTTACATCTGGAAAAACCTGCCTGTTATGTGTAAAACAAATTCATAATTTAGCATTTAATGCGCCAAATTTGTAAAAGAAATCTCCACAAGTGAGATGGTCCGAGAGATGGTTTCTTACATTTTCTTTGATCTAATATTTGATGAACATGTTTAATTAAATTTCAAGTAGATCTAAGCTTCTTAATGTAAATTACATAACTTCACAGCCCAACGTAGTGTTTTGGAGGTTAAAGTTAAATGAAACTTTTGTGCTGTGATGAAACCATTAAGGTTTGAATTTTTGTTGGCATTTCTGTTTCTGCCATCTAAACCAGTGCTGTCACAGAGTCAGCTGTTTACAACTTATTTAAATCATGAATTTTGAATCAGAAAAATATTGTTGACCTCCATGATCAGAGGTGTGTGGGACAACATCTCCAGCCTGCTGCCCTTTAATAAGAATCTGTGAAAACACACACTCATTTTGACAATATGTACTGACCTATTTATTTTTGTTGTTGTTTTGTTGCTAACCTTGTGCTTTCTACATCTCATTTTCGGTGGGGTGGTTCAGAGAGCTGTAGAAACACCACCAGGCTGCTCTGCTTTCATTGAGAAACTCGTATAGCTCAGCAGTAAATTCAGATGTGCCTGCTTCACAGCCTCTAGTACTCTTTATAGATTTTTATTATTTTTTTTAGAATTAGACGGTTGTGGAGTTAAATCACTGAACAGGCTGTTATCAGTAGTGCTGGAGCTACGGTATTCTGGATCCTGTGCAGTAGATTTTACTTGAAATTGCAAAGAGAAGCCATGCTCTTATTATATCTTTTAATTGGGTTCAATTGATTTTCATGATTGTTTTGTTTCTCTTGTAGCCCCAGAACGAGCACATTGAGTTACACCGCAAGCGGCATGGATACCGTTTGGATCACCATGAAAGGAAAAGGAAGAAGGAGAGCCGTGAGGCCCACGAGCGGTCTCACAAAGCCAAGAAGATGATAGGTTTGAAGGCCAAACTGTACCACAAACAGAGACATGCAGAGAAGATCCAGATGAAGAAGACGTGAGGGTTTTTTTTTTTTTTTTTAAAAAGAAAAAGGTCAAATACAAAAACACAAAAATACAACTTCCATAAACATCCAAATATCTAATGTGTCTTTGCAGCATCAAAATGCACGAACAGAGAAAGACGAAGCAGAAGAACGATGATAAGACCCCCGAGGGAGCAGTGCCAGCCTACCTGCTGGACAGAGAGGGACAGTCTCGTGCCAAAGTTCTCTCCAACATGATCAAACAGAAGAGGAAAGAGAAGGCCGTAAGTGTCGGCAAATATCTGCTCATCAGCTGCAGCTTTTCCAGTTTGTTTTTTCAGGGCCATCTTTCATTTTGCCATGTGTGGAAATATTGTCACTGTTTGTAAACTCCACCTGGATTCATTTCTGTAGGGCAAATGGGAAGTGCCTCTGCCCAAGGTGCGCGCACAAGGAGAGACAGAGGTGCTTAAAGTTATCAGAACCGGAAAGAGACAAAAGAAAGCCTGGAAGAGGATGGTCACAAAAGTTTGCTTTGTGGGCGACGGCTTTACCCGTAAACCTCCAAAGTATGAACGTTTCATCAGACCGACGGTAAGATGGAAGCAGATGACAGACTGAAATGTTTGCACGTGTTACATGTTATATTCTGCACTTGAAGGAAACACCTTTCCTTCACATGCTCATTGTTTCTTGCCATTTTTCTGTTCTGTTTTCAGGGTTTGCGATTTAAGAAGGCTCACGTCACACACCCAGAGCTGAAAGCAACGTTCTGTCTTCCAATCCTGGGAGTGAAGAAGAACCCTTCCTCACCCCTCTACACCTCTCTAGGAGTCATCACAAAAGGAACAGTTATAGAAGTCAATGTCAGTGAGCTGGGCCTGGTAACACAAGGAGGAAAAGTTATCTGGGGTGAGTCTTTAAACTCAGCTCATTTACATGTGCTGCAACAGTCCCATCACTCACCAGTCTTGGTAAATGATGACAAAATATCAGTGTTGACAAATGGTTACATATTCTTGGATGAGTGCAGCGGTGTGTATATTTACTGTATTTCAGGCTACAAATGGTGGAAAAGGGCTAAATATTTAAATGTCATCTATTTCACTCCTTAGGTAAATATGCTCAGGTGACAAATAACCCAGAGAACGACGGCTGCATTAATGCAGTTCTGCTGGTATAAGACTTTGGACCTGCCTTCTGACCGTGCCTGGTAGCTGTTGTGTATCCACCTAAATATGCAACAAGCAATGAAATCTGCAGACTCATGAAGATTTTGGTGCTGAGCTTGGTAACATTGTTTGTAACAAAAAGGACACTCTGAGGGGGAAAAGTGTGGCAATTACGGTGTTAAATTTAATAAATAAACTTGAAATGACACCAGATCCTTTTTGACTTTTGCATACTTGTGTGCACACATATGAAAAATAGTAAAGTAGTCATGATGTTTTCCACTGCGCAAACTGTGATACTGGTTGTTGCTGATAATATTGAGGGTTCGGATACTCTGTTTAACAAAGGAGGACTGTGTGGGATCCTGACGGGCTAAACTGTTACATAAAGCCAGGTCACAGCTATAATCAGACATATGAGTGCCATGTTTTCATGACGCTTTAACTTCTTACAAACTGCTTAGTCTACAGCAGTGTATGGTAGATAATAATTAAGCACTAGCAACAGGATCCCTTTGCTATTGAAAAGCATCATAGAAACATGAGGATGTCCTTCTTTTGCATTAACATCTCTTTGGACCTCATATTGAGAGCTCCAGCTAGAAGATACCAAATGCAAATTCAGTGTATATAATCAATTCCATAAATGTCATGGAAAAACAAAGGGACAGGCTTTACCGGAATATGAAACTGCCTGTCAGTTGTCCTGTTGCTTTTGAGCCTCTGGAAATGCGAGACCTTGTAGAAAAATGGCTGAAATTCTAGAACAGCAATACTTCTGTAAAATCCCTTGAATTTAAGTTAAAGGTGAGCACTTCAGTTTTCACATTGATTGATTGATTTAAAACCTGTTGTGGTGGTGGTGTAGACTGAGATAAGAACCCAAAATTGTATTTTGAGAATAAAGTTGTTTGACTTGAAAAAACACTGTTAATCTCCACATTTCAACTTTATTCTCAGATAAATCAAACTATACTGTTTTATCCTGAAATAAAATAATGCCCATAAATAAAGATTAATTTCAAAACTCACTATTAGTCTGTCTCTAGTACACGAAATGGGACACATACACTTTGAACTCTGAAATTTTGTAAGTCTGTTGCAATACAAAGTTGCACATATGCATCATAAAGCTTAGTTAATATTCCTCAAACTGTTGACATCATACTTTACTTTTGAAGTGCCTAATTCTTTCAATAAAACAATGATTTTTGCTCTGTAATATGTTTTTAGCTTCACATTTTACTAGACTTTATATTGGCACAGGAGCAAGGTCTTACTGCAATGTATATCACGTTACGCTTCTCTTTATTTCAGGTTCACTCATTTAGACTTTGCACAGTCAGGTTTTGCAAGTTGTTTGATTATTACACAACTCATGGCCTAGACCCCCTGCTTTAAAAAGTCAAACCACTTTCATTAAGGAATGACGACTTCATAAAGACCTTGCAAGTAGACGGCTTAACCACTAATGTTAATTCTTTTTTAATAACAAGCACTGTAATAATTAACATTTAGCTATTTTAATTTGTTTCTGCATGGCTTTCAGATACTCCTTATACAATCTGTATACCACTGTGTCCTGCTATGTGCCTATGTTCTAACCAAATGTGGAAAAAAAACAGTCCCACAAAGAAAACTGGATATTTTATTTGTGCATTGCTACTCTGGTGGTGTTTACAGCCAAGAAGCTTGGTAAGGTAAGTTTCCATAAGCACCAATTATCTCAGAGTCAGAGGGAGCCATAAACAGCTGTGCAGAATATGGAAAAGATCTTTGAAATGCTTTCAAAACCCAACAAAGTGTCATATTTGGGGGTGTATGCTCTCATACTCTTCCTTTCATCTTTCCCAGACAGTATTGTGCTATGAGGGGAATCATTTTTTACTTTCTTTAAATCAAAACAAGATAACCAGTCACATACAACCACATATTTGAATTATCAAAAAAACCCAAAACAATAATAATAAAAATCCCAAGTTTATGCAGGGCCCAGTTGCAGCTCCAGTGATGCAAAAAAAAAAAAAAAAAAAGTCTGTGGTGTCCTTTCAAGTAGGATTATATTCATGCATTACAAACATATTCATAATATATTATCATATATAATATATTTGCAATGAATCACATGAAGCTAATTTAAGACATTAACAGTAGCACACATGTTTTGCAAATGTTAATTTTAATATGACACATGTAAAACTATTCTGCGTCATTACTTTTTGGACTGCACAGTAATCCTTTTCTATAACAGCTTCACTGTGATGATCTCACCTACAAAGTCCTCCCTTGACTTAACTGAATTACATGTACAGTGGACCAGTGGGTAAAAAAAACAAAACAAAAAAAACCCTAACTTTAAAAGTACTAAAAAGAATTTAAAATTAAGTAGTAAGGCAGGTGTTTTCCAGTAATCTATATGGATGCATTACACATTCATAAAAACAAATGCACCACAGTGACAGTTTCACTGACTGAAGGACACCCTTAATAACCAAGAAGCTCTCAGGAAAAACTCTCTTTGAGATTCTTGCAACATAAAAGCACACATCAAGCTCCTTGATCAGTTGCAATGGAAAGTATTTCATTCTTATTAATGTTTCATTCAGCTGGCACTGCGCTCTTCATCAGCCCTTCATTTAGTGCGAGTGAAATGTAACACTACAGAAGGCCTCCTGATATCATCTCCATGACCACAAGGCCAGACACAGAAACCGTCACAAAGACCTCTTCAGTCAGCTCTTTAGTCTTTTGGCTGAGTGTTTTCCTCAGGGGAAAAAAGTGCACATAGTGACCAAGCCCGGCATCCATCAGATGCTGACATTATGTGTAGTAGTCCAGCTTGCTCTCTATCGTCTTGCAGCCTTTCACAGAGAAAACCCTCTCAGATTTGGGAAAATACACTAAATCTCTGGCCACCATGTCTGCCACGTCCTGGTCTGGCTTGATGTCTCTGGCTTTCATCTCGGCCATGGCACACTGGACGACGTGTCGGTACTCCAGAGGCAAGAAAGGGACGAAGAAGTCCACCAGGTTCTTGTCTATCAAATTCGTACGATAAAAGCCACCTGGAACAAAGATTTCCATGTGGAGCAGTTACTCATTTATTAAGGATAATGGCACAAATATTAGTGTCGTTTACACTCACTTTGGTTGTTGTTGAACACTGACAGAGAGAGCGATGTTTCCAGGTCTTTGAGCTCAATCTCTTCTCGATCTCGCCCTTGTTTCCAGAAATCTAACGCCGTCTGTATAATGCTCTCCCCTCCAGCATTGCTATGAAAAAGATTAGAAACATAAGATTTAGCGTTCAACTGTCTGTTATCACTCACAGCCTTTATACCTTTATTTACTTCATTGTTGAGAATAAGTATAGCACACTCCTTATACTGCTAGGAATTTTTTTTTGTGGACAGCACTGCTCACATTCAGTTGATTTAATAACAACAATAAGACAATAAGAGCCCATTAGCCATTACCATCTCAAAAACTTCTTTCCAAATGTGTTTTTGAGGAGTAGGAGCATTGCTGTTCACATGCCCTGTGCAACACCCACACAGATACGGAACCTGCTTAAAGTGACTTAGTCCTGTGGAAATGCTTTCAGCTTTTCACCTGAGAAAGATGAAGATTGATTTGCGGTAAGAAACCCCGTCCAGCTTGACATAGTAGTCCAGGTAGGGCTTGATGCTGTCGATCAAGCCGGGATGCATCTTGTCCATCTCGTCAAAAATGAACATGGAGCGTTCGCAGTTTGTGACGTTGCCTTTGATCCACTGCTGTAACTGAGACTGAGGAGAGAGAGGCAACAGAATAAATCGGGCCAAACAGAGCAAGACCACTGGGTTTCAATCAAAAGCTAAATGCGTGGCTCTCCATACCTTATAGGTTGCATTTTGACTTTGATGTGGAAAGTGAAGTGTGGATGTGAACACGTGAACGAAGCTACTGTCCATTCCCTCCTTGTAAATGTTTTCAGCAATCAGCTTACTGACAAAGTTCTTCCCTGTGCCCGTCCATCCGTGCAGGGAGAGCACCAGGGGCTTCTTCGGGTTCTCATTGCTCATGAATCCACTCACAGCTTTTAAGATGATGCGTGAAGCGATGTGCTGCCCAAAGAGTTTAGTATCCAGGTCATTTCGGAGACCTACACAGCAGAATGTCAAAGGAATTAACGGCTAAATGTATGAGTCTAAAACAATTTTCCTGTATTCCTTAGCCACAGCAGTAGGGTGGCTAAAAGTCTCACCTTCTTCATTATCATAAACCATTTATAGGTTCATATAGTTAGGGGAAAGATATATCAACAAATACCTGACAGGACAGTACAAACTTTGTGCGCAACAAAGAGTAACTGATCAAATGGTTAAAAATCAGAATAGATAAAAATTTAAATAAATACTTTAAAAAAAATTTATTAAGTGCACTGACAGCTTGGGTAACCTCCAATCCTCCATTGGACAAGCTGTGAAGACAGATGGATAATTAAATTTGTATTATGGCCATAAAAGATCTGAATCGAACTCCAGCTGCAACTAGGTTTATGGTTCTTGTGACCAAAGTACTTTAAGCTGCTCCCAGATCCTCATGCTGACCAGCTTGGAGGATAAAAAAAATGGCTAACGTCGTGCCTTTTAGAAGAACTTCATTTAGAACACCCTCTTAATCATACACTGCACGCAGACGAGATGAGCAGTTAAGGCTACCTAGAACAGTGGTGTCAAACATAAGCAAACATTTCCATCATTTTACAGGCTGATAAAAAGTTAATGTAAACATTCACAGCACATTTACACACATCTACAGTTAGCGCCTTCAGTCCTTTCACATTTAAAGAAGCAGCAGTGGCGGTCTTTGGCTTAGATCAGGTTACCCGATGGGTCTACACAATGTTCACTGCTGAAAGGTGATCTAAAAGTCTTTTACTCTGTTAGCTTTCAGTTTCGAGGGTTAAAATAAGCCACACCGATAGCACTGTAACGTCGGCGCCGTACGATAACGTAAATAATTAACGTTACAGCTGCCTTCACTTTTAATCGAGGTCAAACAAACCATGTGCACAGAGCTACTATGTTTACACTGCACGGGGCACCTGCTCACCTGTCGCATTGAAGGCGATCCATTTGGAATCGCAGCTTTCGCGAAAGTAATTGTAGATAGTCCGCCCTAGAGTCGCGCCTATACCGATAACCACTGTTGTTGTGATCGGATCAAATGCGTTAACTAGCACGCCGACAGTCAAAAAAATATGCAAAAGAACATATACGTGTCTCGCTCTCATCGTTAAAACTAACTAATTTCGGGTATGAGTCGTTTTCTGTGGCAAAATAGTCATAGCACCACGATCATACCGCGCTAAACATGTAAACCAACTAGCTTCTTGCTCTACAACGCGGAACTTCCTTATTCGTCACGAACACGTGACAAATGCGTCGCTCTACGCTCATCAGGCAAAACAATGTTTATCAAGTTTAAAGATGCAAAAAGACAAGAAAAGAAAAGCACTATACATGTTTATACCAATAAACTAGTCGTATCGCTAGCTTATCATGTAGCACATCCCCCGCTCAGCTAACGTTAAAGCGGCAGTTAGCGACAGTTGGGGTGTTGTTTGTGTGCAGTTCAGAATAGGTTCAGGTGTGTTTGGTGGATATGCTACCTGTCTTGTTGAAAGAAATCCACTCTGGTCGGCAGCACTCGTGGAAATAGTAAAAAATGTTCTGATACCTAGCTAAAATCCCGGTGAGAGCCGCAGCCATGCCGACAGCTATGGTGGTGCTAATGGGCTCTATCGCCTGCGTCGTGCCGGAGCACACCAGCATCCACAGCAGCAGGAAATGCCGCGTACTCGGCTTCATTTCTCACAAATGTCACCGCTTCATAAAACAGAGTAGGAAAAAGACAAAAGCAGGGAGCCTGTGAGTAGAGTGAGTGAACTCGATACAGTCAGCTGGCGAAGGTGGCGCTGCGGTTGTCAGGGGTCCAAAGGTGAGGTTGCGTCTTCTTCTCCTTATCTATTTTCGGTAGGATTGACAATTCGCGCGTAACGTCTGCCTCTCCCAGGTCCGGATGTTGCAGTCAATGACTGTTGCACTGCACTTCTTTTTTTTTCTTTCTTTCTTTCTTTTTTAATATTTGTGTTTTACAATATTTTTCCACACTATATGGTCTTTGGAATTGTGCTCATAAAGCTCCTCCATGGTTTCGCATTAGGTCTTTATTTGCAATATGTTACAGTACGCCAAATATCCCCAGGTCACATTGGACTTGTCAAAAATCAGGATAGTTTTGGTACCAAGGAGAGGCCGCCATATTTAATATATATATTATATATTGTTTTGTTGTCTTGTGTATTGTGAAGCTGGTCTTTAGGTGGAGAGCATTGCCAAACACAAACATTTCCCACAGGATAACAGTTATGGAGGAAAATCACTGACCTCAGCTGCAGACTAAATCAGGATATGACAGTTTTGAAAGACCATTCAAAATTATTGCAAAATTCACTGAACTTCTGACGGAGCCATTTGTCTAGTAAAAACATCTGTTTGACATCCAAATTCTTTTTTTTTTTTTATTTTTTTTTTTTTTACTAATTCTGGCACTTACAAAATGAAGTGTAAGCTATTCATGTATACGTAATATAACATTTTGCATAAATAAAAAAGAAACAATACAACAATCTTTTTTGCACTTATATTTATTTTTAATTGTATAAATGTGACAGCTCTGGTTCTGCTATAATGAAACAAAGGCCTCAGGCGGACCTAAGGAAGAAGGTGGTCTGATGTCTTTTTGATCCTGATCCTCAAAGAGCTGAGCACTCAGCATCTATCAGCACTCCAGTGCCAGTCTGATCACCATGGTAGTATCTGCACACCACCATGGTGATCAGACTGGCAGGAGAAAAAGAAGAGCATAGAAATAGAGAGGACAAAAAACAAACTATAAGAGAGAGAAGACAGTTTAACAGCATCTGGCATAACTAAAGGAGGGGTCACCTAATCTACCCTGACTAAAAACTTTATGGAAAAAGAAAGTTTTGAATACAATCTTATAAAAAAAGAGTGTCTGGATAGTCATGGATAGTGCTCTGGCTGTGGTGTTTTGGATGAACTAGAAGCATCTCACACAGTTTTCAGAAAAGTCTGATAATAGGTTATTAAGAAATTCTTAGACAAAAGAAAGATTTCAGAAAATACTTTCAAATGTTCCATTTCTCTACCATGTGTCATGACAAGACTGAGAGTGTGATTAAGATGATGGGTGGGCTCATTTAGAATTTGAGATAGGCCAGTTGAGTCTATTAATCAATTTAATGCAGTGTTAAGGCAGTCGTGTAATTAGAATGTTAAACCATGGCTGGAAGTCTTCAAATAAACCATTGATGTGATCACAAAGCTGTTTCAAAACAACTCGTGAATTTTTGCAATTAAAAAAAGATGAGAAAGTTGTCTATGACCATCTAAGGCAGGGGTGTTGAACTCCAGGCCTCGAGGGCCGGTGTCCTGCAGGTTTTAGATATCACCCTGGGTCAACACACCTGAATCAAGTGATCAGTTCATTACCAGGCCTCTGGAGAACTTCAAGACATCGAGGAGGTAATTTAGCCATTTAAATCAGCTGTGTTGGATCAAGGACACATCTAAAACCTGCAGGACACCGGCCCTTGAGGCCAGGAGTTCGACACCTGTGATCTAAGGCATCTGAATCAAACAAAGGTTGACTATGTAATGGTTTAATTACAACAAATTTAAACCTATCTGGCCTTTTAATTAAAATAAACTGATCATATTTCAAATAAAAGCCCAGATAATAGTAAGATAATGAATTACATCTCTGTCTAGGGTTAGTTCATCAGTAAGGATTGTTGCCCGTTCTACTCCTTTTAAGTAGGAAATGGATCTTTTAAACCAACATATTCTTCCTTCAAGAAATTAACAGTCAAAATAGAATAAATATTAAATTATTTATTAACAAGGATTTGGGAGAGAAAGGCATAATGTTCAATAAAGTTAAGTATTTTTTTCTGTTCTAAATAATGATTCTATCTATATAAATTATGTTGCTTATATAGATGTTTAGATTGGCTTGTTAGGTATTCTGGGAGCAGGAAGAGCAGTGAACTACAGAAAGATAAAGAATTTGATGCCACGTTTTCACATTAAATGTTAAAAGATGGGTTTCCAGATCCTTTATAAAAAAAGTTTATATAAGCAACTTTCACTCTGTGTAAATATCGATTTCAAAGTTTATCCTAAACCAGTGTGAGACATCACTGCTTTGACTTGGTCAAATCAATAACGTATCATGAAACTTTAAAGCCAGTTGTTTTCCAGATTTAGTTTTCCAGTTTCTTATTTGCACTAAAGCTCTGTGGATTTTCTCCACCATCACATACACTGACAAGGACCTCGTAATAGCCGGTATGAACAGTAGAAGCTGGAACAAAAACACTCAACATGTTGTTTTAACTTTTCTTTTTTTTTTTTTAATTGGCTAAGTTTCTGGAAATTTAAGGAAAATGTGGTTTTCTTTTTTCTTTTTTTTAAACCTCTAGTTGTGCTCTCTCTCTCTCTCTCTCTCTCTCTCCAAAATTATTCCGTTATCCTACACTTTTATTCTGTTTCTCAGTTCTGGATTACCTCTGTGCCCCGTTCTGCATACTTTCATCTGTCCTTCCCTGTCAGTCATTTGTCTTTTCGTCTTCCAAGCAGTCAGTTTAGCTTCCTCCTCCTGATGTTGTGTTTCCTGAAATCACAAAGCAAAGAAGGACATGTTTATTGGCTTAAATTATGAATTCAAATCTATCTTGCTAAAGATAGACCACAGTTAGGGTGCTTCCTAGCCCTAACCATATTATCATCTTTAAATGTCTCAAAAATGTGTCTAGATGTCATAACATAAAGTGAAATTCATGAGTTAACTAGCTATTTTCCACCATTACTGGGTTTTTTCCCTATCATATAAACATATATTCTAACATATATTTGCCACTATTTTTTACAAACAATTAGATCCAAAAAGATCATTTACATACACGACAGCTTGATTGATAGAAGTCTTTATGTCTTTTTGCAATGACATGCAAAGATTTGCAGGTTTTAAAAAAGCCCAATTATTTTGATACAGATCAAAATAATTTCCCTGAATATTTGCAAAAAGGGACGTTGTGTCTTATGAAGTATTTGTTCTCTAAAAGCCCTTTTAAATCAGAGAAAGAAAGCAATATGCCCTGACTTTTCACCATACTACATTACTTACAGCCTGAAGAGTTCTGTCACACATGGCTGGCTTTATTTTTAAAAAGATTAATTTAAAAAAAAATTGTTGACAGTATTCAACCAGAATTTGGATTTATGTTATCAATGTTCACAACTCCATTCTTGGTATTTCTGCATGGTGATGACTATGTGATGTGATTTTACCTGCTTAAATAATGTGCAGATAATGTAAATTTCATGTCCTATAAGGTCGCCTCCTGCCTCAGCTTGACATCAACTTTTTTAGCACGTTAAGACAACTAGTGCAAGGCCTGATTGGGAAGAGTGTAACCTGGATCATTTTTTGCAGCTTCATTTTAAAATGGTCACAATATGTTTTTACTCTGCTGGTACATTAAGAATCGTTATTGTTATTGCAGCTTTCAGATGTGCAAACATAACTGATTAAGGGTATTTATAATAATGAACAGATTAGGCTTGACTAAGTCCCAAATGACAGGAAGTGAAATGGTTTAAACCTACAATGCAATGCTTGAGAAATGGTAGGACACTACTAGCTACTAAATGAAAAAATAAATAAATAAGCAGAACAATAGCCTCCAGTTTGACAATTGGATTCACCTCCACATCTTTCTCCAGATCTGTTATCTGCTTGTGATGAAATAATGAGAAAACAGACCCTGCATGGCCTTGAAGCTGCCTGTCAAGCAGCTCTGCAGTTACGTCATTTCGAGTGGAACTCCCAAACAGTAAATGCAATACCTCTGTAAAACCCTTTGAGTCTAAAATTATTTACTGGTTTAAGACAAATTTTAAAATATGACTTAAAATCCACTGTGGGGTGTGCATGCATAGGCAAAAATAGAAAAAAATGATATAATTATCCCAAAAAGTTAAGCTAACCAGCAAAACCAGGACTAGCTCCACTGTGGGGTCTAGTTGGACCACACGTGGGATTTATGGTGGATAGATCATTTGTGTTTACCAGCACAACAGCTGAAAAATTAACACGTAACAACGATATATTTGTGCTGCTTTCCTTGTTTTTATCAATTACCTTGACAGGAAACATTAAGAGTTCCCTGATTCTGCAGATCAGCTGCAAACGTCCTTCAAGGTAGTCAACTGTGAGAGGGCTGCCTTTCATAAATTGATATAAATGTGCTCCTATTACTGCAACAATTGCTAAACAAGCTAAATTAACCAGAGGTTAACCTGTGCCACTGAACAAATCTATTTAGATTAAGATGCCTTTAAAAGTAATAGCACACTGGCCTTGGTGGAGGTGGGTTGAGAGCACTTTACCAAGTTTAGATAGGGCTTCTTTAACTATGACTGTATCCATTATGTTTGCTATGCTACAGGATTTTCCCTCACTGACTCCAGTGCTTGACAAATCGGGCACCTTCTCAATGGCCATCAAGTGGGAAAGAATAACTTTTCAGAGTAAAAATATATGACTAGTTTTAAAATAACTTTGCTGTTACCAGTTAGTAACAGAAGTCCTTTCTCCTCTTTTATTCCCTCCAGTTTCTCATGGGTGCTGTTGTTCTGTCCCCCAAAGCATCAGAGCTTCGGAGGGAAGAACAGAGGAGACGGGTCAACCTCTAATCCCACTGTAAATAGCACTACTGCAACCTCACACTGACCCCCCACTCCCCTCTCTTTTCACCTCATCTAACCCTCGCCTTAACCCCCCTCACAGCGATAGCTGTGGCTGAACTTAAAGAATCGAACCCGGCTGAAAGCACATTCCTGTGAAGTGAACAGTGAGAAAATCAGGCTTACCGCCACCACGAGGGGTTCACCGCTTTCATGTTGCAGTGTGTGATAATGGAAACTAGAGGAGAAACAGAAGGGGAAACAAAAATAGACATGGGATCCGCAATACCAAAAAAATGAGTCACGCGTAGTGGGCACTTAGAGCTGCATTTATTGCATCATGATAATCAGACACTGGAATAAATCCACTGAAAAGTAGAACAGTTTATTTTAAAAGTCTGTGTAACACATTTTGATTGCCAAAAGATTCTATTGTTCTCCATGAGAGCTCAGAGTTAAGCAACATCATCTGTTTTTGCTGATTAATCAAGGAAAAATGCAATTTAATGAACGTGCCTTTTGGCTAAATTGTAAGTAAGTATTGCTGGTGATGCCGAAGCATTTATTAAAACGTCTCTTTCAAATAATTTCCACAAAACTGATCGATGATATGCTGAAAAGAGTGCAGACTGCCTCTTTGCAGTTTCTTCCACCTGATGGTGGTGCTGCAGGAGAGGGAGCTCACCAATGATCAGCTGCATGCTTATCTGGAGACTTGTATGTGAGAGTTTGTGTAGATTACAGCTCCCTCTACAGGCTAAACATTCCTCATTCCTCTTGTGCTGTTGCAGGGTTTGCTGCTTTTTCCTGGACCTGCACAAATACCTTGGTCCTGACCTCTACTCACTACTATTGGAAAGATTAATGGCACTGCTTGCTCTTAAAATAAGTTGAGATTATCCACCCTGATCTCGAAAATAATAAATAAATTTACAAGAATATGATTAATCCTTACTTAGGGAGCTGAATTTAGTTTTAACACAGTGATGAATTTGGTAAGTAAAATGGGCAAACAGTGTAGAATAAGCCAAAAGTCAAAAATCTAAGCCACACAAACTCTGTGCACAGATCATAGATACTTGCATTTTATGTTATTTAATGATCAGAATGCTAAGAATAAAAATTGCATCAGATTTGATGGGTGTATTGCTAGGGATAAAACTGGATGTTTAAAGTTGGCTGGATTTGTTTTGTTGCGGGTGGGGTTCTTCTGTTTTTTGGGGGGTTTTTCTTCGCAATTCAGACAGTATTCACAGTATATGGCAAGGATGTCAAACACACTGCCTACAGGCAAGGACCAGTGTGCCAAAGTCTCCTTTATGGCCCATTAGATGTCTTTGCAGAGAGTAAAAGTGAAGAAAGAGAGAGCGAGCATACTCAGAAACTGCTGATCTCCTGGGATTTACAGGAGTTTACAGAGAATGGTCTGAAAAAAGAAAAGAGGACGGTAGAAGTAGCTCAAATAACCTTTTATTACAGCCAAAGTACGCAGAAGAGCATCTCAGAACACACAACACGTCAAACCTTAAAGCAGATGCGCAACAGCACACTGGGTGCCATTACTGTTAGCTTAAACTGAGGCTACAACTCTCAAAGACTAACAGAAGATGGGCACTAGAAGAATGGAAAAATGTTGCCTGGTCTGATGAGCTACTACTGATCAACTACTTTCTGCTTTAACATTTGGACGGTACGGTGAGAATTTGGCATAAACAACATGAAAGCATGGCTCCATTCTGCTAAACTAATACCATAATGGTATGGGGGGATATTCTTATGGCACAATTCCGGCCCCCTAGTACAAACTGGAAACTGTTTAAACACCACAATTAATGAGTAGTGTTTTTGTATCCCTTTATGACCACGGTGTACCCATCTTCTGATGGGTCCTTCCAGCAGGCTAACACACTGTATCAAAAAGCTCAAATCATCTCAAACTGTTTTCTTGAACATGACAGGCCTCCACAGCCAGGCTAGCATTAGGTGATCAGTGAGTGCATTTTACAGCAGGAAGTGTAACGTTTAAATCTTTAAGAATAGATTGCATCATGAGATTGGTTGCCAAAAGAGTTTGAGTCATTGTCACTTTACAACCTACAAAGACAGACATTACAGAAAATGTCCTCCTTTGTCGATAGATAAAACATTAAATGACCGAGGATCTCCTGCTTGTTTTTTGTCTTTGACTTCACAGTGGTCCACACTAATGTAAAATAAATGAAAAGATGGTTTGAAAAGATAGTTTTGGTGACTTACGGCAGTAATAACATTAGATTTCCTTAATGTGAAAAACTTAAGCATTACTGAAAGTGCACTTTATTATCAGTTTTAAGAATGAATTATGAAATATGAACATTTTTAGCAAGTACACTAAATGAAAGAGAGTAACTGGATTGAGGGTTTTTTAACAGTTAAAACCACTGGTTTCAGTGGTCGACCTACTTAAGATTTGACATTGTAATGTTTTCAGCAGTTGATACAACATAGTTAAAAATTTAAAAAAATAAATAAACTAAAAATAAAAAAAAAAGCCAACATCAAATAACCTAACATGACATCTTCCTTTGCTGATGCTAACATCACTGTTATTATAGATTACATCTCTTGCCTTTGTCCTGTGATGTATGGCAGTCACCTGCCGGGGTCTTGTTTTGCTTTCCTCGATACATTAAAATATGGGGAAAAAAATCACCTAAAACATTCAAACTCAAACCAACTGTGTCTGTGTGTGTCTTCTTCCGTCCACATTTCGTGTTCATATATAAACTGAGCAGCTCACAGAGAAACGTGAATGAGCCAGGAGAGCAGAGTCAATTCTCCACAGATAACATGGAACACCTGCTCTCAGGCTCGTACTACTGCACCATATGTGTGACATTATTCTCTGGATCCCTGCAGGAGTGAGCTGGGCTTTCTGTTGGCTTGCAAATATTTTCAAGCTGCAATGAATGAATAATTATTTCATGATAAACCGAAATTAGCTTCATCCTGGCGTAGATACGAACATCACTAAAGATAAACAAAAACCTCTCACAGTCGACCCTCAAGGAAAAATTCTGACAAACATGGCGCACAACAAGTAGATAAACAGAGATAGTGAAAGGCAATGTTCATCCTCTGAGGCATCAGCCTCCAGAAAGCTAAATTTTCCCAGCAAAATAGGAACACACACATCCCAGCATGCAGCAGGACAATAAGGACTAAGTGGAACTTTACTCTGAGACTGAGAGAGAAAGAACATTTCTGCACAACAATGCTTGCCGTCATGCCACAAAGATGCTCTGAGCTGTTCCTATTGTGTCAGGCCAGCAGCCCAATATGTAAACATCCTCTCTTTACTGAATCACGACTATATTCAGACCCCGAGCAGGAAGTGATTTCATATCCAACATCCGCCTCAGCCTTCCTCTTTCAGGTGGTGAACGATCCTGGCACCCGGACTCTCAGATCAAGGAAAGGGAGTGATGGAAGAGCTAGTTAGTCTTTGCTAATGTAACAGTAAAACCACCAAATGTCTTTCTTAGTTTTATTTTTGATATGTGTAAAATAAACACCTTGATTTTTTACACTGTGTTACGTTTACACACATAAAGCATAAATGCATTTTATAACACAACAGTCCATTTTAGTGTTTTCTTTTCTTCATGCAAATACCAAACGTCAAATAAGGCCGTCAATTAAGCAATCAAAAATGTAACCAAAAGATTTATTTGTAGGAGTCTGTATTTACATAACATATTACATTTTTTATTTTTTTTATTTTGCATAGCTAGTTGCTCAGATTTACAAATCAGCCAGTAAGACAACACAAAACGAAATGCATACAAAAATGGTTTGTATTTTGCCGTAATAGAGAACAAAAGAATTGAGGTACACAATCTGAACAAAAGGTTGTTTGCTTTAACGAATAACAGCAAAATCAAATGAACTCATTTATCTGATGCTGTGCATGGAAAGTCACTTAGCGATGAAAAAAACATGTGTAAAATCTAAACTACAAGTGACTCTGCAGAAGGAAAATAAACTATTTAAATAAATGGATCGTTCTAAAGGTGAAATATTTTAAAATTTTAAACAGTGCATTTTGTATGCTTTATAAGGCATCGGTTTCCATGGCTGAGCAGCTCCTTGTAATGTGGATGTGGTTTCTTTTATTTATATTTCTACTTGTTTTACTTTATTTATGTATATCAATTTCATAGTAGTTGTTACCTTCTATCATACTGTCTTCTATTATATTGAGCTATAGTACTCTTCTGCTAGGCTCTTTTTAAATTACAAAATGTGGGTAAATAAAATATATCTTATCTACATCGACCCACATAGTTTTGTTTTTGTTTGTTTGTTTATCTTATTTTGTAAAGTGTAGTACTGTAGTATAGTGAAAAACATGTGGCCGTGTCATGTTGAAAGGTCTTCTGTGGATAGATGTAATCAGTGGAGCTGATTACAACAAACCAAATGTAGAAAACGAGCCAGAGAACCTGCCAGGAACTAATAAGCTGATAAAAATGTAAACATACTTGGATGAATGGAGAGCTACATGCATCAATTTAGTACCATTTTAAAACAAACCTGTAAACTGTGTATGGAAACGACCAAAGAGAAAACCAACGAGGAACAAAACTAAAAATGAAATAAATAAATGTAACGTTCAAACTCAATTTAAGGGTCATTACATACCTTCATTTAAAAAAAATCACACACAGGAAGAAAATTACTCACTTTGAATCCCAGGATGTACATGCTCTAAAAACTGGGTTCAATCAATTCACTCCATTAACATCTGCAGAAGCACTGGAGCTGAACGGTGGTGCTGTTATTTTTTAAATGCCCGAATAAATCATTTCGCTATAACCATCTTAGAAAAACATAAGGAACGACATTGGAAGCATATAAAACATAAACAATAGCAAGTTTCAGCGCTACAGTATGTGATAAGGAACGATAAAAGAGATAAATGTATTTATCTCATGTTGCTTTTAATGAATCTAGTCTTCTGGGAGCTTTAGGCTCATATATACAAACTTAACAACTCAGAGCTTCAAGAGGACAGCTGAGAACAAAAAGACTGTTTTCACCTTCAGAGTAACTGGTCTATTCAGTTATGCTTGCTTTGGTGTGTAAACGAGTCAGCGTCCTTCAGGTCTAATAGCTAAACAAACACAGACTCAATTGTTGGATCAGACTATTCAAACAGGTGTCCAACAACGGCCGGAGCAAAATCTGTACACAACCGATCTCCTCACAATACAGAGTGTGTCATCTCTACTTGTTTACGTAAGAACTTGCAGTACTACTGAATAACATCAAAGTCCTACCGGATCAGAAATAGTAGTGAAATCTATCGCTGCCATGTGTGACTCCCAGCTGTAAAACAAGCTCGCAAACAACTTGTCACACACGGAGCAGGTGAGGGATGAAACGAGGAAAGTGAAAATAAATGAACTGAGGCAGCAACGGTGGGTGGTGGTGAGAAACAAACAAGCAAGAGGTTAGTTTTTACACCCACCTGTTCCATCAGCTGTTCTATACCAGCTACTGACAGAAGGGAACAGAGTGCGACAACTGGCGAGTACACCTAACCAAAGAAGCCTTTTCCATGTTCGAGTTTATCATCAGTGGGAAACATATTTGAAGCATCAGAAATATTTTTATGTTACTTATGCTGGCGGCATGTCTCTGGTGATGACACTGTTAGGCTGACAAGTCAGTGATTCTAAAGCTTTGATGCAGGCTGAAATATACATACAGCTACTGGGTGGAATATCGTGAGATTTTGCCCAGATCATAAGTCAAACTGATCTGAGCTCCTGACTCTTCCTTCAGTGCTACTGGAAGGTTTACAGTCTTGCTTTAAATTAAAAATCTACTTGACAGATTGCCACGAAACTCTGCTGCAACCTTTTTGTGTCTTCTTGAAAATAGAAAACACAAATCCTGTCTATGAAAACAAATTAACAAAATTTGATGTCTGTTTCACTAACACTTGTGCTTCATTAACATCCAGACTATACTGGAATATATTTACTGATCCTTTAAAATCCTTAATGATAGAGATTAACTTCCAGACTTTGGTTATGCCTAAATTTACATTCCTATTATAATCAGCAACACTTGGGCTTTATGCAGTTGTATTGACTTGCCACGTCAGTACAGGCTCAGGTGTAATGAATAACCTTAAGGATGGCTGAGTTTCATATCAGTAGTTATCCAATACATGTTACGACTGTGCTATTTCTGTGATGAGGCAAAATGCCTGCTATATCTTTCAGCAACTAAAGTAGCGATCATAAATATCAGTCTGTTAGCGTGTTAGCCGAAGAGCCTGTTAGCTTGTTGGCGTTTACCTAAATGCTAAATATAGAGCATTTGCAGTGAGTGTTGATCAGTGATGGGAATAACGGCGTTACAAGTAACGGTATCAGGCTGTGATGTTCTCCTTTATAGTGGACAGAAAGTATTTTTTTTGGAGTGGCACAAATAATTTGTGCGGCATCTTATTGAATGCAGAACACCTGATTGTTTTGTAAATAGTTTGAAATGGTTATTTAAAAAATCAAGGTAAAAGGTAAATGGGTGCAAATAACTTTGTTGTTTGCAAAACTTGAGCATATGATTTTAAAATTGTCAATTTATATTTGCATTTAAAGTTATGAAATATGATTCATTAAACATGTTTGTGGTTGTTACAGTAAAAAATATAACTTTTTCTACTCTGATTTTATGTTTTTTGTCTGATTTTAGATCAATTGTGTTAATACAGTATGTGAAAATGAAAACATAACTGTAAATTCAGACACATGAGGTTGTGCTGAAAAGGATGAAACCAAACAAGACAAAGTAAATAGTTTTTAAAGGGAAAATGTGGAGGGAAAATCCAAAGTGGTTAAAAATGGCCAATTATACCCTGGACCCCAGAGGGTTAAAAGTTTTTTTAAAGTAACACAATAGTTACTTTTCAAGTAATTAATTACTCTTAGAATATTGTAACTCAGTTACTAACTCAGTTACTTTTTTGAAGAAGTAACTAGTAACTATAATTAATTACTTTTTCAAAGTAACTTGATCAACACTGGTGCTGATATACCTAAACCTGTAAAAAGTGTCCTTGCAGCGTTATCACCAGGCTGTGATTTCCTCTTGGCTTCTTTCCTGTTTTTGTTCACTTTCACAACTCGTTTCAATGCTCTTTTCACATTTAGCAGGTAGCTCTTTGGCCTCACTACCGCTAGACAGAGGAGCTGGTGAACATAAAAGAGCAATTAGCTGCTAACGAGAAGCTATATCCCATGAGAGATAGCGGAGCCCCACAAAAGCATGAAGGATCATCCAGAAACAAAACCCCAAACAAATATTGCTCTTTGTTTACCAGAAGGGCTAAAAGGTAAGTGTTTGCATACTATATCAGTGCTGCCTTAGTCAGTTAATCTGTAACCGTCCGAGGCCTGATGTGCTAATCTTACACCACCAACCAAGATGTCTTCAGCTTAACTCTGGCTGAGTTAGCAAAAATAAAAAATACAAATAAAATAGCAAAATGCAAATGAAAAATGGCAATGTATGAATTATAACATTATGTGACTGATTAAATATAAAATACTTTAGAATATTGTCTATTTAAATTCTAATTACAAATTCATATAAATATGTAGATTTTTTTAAAGTAATGTGTAACATGTATTTGAAAGATATAACAAAAACAATTTAAAAAAAGCATTAAATGAAGTAGGAAAACTAGAGAGGAAACAGATGCACCCCCACACACATAGTTCATTATTCTCCTGCTAAAAGCCTTGAAAGGACACTTGGAGCTTCAATAGGCAGTAGTTCAGCTGTGAGATAACACTTCATTGCTTCAAGTGTCCCGACAAAGACGGAGAGCGAAAGGTTGCTGAAGCCATCTGCAACCTTTATACCTCGCTACTCATTTACTTACTCTCCCTCCTTTGCTCTTCGACTTCTCCTTTACTCTCCCACACACAGAGTATGCACACGCAAACTGATAAACACAGAGAGCTGATCGAACTGAGAAAGTGAGCCAGTGCAGACAGCCGACCAAGCTGGGCCAACACGCTGATAAGAGCTGCTAGTAGTCAGGCTGATGATCAATAGCCAGACACCATGTGTACAAGTGTGTGGATGTTTGCCCCTGGTCACTGCAGTGATGTGCTGCCACCCACACCCCATCCATGGAAAAACAAAAATTCTGCATACACAGAAGAAATGAATGTTTTTGTGCAAAGGATTCACTTCATATAGAGACAACGACTCAACCTTATCCAAACACATCTGGCAAGTCACAAATTTTGAGTGAACACATCTGTGAGATGTTAACTGATAATGTGTTTTAAATATGCAGCAAATCAATTGTGGTTGTAGCTTCTGCTTTAAGAGGTAAACAGCAACTTCAAGTTTCAGAACCACAAACCTTTGAAAAGGAGCAAAATATTGTGTGTATCCACGTAAAAAGGTTTGGGTTTAAGACCAAAAATAGCAGTTACAAAGTGGGGAAAAGGTCTACACACAATTTGTCTTTATTGCAGTCGTCAGACATGCCCGAAGAAGATCCCATTGCCTTTAAAGGATGTTTAGATAAACTGGAGCCACGCAGCGTGCAGACCTTTTCCCCTCTTCCCAGTCTTATCCAGGTTTTGTTAAACCTTACAAAAGCAATGTCTGTGAACAAAAGCAGACTGAATTTTGGAAATCCAACATCCTTAACCCAGATCTTCGTTGGCCATGTGTGGCAGAAAAGCGATGCGTTCACTGCCCCAGAAACAATAAAAATCTCAGGGAAGCCAGCAGCTCCTTCTTTATTGTTATTGGTAATTCAATTATAGAATTTGTCAGACTGCACAACTTGTCTGGTCAATTAAAACCAGTTTGGATTGAAAACCAAACAAATATAAATTTTTAAGGCAGTAGTGTGAACAAATTTAGAGAGAAGCAGCTGTTTGATGGTGACATCCAAAATCACGTTAAGCCACTTTATGACCGGTAGCCTCGGATGGCGCCTTTTCATGTGAGAGCTGGTCCATTTATCAAC
This sequence comes from Neolamprologus brichardi, assembly GCF_056152115.1. NCBI lineage: Eukaryota > Metazoa > Chordata > Actinopteri > Cichliformes > Cichlidae > Neolamprologus > Neolamprologus brichardi. The sequence continues at coordinate 53,393,499 of NC_142110.1, read as the reverse complement.
CTGATAAATCCCACAGCACTGACTGACAGGCTCTTAAGAAAGACAGATGGGCCTGCAGAGGATTGTTAAAGGTGGGAACCTCAGATTTTTCCTTTGGCCAGGAGCAAGATTTGGGGGAGGGGGGGATGGGTCATCATTATATTTAGCAATCTTTAAATCTTACTTCTACTCAGAAAGTCCAACACGCATTCATACAGACAGAGAGAAACGTGAACCCGTATTAGCGTGTGTGCCTGTGTGCAAACATGACAGAACCGAGGGGATTTTCCCTGTATGGGATTTCAACACTTTATTAGATTTTTCATTACTACATGTGGGGGTTTTTTGTTTTTTGTTTTGTTAAATAATATGTCTATATTACATGCTGGGAAATGCTGCAGATGGTGCCAGTGACTGAGAGTGGAGATGAGGTTGAGAGAAAGAATATCAGCATCAGCAGGTTGCAGGAAATCAAGTGATCGGGCTTGTTTTGTGTCCCTGAATGCAACTTAATACTGACCAAGTATAGTCGAGGCGAGACTGGATTTATTTTTCTTGAGTTACTTTAAAAAAAACTCAACCGGTAACAGTGTCACAGCATATCCACGGTGAATTGAAGACGGAGTGCTGTGTATGTAATTCATCTTTCACTCTCTGGCGGCCTTCACACTAAACCTCATCTTGATGCAAAACCCTAAGCGCAGAGCTTTCCTCTCGCACAAATCACAACAGAAGGTATTCATTTTACACCATTTTCACTGTTAGCTGAACAGCCAGCTAACCCATTTTAATGCTGCTGGCCAAACCGACCACCCTCTTTGTCTATCTGTCTTGCACACAATAGATTTCTACTTCTACTACTGCACGGTTTTGTTAGGCTTTTATCTCCGTTGCAGTCCACCCTTCCCTCCTGTTCATCTCCTCATCTATCAGCCTGCAATGTGACTCATATATTATTGTAGTGTTAACACAGGGAAGCGCCCGCTGACCGGAAGATCTGTTTCTGCAGATTGAGCCAGTAACTAAATGACGCTTCCTGTCTCTCACCCCTAATTCCCTTCTCTAATGTTGCCTACAAAACCATTACATCAACATTAAAAGCCTCATGCTACCGTATAGCCCTGCTTAATGATTTTTTATGAAATTGAACTCGAGCTGTGCGCTTATTAAAGCCACGTTTAGACATTTATCTCGTGGCAAATATGCTCTCAAGTCAGTCATATGTACCTGTACAGTGCAGGAAAAAGTCCAGGCATTTTCAATTATGGGTTTTGCATATTTATGAAAAAAGAAGTGGATTACACGATGACCATTTGTCACATCCAAATGAATCGTGACAGAATAAACATTCAAGGCAAAAGTGCAGACTTTTTGAGCAGGGAACCCGAACGAGACACCCGCCTTCTGCACTCAAGGATATTTTCTTTCTGCCACAGACCCCGAGGCAGAATGCCACATGAATCAGAGGTCAGAGTTCACAGCAGGTTTATATTGAATCAAGCGCAAAATACGCCCTAACGCTTGTTACAGATGTATCCTGCTCATTTCGCCGCCAATACATCTACATTTATTTTAAGTCAAGGGAATTGACTAAAAAACATTAAGTCTGGGCCAGCCGGGGTGGATAATCCCAACCAGACTGACCTTGACTGAAAGAATGAGTGAAGGCTCGGGATCAGGGGGATCAAAGACCGGGAACAATTGGAAGATTTTGTTTTGCTGGATCTCAAATGGCGGGGTGAACCGTGCTGAGGTGCTTTTTTTTTTTTTGTCTTAACCTTTTTCAGGGTGGGGCCGAGTGGGAGGCGAGTCTGCAGGACTGAGATAAATTCAGAAGGGAGTCGATAGGAAGTGCTCTCACATCACTTCCTCTCTTTGTTTCAGCCGCTATTTTCAAGGCTCGGAATGTAGTTCCTGTCAAGTAGGTGAAGGAATTCAAAACAAGTTCATTAACCTCTGCATAAGTAAGATGGGAAAGCACTGTGGGGTCTATTTGTGGGTTGTGTTTGTGAATGAAGGAGTTTTTAGTCGAAGGCTCCCACAAGAATGCTTTTTATGTCTATTTTCTCTTGTCGGAGCGAAACAAGCCAATCACGCGTAGCTGGTTTTGTGTGCGTGTGTGTGTCGTACGCGTCCTGTATGTGTCCCAAGGTCTGTGGGAGACTGAGAAAAACTTGAGCACCACACCCGCTTCACATCCTGTAGCAGGTCTGTCCTTGTTTCCAAACATACCAAGCCCTGCAGTCCCAGCACACTGACATAAACACTGACCCCTAAAAGGAAGTCTGTGTGTATTTGTGTGTGTGTGTGCATCTCTGCTCATCTGTGCTACACACTTCGCAACTTGATGCTTAAAATGTGCGACTCGAATACTTGTTAACATTCCCAAATAAGATGACTGGCTCAGTGGGTTTCCACATCTTCAAACACCTGGCACTTCCATTGTGTTGGTGAAGACAGGATGTAAGTCATGCTGTGCTCACCAACAGCGTGTCTACAGGCTTTTATTTGTAAGTGGGTATATCTCTCCTGGGACATCTCAAGTTATGCCTCATTCTCTGCTCACAGACATGCGGAAATCCACCATTTTTCTCGAGAAAGACTTCAGTCCCACTAATGACTCTCTAGGAAACTGCAGTCGGCAGCAGAGGGATTTGGGCTGAAACACAGCAAACCTTTTCCACAGCCAGTCTGACGGGCCTTCACAGATGTGAGCCTGAATTCTCACCCTTTTGGGCTGTTGGCAACCGTCACAGGCTTGTGTAATTCAGTGACTTTGCTTTAGTTTGACATCTAAAAGCTTGATGTGAAAACAATCTACAATCTTCTGAACTGCACACACGCAAATGTGAAAAATAAAGAAACATTGTTAAGCAGACTGTCACTTATTTCATCCCATATATAGGAACAGTTTGACATTCACTCTCCTGCCAAGAGTCAGATGAGGAAACATGAAGCTTTAGCTCAAAGATGGTGAGCTGCTTTCATTAAACATAACAACTAGTGTGTTTAAATATTCTATATTGACCAGTTTTTTACCTCCAGACATAGTTATATTAACATTAGCTAACCCGCAGCTAGTTCTCGCTTCATAGTGAGTGCATATGTAATGAGCATTTCCCAAAATGTCAAACAATTTCAGCTATTGTGACACTGTGAAGAATAAACATGGGTGTGTTGTGCACCACACTGCTTTTGGCAAATGGATTAAGGGTTTGTGCTAAAATCGTTTCGTGGCAGACACACACACACACACTTTCCCTTCTTTTACTACCCTTCCTTGCCTCCATTTATTTCCTAATGCCATCATCAGCTCCTTGGTGCCATCAGTACTATTGCATTTGAGACATTTTTGGGACGGTGCAATACCACACACACTTTTGTGGGCACATTAGTGCTCCGCTGCTAATGTCTTTGACAAAGTTATGAGAGTACTTTGTCTCATAAAGCCTGTGTACAGTAGCTGTAAGCCCCATCGAAGAGAGGCCAATTTGTCTCATCTGGAGAGGTCACTCTATTTGATAATCTTTCTTTTTCAGTGAATTTTGATTGGCACTGTTAGAGGGAAACCAAAGACTATGTTTCCAGTTGGTGGCGATATAATTTAAAACAATACTGAGCAAACTGTCAGTTTAAATTTGCCTTGGTTTGCCCTCCATGGATGCTGTGAATGGTCACATTTATCCTAAATCAATGTCAGGGACAATGCAGCTTTAGATCTCGTGTAAAAACAGAGGCAGACAAGAGCTCAAATAGATGTAATGTTGAGACTGTTGCGCAGAGTTTCCGAGGTTCAGCTGCGGTTTGACATAAATCTCCCCTGTTTGATATGCCATAACTGCTTGTCAGCCATCTGTGCTTAGTTAGAGAGCAAGATACCTTTTTAATGAACCTATCATTAAGACTTTAGGAGAAAGCAACAGCATTCAGCTGGTATTCCCTCTGTGGTTTGCTGATGGCTCTGTAAATACAATATTTCAGACAGCACTGTATGTCATTACAGCACTGCACTGCAAGACTGCACTCTCCCTCATAAGCTGTGGTGGTCCACTTTAATGCTCAGTTCACATCAATCAGAATCAAGTTGTAACCTGACAGAAAGAGCACGGCGGGGGTCTCCGAGGTGGATTCTCATAAAACTCTCATCAGTGCAAGAAGTCATGCTGTTGAGTTTTAACTCACACTGATCTCTGTTTTGTCTGCACCAGCTAAAAAAGAGCAACCCCCTCCCAAAAGAAAACAAAACGTCCGTGGCCTGCTGAAAGGAAAGTGCCTAAAAGGAGTCGCTTTCTTTTTAAGTACACCATGATTTTTTGGACTTTTGTTTGCAAAAGTTACAAAAGAAGTGCAGTTGGTAAAACATTTACCACTGAGATTTTGCTAATCTGTAGTAAACACTGGGAAGCGCTGATGGGAACGTATCGACAGAATCATCGGTTTACTTAACCTTAATTCAAATATGCATGACATATTATTATATACATGACATTAGCATGTTGCTAACTTGTTGAACGTAAGCAAGAGATTGTGCAGCACATCTTAGGAAGAAACCGCCAACATGTTGGTGGTCTTGCCTTTAATGAACCGTGGACTTTGTCTCAGCGCAGGAACAGATGGCTGCCTGGCTGAGCAGAATCCCACCCCCCCCTCTGCTCCAGCCTGATGTCACTCAGCCTTTTTGGTGCAATATCCCTCCACTCAGCAGTGCAGACAAAATCCTTGTGGCTGTCATCAAAGCGGCTCCAGACTGGCATCAAAATCTATAAAATTGACTGACTTGGCTTCTTTGGTTACTGCAAGAAGGGAATCGATTATGTTGAGCCTCTAACTTTCAGAGCAGACTTTCAGAACTTTTATATGTTGGTTTACGCAGAGCTCACTGTTGATGGCAAAAGTTCAATTAAATTTTGCCCCAATTTTTTACAGCGGAACAATAAACAGGTAGCCAACTAGTAGAATTGTTCTTGACCCAAGTGGAGCTTTCATACCCTTTTATTTAGTACATCTATAATCTGGCCTGAACACTTGCTCTAAGCTACAACCCTGACCATGTTAGTGTAAAATTTAAAAACTGAATAAAATTATTATGAAGACAGTTTTAAGTCTAATATTGAAAATTGTAAACTTGAAATGTATCAAATATCCAAACTCAAAACTGTAATTTAAAAAAAAGCTCATTTGTATATAACACCAGCAGTTATTTCAAAAACATTTAGATGTGAATCTAAATTGTTACCACTGTGTTCTATACTTCTTCTTTTAACAACTCTCTGTAAGTCTTTGGAAAATTTAAAATAATGTGGTGTAGAGTTTTACTTAAACAGCATGGTCATTCTTAAAAAAGGCAACTTGGATTTATGGATGTAGCAACAAACCGTGTTCACTGACAGCAGTTTTCAGACATGTTCCTGTGCTCCTTTAGTGCCTGTTCTAATGCACTTTTGTGCCTGAAGATCACAGCCATTAATTATTGGGTTTCAGCATTATGCCTTGATTTGAGGGTCTTTTCTGATATTTTGAATTTATTGGACCATTGATAATGTTGAAAAATGCTATTTACTGTTGAACCATGTCTCCACACATCTTTTTTTTAGGCCTATTAGTTGCTATATATCTTTACACACCTTTTCTAGTCTTGTTGCCTCTCCCCCTTTTTGGTGCTGGCCTAAAATTTCTCAATTTCAACATTTGGTCATTTCTGTTTGTCCTAACAAGAAGACAAAGATAGCTAAGGTAGTAAGCATTATCTGATGATGAAACTATAAGCACGTCAAAATCCTGCCAAAATATCAAGTTTGCTCTTTTCTCAGTAAAATATTTGTACACAAGCAGCATGAATTAGGTAGGATGCCATTCAAGACTTTAAAGTCATGTAGAGGAATCCTAAAGACTTAAGCAATCTCATATTGTCCTCTAGCCAGCAAAATGTACTCTTTAGAAATCTTCATGACCAGTACTTGATGGAAAGAAATTACTATTTTAATGTAATATTCTGTAAAGATCATGCCTATTCAGCCAAAGAGAAAATAAATAGCGCTCCTAACGCTCCTATTTCTGCAAAAGTTTGAAAAAACAAAACAAAACTGAAGGTAAATCTAAGAATAGCGGAAAAAAACCCATCAGTAAAACACCAAATACTGCTGCTGGCAGCCATCATTAGAGCTGGCAATGGTATCGTGAATCTCATATCCAGGACATATTAGCATTTCTCTTCATAAAACATCACTCCTCGCTGTGACACCTCACCTAGGCAATAAATATCTGTGTGTGAACTGACATTAAATCATGCTGGATGAATGGAGAAAATATTTTAGGATTTGTGTGGCTAAGCAATGACAGCACCCACACTTAACACACAACAAGAACAAATGTTGGATCGACTTTAAGCCACAACTAACATGGCCACTGTTCAGAATATCCTCAGAAGAGGAGAATGTGATTACTACGGTAAATAAACCAATCAGACTCACATGTGTTTCTGGGGAATGTGCTTAAAGTCCACAATGTTGACAGACTGACACGGAGAGCTGGCAGGAGGAGCAAAGAATCACTCTATGAAAAAGAGGCCATAAAAGGGGGCATATCAATCAGGACAGAAAAGAAAAATGAAAGCAAGCCTTACAGAATAACAGTATTATTTGACACCTTTTCTGCAAAACAGGGCAAGATGAAGAGATCTTCTTGTGGCTGATCTAACAAATAGTGGTCTTTTTGTTGAAAACACACCAATTCAATTCAGTTCAGCTTTATTTATATAGCACCACATCACAACAACAATTCCCATACATTGTAATGTCAAGACCGTATAATAATTGAGAGAATTATTAGATAACCCCCTGTGAGCAAGCACTTAGCAACAGTGGCAATTAAAAAGTCTCTTTTAACAGGAAGAGGCAAGTAACTGCAACAACAAGTTGGGGGTGATGGAAAAAGAAGAGATCAGAGGATAAACAAATGAATAAAATAAATAAACAAACGTAGACAATACTCTACAGGCCTATGCCCTGTTTCAGAAATTAAATAAAGCGGTTCCCAGATCTCATTTCTAAAGCACGACAGTGAAACCTTTTTCTTTAGAGATTTTTTTTTAAAAGTGACAACCTAATTAACTTATTTCAGTAGAATAGTGTACCAGATGTGTTTTTCAGTGGACAAATACCAGAATATGCCATATTTTAGGAAGTGATTTTTAAGGAACCATATGGAAGTTTGCAAATTTTTCATGAATTTTTTTGGGAGATCTCACAGAGTAAAAAGAGTCGATAAGAAGGACTAACACTCAATCAATATTTTCCTGAAACTTGTTAGAACTAAATACAAATTTTTCATGAGATATTTTATAGTTTTGTTGGGTCTGTAAGAGTTCACAATCAGTCTCAAACTATAGTATGATACAGTCTGACTCCGGAACAGAGGAAGCACTGAGACCACCAACATGAAGTCATTAACACGATGGTTTTGGAGGATTGCATGCTTTAGCTTTGGGGGTGACAGGGGAGTGATGGTACTAGTGGCAGGACTTGGACAACAGGATGTCCTGCTTGGCTGCTCAGCATGGAAATCAGAGCAGAGACACTGGCTGCACCTCTAGTCTTGTTCAGCAGAAGGAATCAGCAGGGCTTTGGCAAAATCAAATACTTCCCAACTCCTCTGTAAATTCCAAGGTTATATTAATACAGAGATTGGAAATAGAGAAACTATGTGAAACTACTGCATCTACATACTGTCATACTGACTATTTAACAGTAAAACCTAAAACACAATCAGTCACTACTTTGGCGTCACTTTTCTAAAATGTTAGATCTCACCCTAAAAGTGGCTTTTATGTTGATTATGTTGCTCCACTGGCACACAACACTGATTAAGGATGACGCAAACTTTAAAAAAAAACTTGAAGTAAAACTTGAATTTAACACTTGGTTGGAAAAAGAATCGTCTCCACACTTACGTTTCTCTAAAAGGTCTGCATGCTTTTGCGAATGGCCTAACAGACTATTAGGCTTGCTGGGAGCAACAACTCGCTGCTCTTTTAATAATTTAGATTTTCCTTGACTCCCTTTTTAAGAAGTATCTGATGTGCACGTATTAGCCCTGTATTCTTGTAAAAGTTTGCCCATTACTCCCCATTCTCTGCATTCATACTAACGCAGCTTTCTCCTCAGCACTGATTTGGAATCTGTGTTTTCAAATTGCAAGTAATAAGTTATTGAAGTTAAATGAGTTATTGTCGGGGAACAGCTGCCCTCTTGTTCATGCCCCATCCAGGGTCACTGCTACTGCCCTTTAGTAAAATCTGTCAGGCCTTCTTTGACGCAGATCCGTTTCCTGTCAAAGTGAGATTCTTATTGTTCCAAGGGAGCAGGCTCCAGAATCTCACTCCCCCAGCCTTTTCCTGTTTCCTTTTGAAGAGGAAGTGCTGCTTTGCTTCTTTTTTTCATCCCCCCCCCCCCCCCCCCCCCCCCCCCCCACACACACACACACACGCGCACATCTTCTCTGGGACAAATCTGGAACAGTAGCTACATGATTTTGCTTTTGTCAGCCAAGTCTTGATTTCAAAGAATGAAAGTTCCTTAAAAAAAGAAAGGAAAAAAGAGGCACCCTCCCACTTTGTTACACAAGCCTTAATATACAATCACACACAGGCTAATGCGCTGACAAACAAGCCCACGCTGATTTTTGCATCTTATTCTAACGCACCCCCTCTGAGCAATCAGCGCTGAAGGTGCATGCTCACCTGCGACCCCAAAGTCAAAGGTTCCCATGGTGCCTCAGCACGTAGGCTCTTTGTTATCGGAGAAAATAGTTCTTTGTATGCAGGGAGGGTCTGATTTAGTCAATATAAGCTCTTGAACAAACACTTAAAAAAGGGCCAAACATCTCCCACAGCAGCATCATTGCATAACAAAGAGAAACAAGCCAGAACCCAAATACATATTTTTTTAAAAATCAAGGCATTTATCATTAGTGCAGAAGGAAAGTTCCGGTTTCTGCCACTTAAAGCTCACCCTAAATGCACACACTGAAGTTGTCTGAGTGTGCACGCACACATCAATGCATGTGCAGCAGAGCAGCTCTGCACACTAAATCCTTCTCATCGGATTTGTCAAAGTTAAACTCAGTTTAAATGAGAAGGTTGAGGAGCCTGTTGCTGATACAATGTCAGCTGCAGCCACCGAAATGCACTTTGGTTCAAATAAGATTCCTATGAACACAGGCAGGAACACATCCAACACGCTCCAGGAGCCTTACAAGACTGAGCGCGGCGATTTAACCCAACAAACGAATGAGTTCTCACACGTCAGGCAAACAAACAAGGATTCAAAAAGTGAATCACAAGGAAGGAATTCTAAAGATGGGAATTCTAAAGTGAATTCATGCATCTGGAAAATGTCAGGAGAAGTTTGGGGTTTGCAGTTTATCAAACTGTTGGTCATTACTGTGGAGGTGGGAGTGAGACATACGTATAAGGGAGGTGATCAGAAAAGTCTTTTTTTTTCTTAATATAATAATAGTGGTCTGACAGTGAGTTACAGGCTACCATTTGTCCCGCTGCACTGCACTGATCTACAATGAATGCATGCAAGCAGGGAAAAGAATCTACTTCCTTATCATGTAACAAGCTGCAATTTCACAGATTTGATCTGGCAGTGACCTTAAAAAGTTGTAAACTTGACTCTACCCTCTAATGGAATAGTAGTAAGTGCTGTTGCACTGGGCCTAGTGCGAGCTTCACTTTTCTCTATATTTGCATAGGCAGCAGGAGGCCGTGAGGTGAGAAGACTGGAGGCACTTGCCTTAAAAACAAAACTAAAAATGTCACAATGGACGTGGTGGTGGGGGAGAAAAAATGCTTCAAAATCAGATTCGCCAAGCGGTTTGAGCAGGATGGAGAGTGTTTGTGCAGGAGAGGGGGTTTTATCAGCGGCAAACACTCACAGGAATTCCGGTTTGGGATTGTCCATCCAATTCCTGCGTTCCACAGGAAGCTTTGCATAAAAAGCAAGTGAAATACGCCCAAAGACATTTCATTTGCCGCCAGTCGACTCAGAGGGAGCACCTCGAATCAAGCGCGAGGGTTTTTTAATTCGATGCACCAACGCTAGAAGCTCTTAAAAGAAACTGGCACCATGGAAATGTCTCGTTACCCGCCGGTCCAGCGGCGCGTGCTCATGGCCGCCTCTCAGCCTGCGCGCGCACACGCACCTGACGACCTCATACCTCATACTGCAAGGGTAAGATTTGTGCCTATTTCAAAGGTCACATTCCGGCAGGTAGGACACTGCACTAACCCGTGTTTCAAAGTTAATGATAGTTTTCACATACTACAAACACTGGGCTCGTTACTTACACTCACAGGAGCACTTCAAAGAAGGGAAATTCGCAAGGCTAGCTAGATAAAACAACCTAATTCAAATTCAGCATAGGCTAGCTGTACTGAGAAGAGTTGCTTAGCAAAATTATCCATGTTGTTGATAAAAATCTATACAGGGTTAAAAGTGCCGTAAATCACAAGAGAGTAGTGTATTGATAACACAGAAGTCGTTTTGCGGAACTGTAGGATCACATAATTATATGTCTTATTGCAACGTGTGTGCTTAACTATCGTATAGAGTAAAACTTCAAATTGGTGGGGTTTTTTTTCGTTTGAAATCACCAGAGTACATGCAAATACCGAATCACAGGCCCGTACAACTTACATACATTAAAATAGTAATCTGGTAGATAGACCAGGTCCAACACCTTCTGACCTGGATGAAAAAATACGCTGTTTTTCATCAGTTTGGTGACTTTCTGAGCTCATTTCCATTAGTTGGGGGGGGGGGGGGGGGGGGGTAGCCATTTGTTTTCATATAACAGGGTTGTAATGTTTAAAGTCTCAATAATAGGTTACATGATTTATAAGTATTGTTGATATAGATTTCCTTGGACTATTTTATTTTTTCAGCTTTAGCAGTTAATTAAAGGATTGGATTATTTTGTCCCTGCAATGAGCTGTTTGAGGAATGGGAAACAGCGTGATTCTTGCTTTGTGCAAAACAAAGAAAAAAATATTTATTCCAACAAATGTATCGTTTCACAAAAGCAGTGGACGTATGTATGTGTGAGACAGAGCAGGAGGAGTGATCCCAGCACCCAAAATCTGCCTCCTTGTGATGGGTAAGTTGCTTGAAGGGAGGGGCAGCGTGCCTCTCTCGGGTCTCTTTACCAACCAGTCGGCAGTCGATAGTTTATGAATGAAAAAGCTGAGTAGTCTACCTACTGACGTCACACACGAGTGAACCCCCCCACCCTCCCACCCCCAGTGAAGGCAAGAGTGAGCTGCGGGACACCCAGCTGGAGGAGTGGGAGGAGGTCCTACCATCGCCCCCCATGCTCTCTGACAGTCCGAGCTCTAGGACAAACCTGAGTAGTGGCGGAGTTTTTATCACTGGACTCTCCCCTCACTTGGCGGAATATAAGGAAACTAACTTTTATCAGACCTGCTGTTTTTCTACTACCAGCAGTGTACGAGTGTGTGTGTGCTTTTTAATTTTTTTAAATTTTTTTGCGGGAGTCATCTTAGAGGAGCTGATTGTTTATTGCACGGTTTGTCATTATTCTTATGTATCCATGCGGGCGCCCGGGAGTTTAGCTCGTGTTTAATGGTGTGTCCGGCATGCCCGCTTGTTCTTTGATGTAGGACTCTTTGGTTTTTCTTTGTATTTATTTCCGATTCTCTCGTGAAACCATGCGTTTAACGTGACTCTGTGTGCGTGAGAATAGCGCGGAGGAGAGAGGGTCTCTTAGATTTTATGTACAGTGCCTGTAAAACAGCGCCCTCTCGCGGTGAATCTAAAATGGTCCGATTGCTTTTTAATGTGTCAGTAGGCCAGGATTGATTATGCTTTGAAACACTTGCATGTGCATATACAAACATGGATTAAGTCTCTGGTGTTCCTTGATGTACTTCCTGACACCCAAAAGACTTTAAAATAAAGCTGATAAAACTCCCATGTCCTAACCGACACTAACATTTTGGACAAGTGTTTCCCCTGTGGCGACCTTCCCCTGCCAGATTAATGATGCTGAATCGTTAACACTTATCATCTTGAAAGTGGCTACCTACTGCACAGTGTCCTGCTCTCTGAAGTGATTTGTGAATGAATGCAGGGCTTTAGAAGTGCATGTCACGTCTTCAGGCACAAAGCCAGCCAGAGATCAGAGAGACATGCAAACTGTCATCTGTGGCTTAGCGTCACCTCCAGGATAACTGAGGACTCTCCAGCAGGCTACGGTCCTGAAAACTGGTGATACTGCCTGGATGGATTTAATGTGCTCTGAGAGATTTCCCAGGGGTTTAGTATCGGCTGTGTTAAAACATGCCTGTAGGCTTACATTAGGGCAGGAGCGGGTCCAAGCTGACTGTCATGCACTCTGACAGTCCTACTTGGGAATGGGTGGCTCAGTCTTTCTTTTAATCCTCTACAGTATGTTATAATCTAATATGGTGTGAGGGTGGATGAACATATCTGTGAAATGAGAGTGCTCTGGCTTTTTTGTCTTTTACCCTGTGACCTCAGAGGCAGGGCAGGTGCAGGTCATCGATGCCTCTCTGTGTTCTTATTGGATGCATTCAAACATCTGCCTAGCAGCGAGATCTCCAATATCTTTCCAGAAGGCTTTTCTGTGTCGTTGGGAATGTCAACTGGACATTTAGGGTTAGCGCAGAAATCCAAATGTACAGTGGGAGCAAATGATCTCTTTAGATGCATGTTAGGTCTTTATTGCTGTTTTCTCATTGCACCCTGTTTAATAACTTTTAGAAACATTCACTGAGAAAAAACCCAACAGCAACAACTTTATTTGTGATATAAAATACAAATCAGGGATGTTAAAAGTTGAAAGTAAAAACTGAAAAGAGCTATAAACGATCCATTTTGTAATTGAGATGTTTCCAGATGTAAAGTCTCTCATTTTTATGTGACACAATCGTGTGTCTCTGTTGCCCAGACCCATACTGCTCAGCTCAAGCTGCTCCCTGCCGTACAAATGTGACCACTTTCCAGTTTCAGCTAGTTTTTTATTTGCTACTTAATGACTTCCGGGTTCAGTAATCTGCTGTTTCTCAGGCTTCCCCTTTACCTGTCCTCAGCGACCCCACTAATCATAAGTGACAGAGCTTCTCCAGACCCATTAACATTTTCTACACAGATTTAATGGGTGCTAATCCTTTTTTGAAAAGGAGTGCAGAGGCTCTGGTGTGGTCGCTTGTAGAAATCTGCTAATGCAGACATGACACAGCTGACACTGACACCAGAGTCCTTCCTTCTAGTGGTCCATGGCTTCAAAGGAAGTAGGATTTGCTCTGTGGCTGCAAAAGAATGAACTGTATTCCATTGAAGTTCCTTTATTTATCCCCTTGTTCGCATAATTTTTTGTTCCGTTTTTTTTTGCTTTAACACATCCTCTCCCCATGCCCTCTCCTTATAGGTAGCTGGAGTGGTCCTCCTTGAAGGAAACACATAGATATTCAGCGTGAGGAGACTTTGGATTCAATCCACACCCTTCCCCCCGTCACCCCTTCTTCATCCTCCTCTCCTCTTCCCTCCGACTGGCACGGAGAAGAGTCCAAGAGACCCAGCGAGGGAACGTGGGAAAGAGGAAGACGATGTACCAAATACTGCTCCTTTCCTCCTCCCTCTTCATCCTTCATGTGATGGCCACTCCCCAGTTCTTCGCTCACCACGGGTAATAGCTCACTTGATACTCTTCCTGTGTTTGTAATGGCCTGTCATTTAGTCAGTTGCTCTGTCCTGATTTCAGCTGCAGATCTCCCCTTTAGCTGTCATTCATACTGTGACATTCTCAGCCAATGTGAATGTATACAGATTGGTCAAATGACCTCAGTCTCTGTTCCAACTCTTAGATGCACATCAGTATGGGCAGGCTCATTTTGTCCTTTTCAGTTGATTTGTACACAGGCCAAAATTAACTGAAAGGTGAATGAAAGGTCAAGTGGCAACTTGGAGGTCGAAGATCAGCTCTTAACTCGGACACATTCAGGAGTGATTACATAGGTCATTCAGGAGCAGTTAGACTCCAATCTGGAGTTTTTCATGTGAATTGGGGACCACTTAGGGCTTAAATATCTCAAACTGTTTGAACTTGGGTCTGGAATGACTTAAAAGCTGTAAAAATGTCTCCATTTAAAAACCAGCTCAGATCTGGTGCAGCTGGAGCGCCTACAAATGTGCACTTCAGGTCAATTTTTAACATCAAATCTCACGTCTGCCTTTCACAGGAGAAGGGTGTGCGGCAGAGACCTCGGTCACAGTGTTGTCACTACGACAGAGTCGTTCGTCCAGCCAGTGCACAAGCCCTACCTCACCCTGTGTCAGGGGCATCGCCTCTGCAGCACATACAAGTGAGACAAACTCTCTCAGCCCTCCATACACTGAATCAGCACAAAGACACAACAACTAAATCAGACATCTACAGCTTTTTGGGGGAGAAAAACCAGCCGAGCTGCACGGTCAGTTTACATCGAGAGTCAGCCTTTATCTGAAGATGTTTAGTTTATTAAGGAGTAAACAGTGCTTGACATGTTTAGGAAGGGAAAGGGTTAGGAATACAATCATAAATAGATCTTGACTTCACACAAACACACACATATACACATACACGTGCATTTTTCACAGAACTGGGTCATGGTGGCACATATTTGGGTAGAATCTAAATATCGAATACTTTGTGTAACGACGGGAAATGAACTGCTTGCCCACAGAGACTGGTCGTGTTTATTTTGGACTCTATCTCCCTCCATACTTCTCTCTGTCCCTTTTTCTAGCTCTGACCCCCCCCCCCCCCCCCAACCCACCCCTACATTCTCCCCATTTTTTTCTCTTTAACTCCTCTTGCCACCAAAATGCAGCTTCACTTTAAAGTATTTGTAACTTGCGTGCTCATTATGTAGACGATTACAGCCCTAGGAAACAGTTCCTTGTTTTGTTTTAAGAAAGCACATCCCAAACTGGTTCCTTTAGCTTTCGGTTCATCACCCCCTGCAAGCTAAACATACCAAGCTCTCAGCAGGCTGCAGCAAAAGCTCTGATTTTCGATACGATCTCCAGCCCCTCTCTCATCTCTGACACACTCTTGGAAGTCAGTGGTCCGTGGTTCAGTATTCCACCAAATTACCATCCTCTCATCAGCATTCCTGCTGTGTGACAGATCATGGAAAAGGCCTCACAGGCTGAACCCCACTGCACACGCACAGACACACACACTTACAGATGAGAGTGATGACAGCATGAATAATTAGAAATGCCTAAACGCTGTGGGTGTCTGTACTTCGTCTCCGCAGGACTACGTACTTGGTGGCATACCGACAGGTGAACAGAGCAGCTTCTCCTTTGCATTTCTACCCAGATTGCTGCCCGGGCTGGAAGAGATTTTACTCTCACAACTGCAACCAAGGTATTTCAGTGGGATGTGATGAGTTTCAGGGTTGTTTACCTCATTTTCTTTCCCTGTGTAGCATCAAGTCTTAATAGAGAGTTTAGAAAAATGCCAATTTGTTTTCTTGCTGAGAGTTAGATAAAGAGCTCGATCCCACCTTTATATGTTTAAATGTAATATGAAGCTGTAGGCTACAGCTACCTTAATGTAGCATAATAATTAGAATAATGAGGAAAGAGCTATATTAGCCCAGTTTAAAAAACAAACTGGATCAGCAGAAATTCCAGGAAGTCAAAGGCCCTGTCCAAGCTCCAGTCTTGGAGGCAGTTAATATAAACAATACAAATGACAAAACTGCAGTTCCTCAAATGTCCACTTTAGGCTTGCTTTTAAAACTCCACATAGATACTCAAATTTTAAATGTTCACATTTAGAGCAGAAATAAGCGTATTTACATCCCGCTACACTATTTATAACTGATTTCTTACTCTATTAGAAGTGTAAGGTTGGTAAGGCTTAAAGTTTGCATTATTTGGGGTGTGGCAACTTTTAGTGACAACTGTCATGGCTGCCTGCTAGGCTTCATCTCTGCATTTAAGCTCTTTAACTGCACAGCTCTGTGTTTATGCTGTTTTTGCCTTTTAGAGCATTTTATTGGATTTAAATAATAGCAAATAATATGGGAAGTCATTCTGTATGTTAAAAAGTCGCAGTTACCAACACAAATATAGAGTCGAGCAGATAGCTTGCTAGCAAGTTCTCTGCAGATGGAATGCAGCTACATTATTCTTGTACAATATTAACTGTGTTTTTTCTGAAGTTCTGAGGGGGTGTATTTTTTTATTGTTTGTATTAATTTGCTTTGATTTATTATTTTGATTGCGATCTTTTTGTCTCTGTCTCAGCAAGAACATCTGTTTCATCTCAGTGAGAAAGTGAAACTGCATATTTCCTAGAACTTAGGTCACTTGTACAGATTAAAACAAACTACATTAAATGTGACAACAATTAAAATGTTAGAAAGCCAGGCTAGCCTAAACCAACCCTTGCTAACTGTGATACCATGAATCCATATACAAGAGTGATCTCTTAACCAAATGATCGCTTCATAAATGTCTTTCACAGCTGTGTGCGGACAACCCTGTTTGAATGGCGGTACCTGTTTAAGACCCAACCAGTGTGCTTGTCCGTTAGGCTGGACGGGACACCAGTGCCAAACAGGTACATGTGCTCATACCATTTACCTGCAAAGCCACTCTCGGGTGTCTGCGTATATATTCACAGTGGTCTTTCTTGCCTGTCAGATGTGGATGAGTGCAGTGAGCGGCGGCGGTGCGCCCAGCAGTGCGTGAACACAGCTGGCAGCTATCGATGTGCATGCAGAGAGGGCTTCGCCCTTGCTGGAGACGGCCGTTCCTGTCAAAGCCTTCCTCCTCCATCTCCTCCTCCTGCCACTCCTACCTCCTCATCACAGAGCAGCCAGGCAACAGTGGGTGTGGGTCATCACACTGATGCAGGTAAATGAACAGGATAGGAGTGTGTCTAATTTTGTGTTACGCAGCAGCAAAGTGTCTGGACAGAAGAGAGGAACATGGCCAGCTTCGCGGTCCATTATTACTTTTGGTACGCGCTATGCCACTCTCAACTCGTACCGTGAGTAATAATGCACTGCGACTGGTGCCGACTCCAGACAGATGTCTTGCGGTCTGGCCCCGTGCGGCGAGACTGGGACCGATTGGGCTTTGATAATGACTCCTATGAGTCCTGTGAGCAAAGCAAACATCTGCCTCTAATAGAGCTCCCGTGCTAATACAGACATATTTTTATCCCACACACTCCATTAGCTCTCTTAAAAAAAAGTTTAAATGTTATCTCCTACCAAGAAAAAGTCATTTTTTTCCCCGTGTGTGCTTACTGTATCTTAGCAACAACAGAAAAATACAACACCCCCCCTCCCTCTTCATGTCTAGAAATGTGGTCGTTGACCCGAGGATGTTCCTTTTAACTCCAATTCTGTGTCAACATTATCTGCTCTCTCAGAAATTTATGTAACATGAAAGTTTAAAGAAGACGTACCTCATCCTGATCTTTCAAACTTGGGGGATTTTTTTTGTGAGTCACCACATTGTTAAAATCCAAAAGGAGAGAGCGTCTCCTGTACTTGCAGAAAAAGAAATATTTCTCTGTAAAGTGTGTGAGATTGCCAAATTTCTCAGGCTCTGCTCCAGACTCCCTTCTGTTTATCGAGTTTCACACTGAGCGAGTTTTCTCTGTTCAAAGGAAAGTGCTCGTCTCCGTGACTCGGCGTGATAGATCAGTGGAAGCATTGCTGAGTCTGCGAAAAGGACAGAAAAACACTCAGAGGAAAAGGAAATAAAAAGCCAATATGACAAATTTTTGTACTTTAAGAAAGCAATGTGTTCTGTGTCAGAGGCAAAAATAATTATTGCAATGTTTTTGTAAGATGTCTTTCCTGAGACAGTTTTCTGTTATTTGTGTTCATATGCACATATCAGAGTGATATTGCCAGGGGTGTTGGACTACATTTCTATGCTGCAGTCTTTACCCCCCCTCTCGCCTGCATTCTTTTCACCCTGTTCTTGGCCAACACTTGTGTTCTCATTCCAGCCACATCAACCCCGTCTGCTGGGGGCCATCGCCAGCTCCCCTCCCCTTTCTTCTCCTGAACCTCCACCTCTTCCTCACCCTGTTTCTCAACTTATTCTTGTCTCAGTAATGGGCCACATCTGGCAGAGATTGAAGGCCTGCAGCAGACACATTCCCCTTCGAGTGGAGACAACCAGGCTTTTCCTCACAGTCAAATCACATGAGGAATGAATGTTTGCCTGTATGTTTCTCATGATCTGTCTTTGAGCTTATCTACTGGCTTTTTGGGCCATCCCCCCTCTCTCTCAGCAGCCCTGCCGTCTTCTTCCTGGTTTATACTTTGGAGACATTGCAGTGCTCATGAATCATTCGAGGAGGGACTGAAGGGGGCTTCCTAGATGCTCCAAGGAATCCAATGCAATATATACTCTGCATCATTCTCACGCATCATCACATCCATGCCCTTACCCCTCTCTCTGTTCTGCTCCTCATCAGTTTGTTTCTACAGATTCAGACTGAAGTCACCACGGTCTGATGAGTATGTCTGCATTTGTGTGGTTTTCTATAGATGGAAAGTTTGGCTTGGTGGAGAATGTGACAGAGGAGGTACAGAGCCTGAGGAACCGAGTTGAGCTCCTGGAAAAGGTACACAGAAAAACTCATGAACACATGTTCAAACATATAAAAGCCACCTACTCTGATACCTCCCAGTCTGGCTCACCAGGAAAACCTCTGAGCCTTGTGTGTGATCTGACGTCTTAGCTGCTCTTTAATCCCCCAACCAAAGATTTTTAGATATGCCAGACCTGCACAGTGGCTTTTTAAAACTTTCACGAGTTTACTAAAATCCTTCTCATGTTAAACAATTATAAAGAGCAAATGGATGCATATAAAATAACCATGTGTAATGGTCCTCTTGTGGAGCATTTTTCTCTTTTCCCTAACTTCCTCTCATCGATCTGTTAAGAAGCTGCAGTTGGTGCTGACGCCCTTCAGCAGCTTCTTCCCACTGTCATTGGATGAGGGCCTGTCGGAGAAAACCACCTTGCTATCCCACTCTTTCCAGCAGCTAGATCGCATCGACTCCCTCAGCGAGCAGATCGGCTTTCTGGAGGAGCGGCTTGGCACATGTGAGTGACCACAGACTGACACTTTTTATTGTTCAAAAGTTAAAAGCCAGTATTTTGTTGAACTCCATGGGAACTTGGTTTCCTGGGAAAGTAGGATCTGTAACAAAAAAAAAGTCAAATTAAAGTAAATGTAATAAATTTCACAATCCAATCCATCAATATAATACAGTCTTGTGCCTCTAATGTAATAACCTTTGATTATGATGTAATACAGTAAACTGTACAAGCTAAAAATGACACATTTGCTCTTAAAGTTTAACCTAATTTAGCACAGCTGAAGCTCATGGACAGCCATGTTAGACAAACCATGTTGCAGAAATGTTACTATAATTAATCACAAGTTGTGTATTGGTTATACGGAAATGCAGTCTATCCAACTATCATAAAAAATACAAACAGTGGCTCTAAAGGAGTAACCAGGGGTTAAATTCAGTTTTAGTATATATCACCAAATCACAACAACAGTCACCAAAAGGTAAAAACGTAACAATGATACAGAGAAAACCTCCTGTGAGCAAGCACATGGAAAAAGTGGGAAGGAAAACCTCGCTTTTAACAGAAAGAAACCTCCAACAGAACCAGGAGCAGCAAGTAGCAGCTGTTTGCCACAGCTGGTTGGGAGGGAGATGGGATATAAAAGACAATAAGGAATTTTTGGAGAATGGTGTTCTGTTGAAGAGCTGCTAAAACAGCGTTAGCCGTGCGGCAGACATGCCGCTTTTTATTTAAACACTCCAGTCTCTGCTGTGCTCACTAAAAAACACTTTCTTGCTACCGTGCAGCCACACGAGCCCACATCCCATTCGGCTTAACAACCTGCGCCGTCATGCTGGTATTTTAAAGTAGATGAAGAATAAATAGCATACAAGATGAAGACAACCAAGTCTTCTATCAAATTTAACTGGTTTTTAACCAGAATACGTTCATCAACATTAGTGTAAATGTTTAATCATATAAACAAACTTAACCAAATTTAGATTGATTGCATTTTAATAATAGCTACTTTGGGAATCCAAACACTTAAATAAAAGCATTTGCAACAAACCTCTTTTCTATTCTTTGAAAAGGTCTCCCGAGCCAGGAATACAGTTTAAAAAAAAAAAAAAAAAAAAAAGTATTGTTCTTTTAATGGAAATCCTGATGGATAGCGCCCAGTGTTTTCAATCATATTTCAAAATCCACAGTTATAAACATACCTGTGGTAAGTCTTTTCATCTTCTTCCCTGCAGGTTCATGTCAGGAGAATTAGCCTCTGAACAGGGCCACCATTGTTCCAGTAAAGTTACCGTCCACGCAAACCTGCCAGACTGGACGTGCCAAGACTGCTGGCATATGCAGCAAAGAGATGGCTGACGTCAGAAAGCGCCTCGGTCCTCGTTACGCCGTGATGTAATCGCCTCGGAAATCATTTGAGATTTTTACTATTCCTGACAGATTCATTTACTTTTCTCATTGAATCACTGTCACGTTGTTGATTTTCTAACAGTACCTGTGGTAGGGGGCAGTTTCACTATTACATCACCCCAGGAACGTCTAAATTAAACTCCCCTGTTAGGGTCAGAGGTCAAACTTGCTACCTAGTTTCTGTTTGTTTTTCTCCAGTGCAGCTTTGTCCCACAGTGACCTGGGGCATCTGTATTTATGTATTTAAATTATGATTACTTGTAGGTCTGTCTCAGTGCTCCAATAGACATTTATAACTAGTTTTGTAACATTTTGTAATAAAACTTCCTAATCAAAAACACGACTTACTGATTAATGTGTGCAGATATGCGAGCTTGTCTACAATGCTGATGGAAGAGTGCAATTACAAACCTGCTGACCTCATGTGTGTACAGGAAATACTGCAGTGGTAAAAGTATTCAGATACTTCCAGTCAAAGCACACCAAGAAAAATGGGATTTTGAAAAAAAATATATCTACAGTCCATATTATGAGAAATGATGCTTTACATAGATACAGTTTTGTACAATGATTGCTTTCTGTAGATAAATGAGATCATTGCTTTAGAATCAGAAAATCATTCTAGAAAAGTCATAATTCCCTAAAAGTACATCAATGCAATGTCTTTTCCCCCCTTTTTGCTCCATGAAATTAAAATGTTTTCGGTCTCGGAACACTTTTTGTGCTTCACAGTGCAGCATGTCTGCAAACATGCAGTCAAATAGCGCAGAGTTAATGTGGAATATTAATATGAAGGAGCAGAAAGTGAAAATAGAAACAAAGTACCTCCAGGTCGTTATTCCCCAGCTTTAAGGCGGAGCGTAGTTTGCTGCAACTGTACGAAGCTTATGTATGGATCTGGTCTGATGGTGTGCGGTGAACTTTGAGAACTTCTAGAAACAGCTGGAACAAACTAAGTTCTGTCGTGCCTCAGATTAAAGCCATTACTGCCGAGTCTCATACAGTAAGTACCTTTTCCACTGTTGATTTTAAAATGAGTCCCAGAGGAGGGCAAGACAGGCATTTCAGTACACGACCAATTAAGAAAAAACAAAAAGAATTTATTTGCTTAATGTTATGCAAGGCATTCACATTTACCCAGAATATGTGAAATCAAGAACACTACATTAAATATTAACCAGATACTTGTAATGGGCATCTATACCATGTGTGCATATGTACACACATACAATAAAGGGCCACACGCGCACGCACACACACACGGCTCTGCAGGATGTCAGCTCTGTTTCTCATATCCATCTAAATTACACTTTAATAGCTTTGGTGAGAACAAACTTCTTTTTTTTTTCGCCCACGAGAACTCAGCATGAAAAGTGCTTTAAGAATACTTTGAATATTTTCCAATATCTTACATATTAGTTTGTAAACAACGGCCCTATGGGGGGAAAAAAAGAAAAGATTTAAAAAAAGGGAAGAAATTAAACAGGCAGGACTGTTGCAGAGCCTGTTAGCCAAAGCTAACAAATCACAATCTGTTGTACAAAACACCCCCAACACACACAATGAACAGGGAATAAATGGATAGCACGCTCCATTAAATAAATGTATATGGTATAGATCGTTTTTGGAAAGAAACCGATTTGGTAGAGTGCTTTTTGAACATTCAAAACACCTGCTGCAAAGGTAAAAACTGGTCTTAGACAGCCCCCACCCCCCCAAAAACAAAACAAAACAAAAAGAATAAAAAAAAATTATAATAATCATAAAATAATAGGAATAATAATAATAATAATAATAATAATAGAGAACAGGTTGGTGAGTTATTCGTAGTGATTAATAGTAAGGGCTAATGATCCAAACTGGCTTTGGAACTTGTCTGAAATCCGACTCTCACATGTCACCAAAGGAGGGCTCACTAAAAGTAAGTGCACTCAACTACGAACAGCAACGCACGTAGCAGGGCATACTACCAAAGTATCCATAAATCCATTCACATGAGCTCCTCAGGAGGTCAGTGCGCACAACAAGGTTAGACTAAGCCTAATGCCTTGTGCTCAGCCCAATAAATCACCTACATTTGATGCCAAGTACATGCAAGGCAACGTCACACTTTTATTAAAGAAAGCAAAAGTCATTTTTTTCAAAAATTGTAATTAGTAACAAACAACTGTCCTGAATGCTGTGGTACATTCTCAGATTGTGTTTGATGGGCAGAATTAATGATTTTTGTGGCTGTACTCTGAGCGAAGTGAAACTAAACGAAAGTGTAAACGAAAGTGGTTCAGTCAGTGGTCCGAAGACATTTTCAGTACAAATCATACAACAAATCCATTTTGAGCAAAACTCACCCAACGATGCCAACAATTAAAATTCAGGCCACTTTTTCCTGTTTAAATAATCTAATAGTTTCCAGTGAGGTTAAATAATCAGAACATCATAACTAAATATAATAACTTATTCTCATAGGGTAAAAAAAAACAAACAAAAAAAACAAAAACAAAAAACAGGGCTTCCCATCAAACCCAATCAACATAACACATCTTCAGTCATTAGATCCTTGAGTTTGTTAGTACTTTGGGATTCCTTGATTTAATCCTAATAAATCAACAATACTAGAGATCTAAATCATCTCATAGGTTTCCTCCTCTTGTTTATGGCAAGAACTGCCTTAAATAATTTCAGTGGGTCACCGGTTAAGTAGACCATAAGGAGATAGTAATAAAACAAAACAAAAAAAACCAACCAAACAAACAAAAATAAACCACCCCATGCACATTGGAAACCTCCCAAAACATCTTTGTCATGGCACAGCAGGTAGCTCGCACTTTGGAACAGTAGTAACGTTGAAACAGTTGGACATTGCACTTAAAGAATTCACTTCTTTTGACACTTTGTATATGAGTGGGAGCATAAAGGTGATCCTGAAAAAACAAAACAACAACAACAAAGCAAGAGTGTGAAATTAGAGTTTGAGTTTAGAGCACTGCTGGAGGACACTTGCTGCTCAATGCTGCAGACCGGTTGCTTCAATTCATTTTTGGAGAGAGAGACAAACTGGAAGAATGTACAGGGATACACCAACATACGACACTGAGAACTGATCAGTTCACTTAAGTCCATAAATCCAGTACAGATGGGTGCTGTTGTTATACACGGTATCTTGCATTCCTTGCCTTCTGACATCATGAAGCGTGTCATGGAGCTATTGGTCATTGGGTTGATGAGCCAATGTGGATACAGAGTTCAATCTAGAGCGACAGAGCTATAGAAAGTCGTGGGTGTCCTTTCCTTCCACACGCTCCACACTTTGTGGAGACCCGCACTCATTTTTGTCTTTGGGCAAAAGACTGGAATGCATATAGGGGAGAAACAAAAAAGAACTAAAAGCGAAGAAAGGAGATGGGGTACTTTGATTTTGTGTATGTCTGTTTAAGCATCCGAAGAGAACTAAAACCAAGGCAGCATGAGAGGAAAACATAAATATCTACTGACATTTATGATCAGAAACCCCCCCCTCCCCCCCCCCCCGCAAAGTTTATCTGCTGAACAGAAGGCAAAACGAACAAAAGCAGGTGAAGATAAAAGGCCAAATAAAAGTAGAAAACAGTGATAAAGTAAGACAATAAGAAAGCTGAGATTTCCAAAGCAAGGATGAAAGGTGGACAGAGCCATCCAAAAGGCATGCATGAACAACACACACCCAGACCGTTCGGCTCGCCGTCCGTCACTCCACTCACAAAGTGCAGAGCAGCTGCTGCTGCTGCTGGGACAGTGAGGGTCAGGACTGACTGTGCTGTGTGCTCAGGCCAGAGGTGGACCGGACCAGGCGTCAACTAGACATGAAGAGCTTTCGTCACAAAAAGACTTGTGTCACATTGTTTCCTGGCCAGGCGGTGGGACAACCTGGGGCGGAGAGTGGGGGGGTCTCAGGGAGGGGTGGATCTCAGACATGGGGCTGAAAAAACAGGGGGCGGGTGGAAGATCAATGTTCAGTGCCTTACGGGCCCGTTGCTCCGGGTTATGGAGTCAGAGATGTCCAGGAAGGCAGCGCGCATCAGGTCAAAGGATTTGTCAGACAGGGATGACACATCGTCTGAAGTCATCCCCTTTGTCTCAATCTTTGGAAGGATCTTCAATCTGATGATTCCTGCAGGGGCAAAAAAAAACCCCAAAAACTTTAGAGTCAGGAGTCTCGGGGAACATCAAGCTGTTGTTTTCATGTTATTGTCATTTGACCCAACACAAATTAAAAAGTTGAGGACAGTTACCTGATTTGAACTGCTTTTCTTTCCGTAGGTAGAAGTTGCTGTAGGAGGAGAAAACAACAGGTATGATGGGTACCTGGAAGAAAAAAAAAACAAAGGCAAAAATAAGAAAAGAGACAGAAAAGAAGCCCTAAAAGGAAATGCTTTCCAAACCAATCAAAAAAAGGCCGAAATGCCCGATTAAACCAGCAGCACATTTCTTCAAACACACACAAACTCAGCATGACACAAGCATTCTCCATCTCCTCCACTCCTGCTAATAGAGGCCGAGTTGCTGTCTCAAGGCCCCGAATGGCCCATCTGCAGGGCTGACTGAGCCAAACGCGGCTCCCCCTGGGGGCTGTCCTGTTTCCACTCAATCTGGCCGGCCGGGTACGAATGAAAAGGCTGGCCTAACTCAGCAGAAGCAAATGCAGAGAGAGAAACAGTCTCAAGTGTGTAAAAAAGAAGAAGAAAAAAGCCATCAGGGAAAGGTGAAACAGACTGTATTCAACACATTTCAAATGGAGTTACTCCAGCACTTCAAATGCAAACAAAGTGCTTTTGTTAACATCCACTAAACACTGTTTGGAAAATGCGTTAGCAAGCGCTCTAAAGTGTAAGAACCTCTTACCAAAATATTAATGTGTTTTCTAACGAGGAGCAGCAGGGCTTTATTTTTGCAGACTCTGGTGCACATCTGAACCCGACTGATATCGATCTTCAGCTGCAAGTTACAAAATCTGGGTTCACACATGCACACACCGTTGTAGCTTCATGGCTAGGTCTCATTCGAGAGTGTTTTTCTTTTTGCGTATGTGTAATTTATCCCACCTGTCTGACCCCAAGTGTTGCTATGAAAATATGAATTAACTGGAGAACAGAGACCTCCCACCTGCATGCACGCAGAGATAAAGCTCATAAATTTGCACAGCTGAGCTGCAGCCATTCTGAACTGGAGGTCATGTCTGCTGCTGTCCCACCAATCATTTTGTGAGAGCGCACTAGCATTGTGTCAAACACAATGCCGAAAAAATATCATAGAAAATGAAAATGACCTGGCTGCAAGCTGTGCTCTCTACTAAATTATGATTTCATAATTTAGTCTTGCCCCGCATAAGTCTGCTAGCTCCCCCACGTGTCTGGAATCAGCCCCCTCACTATTGGGAACCCTAAACTGGCAGAAGCTTCCTGAAATACCAACAGAATCATCACAGCCTGTCAGGGTTAAGAGAATAAACAGGATGTTTACATGTATGGATGAAGCAAAAAGCTAGGAGAGCTCTAACACTCCCTCCCTCTACGTACAAGGTAAAATTTAAGATCTTTAAAGCAAATAAACAAACCTACTTGTGCCTGCACTGCCAGATGGAAAGCACCCTTTTTGAAGGGCAGCAGGTCGCCATTTTGGTTACGGGTTCCCTCTGGAAATACCCACAGACGAATCTGTGAAAGTCAAGGCAAGGTTGATTTAATCAGCTCACATTCTCCAACAAAGACTACAACAGAACCTTGAGATCAAGATGTTTCTTGTGTTAACTGGAGGCAGGTTACCTGGTCGTCCAACATGGTTTTGGCGGCATCAGCCATCACGCTTTTGGCATCGCTCGTCTTCTTGCGGTTGATGAAGACGATCCCGCCCAGCCAGCAAATGAGGCCCACTGTACCGGCATAGATCAGCTCCTTCTTAGCAATTGTGGTGCAGCGGTCTGGTAGGATCTCCATCAAGCCTGAGAGATAAAACAAGAGACTTAACCTTCAGGATCATGAAACCTTTAGAACCATCACAGCTACTGTATGTACATAGTGGGGTTATTTTGGTTTTGGCAAAGAAACAACAGCTCATTTCCATTTCCAAGATGTCTTTGTGCAGTGTATGAGAGACAACTCTAGTACAAACAAGGCTTGGCTGTACTTCCATGTAATACCAATTTGAACCACAAGATGGTGCAGTAAGTCCAATCTGCTATGTCCAAAATGAGATATACCAGATGTTAGCTCAATACTTGTAAAGAGTTCATGATTCTATCACACTCACCTGACTTATTTTGGCAGCTAGAAGAACACAGAGATGGCAGTTTTTCAAAATTAAACATATTTCAAACATCCATAAAAAAATAAAAATGTAATGCTATACTACAACCTAGTGAAACGGTGACACCTTGTGGTGACAGTTTTTACAAAAACTACTTTTAAAATTAAAATATAAAAATAATAAATTAAAATAAAAAGTTAAAGACATTGCAATTAAACGCACAACTTTCTACTAGCAACTGCTTTGTAGCTTCAAAGTCTGCTAATATGACAAGTTACAGAGAGTCAATAAGAACTTTTACTATAATAAATTGTCTTCCTTTCAGTCATTAAATAATACCCCAAATGCAATGCACTTATACCATAGAGACTTTAAAAATATGCCCTCTCAAAGCAGAGAGAGTCCACCTCCACGAAGAGCTGGATATGAACCCTGATAAGTGGTCAGAATGGGATATTTGTAGCACTGCTACATGTCTGAAGTGGCACTTTCTTAGAAGGGGATAACACCCAAACTGAAATCACATGTTTCTGCCTTTTGACTGGAGCTCATTCAGAGAAAAATCAGTGACCAGATGAACACATCCATGCTTTGGCCTCTTTGTCTTATCTCTTTATAAGATGTTACTCTGAAAACAGCAGGTGAGCAGATGCGTTTAAACCAAGCTGAAAAAACAGCTCAGAAAGGTGAAGACACTAATATAACATCTGCTCTAGGATCAGCATCTCCTAATGGCTGGGGTGAAGCAGTCGGCATGGCAACTTGGACGCCAAACAAACCGCATGCTGAGTTTTGTCAGTGCTAATTAGATGCCTAGCTCTCCTCCTGCTATCACTACCCTGGCCTTGAGCCTACCCTCATCACTCACCGGTGCTGAAAAACCCTCTCCCCCACACACTGATGGAGAGAAATCGTCCCTCAACACTCAGATTTAGAACAGGGAAGAATGAGATACTGTTAAAAGACATCTCAACTATCAACGATACAAGCTGAAGAAAATAAATAAAAGAGGAATCGAACCCTTTCTACAACATGCTTTTGTTTCCGACCAGTGTGTAGCTCAGACAGGGTTCTGTGAGGCCAACATTTTATTGATACAGTAAGTGATCAGTATGTAAAGAATGTTTAAAAACCCATACCAATGTAACAGGTTCTTTCTGTGGCTGTGCTTTGTATTATTCAGCTTGCTGAGAAGCAAACAGCACGTGATCCTGTATCAACAGAGGTTGTGAAAACTGTTCTGTTCTGACAAGCACTGTGTACCAACACAAAGCTGGAATGCAGTAATCTAACAATTGGCCTAGTTTTAACATGCCTACTGGCTGTCTGACAAACCAGAAAAGGTGCCCGTTGCTTAAGTAGGTGGGAGTGTAAAGTGAGATAAACCTGGAAGGCCATAACATTTGGTTCCAGTAAGTTGTGAGTAGCCTGTGCAGACTTTCCCTTAATGAACTGAGCTATAAAGCTGTAGATGGTGGTACAGCTAAAGTCTTGCTCCACTGTTTGCTGGCTGATAAGAACTAAACTGTGACAGGATGAGACCAGATCACAGTCTGGCTCCATCACTGCTGCCGCAGACAATCCTGCAGTCTGATCACAAAGTGTTTTCGTATGGCATAACCCACAACGTAGCTGTTATTATTTACATATTCCCCAGTTCCTGTTTGCATACAAAGGAACGAGCGTTAAAATTGGAGTACGGCTCAGAAATAGTAGCTACTTAGATCCAGAAAAAAAGGAATTGTTATGTATAACCATCGTGACACAGAATAATGATAGTAGTATATGACTTTCAAAAGGAGAGACCAAGGATAAAGTTTCACACAAAAACAAGTTGCATCTGGTACTACATCTGCAGGAACTGAGCCAACTGCAAACATCTGTACCAGTTAGCTGGTTGCTTTTGTGCTTTCACACAGGCTTGAGTTTAGCTATCACTACATGCTGACCAGAATACAGGTGACATGAACTCTTCTGATATTCAAGATTCGTTCTTGTATTAGTTAATATGCATATTTTGTGGTTTTGCCAGCAGTTTGCATGAAGATGCCAACTTGTCTGTAGATACCGGGGAACTAACCACAGACAGGTAGTAAAACTTGAAGAGCGATAAACTGGAGCTGCAAAATGCCTCCAAAGTAAAAGTTGGGCCACTGAACACATTTCCAAAAGCACAACATTTTCCTATTTTCAGTTTGTGTTTACAATTCAAATTTTCTTAACTGCTTGGTGATTAGTTGGCAACTGTTTGCAGACAAGTTGGCATCTTCCATCTTACAAAATGTACAGGTGACGAGAGTAATCTGCTAGTGACCAGCGCAATCACAGTAATCCTATACCTCTTTGTGTTAAATTTCACCAAGACACAAAAGCGCCCTCCTAAAGCCAGTAGGTAAATACATTTTTAGCCCTATTGGGTCCCTGATTGGTCTCTCGGCCTGTGTGATTGGAGCAGACATTAAATTAGCCATCAGCCGATGAGGCTCGATATCAGCTTTTCCTTTCCTACTTTAGGTCATGAGGTAGAGATTTGTCACATGTATATTAAGGTGGGATTCAAAAATTCCCATGGTTGGAGCTTAACGGTACAATTCTTCCATCTGGGACTCATGCATCTACTGCAGAGGAATGCTGCTCCTCCAACTAAAATGTTCAGGACCGCATGCATCATATCTGGTACCTAGTTGCTCAGGATGAACTGGACTCACTGTAAAACAACTCTTCCCTGGTGAGGATTCTCTCTTTTTCCTACTCTTGGTTCGTTTTCTTGAGTCTGTAGGGCTTAAAAGCACAAAAACTACAGCTGAGACAAATCTGCCGTCCGCATGACTGCCTTGCTTTATTCCTCCTCTCAGATTAAAAGTCGGTGTATAGTGAGAAACAGACGAGACAGGCTGTCACTGCTAAACTTTCAACGCATGTTTCAATCTGATGTTTATAACCATTTATAAGTAGAGAGTTGAATGTGTTTCAAATAACCTTTAAGTGTGTCATCAAACAGGCCTACCTGATGACAGAGCAGTAAAGACATCCTGCATGGGTGCAAATGCCCCAAGCAGGATCCTAGCAATTCCCAGCCAGCTGGACCTTTACTGCACACCCTTCTCTTTATCCACATGTCCTTTCTATCTGCTTCACCAATTATATTTTTTGCTAAAATGCCAAAAGAAATTGATTGTATGACTGTATTTGAAAGCATTTAAATCAATATAAAAAATGTCTGTCTTCAGAGAAGCACTAAAAGACTTACCCAAAACATCCAGGGAGCTCTGGTGGTTCGAGATGACGACATAGGGACCCTCGGTCTGCAGATGCTCCCAACCGCTCACTTCAAATCGAAGACCCAGCAAATACTTGACGTGTCGAACCATGAAACGGATGATCCTGAGAGAGGGAATGGTTAAATACAGTGAGTATGTACTGGTTACTTATGATGCCAGTGTATTGCATATTACTAACGAAAGCACTGTGAAAGGTAGAAACTAGGGCTGCATGATTTTGCATAAAATGAGAATCACAATTTTTTGGCTTAGAATTGAGATCACGATTCTCTTTTCCAATATAAATATTTATTGCACTTATTAACTGCACATCAACTTCGTAACAGTTGAGACTGAACATAAAAACAATAAATAAACATAAAAACAACAAATGTCTCACGTTTTGTGGTTGCCGCAAAGTGTTGTACTGCTTGAAATTCCGTCTCCACCGTTGCTCGACACTGCGTGTATAGAGCAGGTAGTGCAACAATAGAACAATAGTTGCGGGACGGTACTGTGTAGCGTTTGTCTAGGATGTTGATCATTTTCCTAAATCCCTCGTTTTGCACAATGTTCATTGGGGCCATATTTTTGGTCAGGTGATAAGTAATAGCCTCCGTAATTTCTTTGTGCCTGCGGAAGTTCGACGGGTATGGGGAAGCGCTGTATAAGGTTCCCGTTATTGATGTTTGGGTGGTTGACCGGGACGGATTTTCTCCTGTCACTTTCTGGTCATCCCTGACGTGCTCTCTGTTGTTTTTTCCCTGCCAATTTTAGCATCACACAGCACAGCTTCTGTATCACGTGGTATAAGGCTCCGCCCTTGTCATTTGTTGAGCAGGAAGAGTGAGCGCTTGTTTTCATGCAGATTACATCCCGGATCAAAATGCGGTACAGTCGTCGTCGTCTTTTTTTTTTTTTTTTTTTTTTTAATCGTTGTCATTTGGAAATGAGATTGCACATAAGTATAAATCAAGATCGCGATTTTCTAACGATTAATCGTGCAGCCCTAGTAGAAACAAAAGCGGAATGTGTCAGGCAATATAATCACAACTATCTTTAAACACATAGGCTAAATTAATCATGTTCAACACCTCTTTAAGCATTGTTTTTTTCCTGGTTGGGGAAATAATTACATTCACCAAGTATAACGCTCCAGTAACCATTGAGAAAGAAATGTTCATCCACCTGCCTCACGACAAACATTACATAAAAGAACATACAGGCTTTGATTAGTCAAAGTAAATGCACATTTTTATTTATCTGAACATTAAATTTTTTTATCTCGTTGCAAGATAGTCACTATCTGTCTTACTCTGATAGGCAGGTAGTGAACAGTTCGTTTATTAGAGCTAGTCTGCTGACAACAACAAAAACAGCCGTCTTTTGACCTTACAATAACTTACAAAACTATAGGCTTCTATGGGAGCGCTCTCCAAGTATCACAAAAAAATAATCTGTTTGTAGTTAGGGTTAAAAGAAAAAAATGTTACAAGGAAATTTTACTAGAAACTGTCAGGGCATTCATGACCTGAGGTTTGCTGATGCAATGAGGCAATGGACAAGGAAAAAAGGGAAGAAGAAGAAAAAAAATCAACAGAAACAAGGGTTTTTTGGGGGCTGCACTGTGCATGATTACTCAAGTTCAATAATGACGTGATTACTGTAGCTGTTTGTTAGTCAGTATGTGCTTGTTTATAAATGTGATTTGATGATCTAACAAAACTATTTTTTTAAAGCTTTTCTTTCCCCCTTGCAACTATTAAAAGCCTGAAACTGTCTGATCCACCAGATGAGATCTATTGGGACTTGTGAAGCTTAACCTTTGTAGACACAAACATGATAACAGCTCTGACCTCTGTTAAGACAAATCCAAGGTGCCCGCTGGCTTGGCTTGGAAAACTTTCAGTGTGATTCTTAACAACCATGATGACCTCAGGCAGAGTTCACACATCATGTAAATGCTACTTTACATTTGCAGCTAAACAATCATACTCCCATAACATTCTCCATGCTAAACTGTACCACTAATTTTGGATAGCAAACTAGCTGCGTGACACACTAAAACTGGCTTCTGTTAATATTCTGAAGGAAATTTCTCCGAAAAAGAGCAGAGGCACTACCAATCTGGCCTCAGGAAGAGGCTATACATAATACTATACATAATACTTACAGAAGAGACCTTGCTCATCCCTGAATCATATTCCCTCTGTTTGCTGTCACAAAAACAACAAACTATCCTCCTTGTAACATGGGGTAGTTTTCTTGCTAAACCAGCTATTACAGGAACCGAACTCATCTTCAACTCTGCTTTCATTTAAGCTCAGTTTTATGACTGTACACAAAATCTGTCGATGGACTAAAACATCTACCCAACTACTTAAAACCATCTTTGAGCAAGTTTCAGCCATAACGTGCATCTGATGCCACACATACTCATTAAAACTACACCACTAATACTAATAATGTGCCATGAAGGAGCAGCTTTAAGGATTTAGGCACATCCCAACTGAATACTGCCAACTCGAAAGCAGGAGTGTCAAACATAAGGCTCAGGGCCTAGAATTGGTCCGGCAAAGACTGCAGTTCGGTTTGCTAGAGGGCTTTGGAAAATATGAAGGGCAAAAATTTTTGAACTTTTAACTGTATTATTTCTTTTTAATATATAAATTTCACACCCTTTTCTGCTGACAAAGGCCTCACATGCATAGTCTTTTAAGAATTTTATAGTGATTCTACTCTACTACAAGTAATACCTAACAGACAAGCAAAACACTTTAAAAATTAAATAAAATAATT
This sequence comes from Neolamprologus brichardi, assembly GCF_056152115.1. NCBI lineage: Eukaryota > Metazoa > Chordata > Actinopteri > Cichliformes > Cichlidae > Neolamprologus > Neolamprologus brichardi. Next base: position 53,360,600 of record NC_142110.1, on the reverse strand, counting down.
TATAATGGGAACTACCAGACTATTCTTTTTTCGAATATACACTGGACCTAGTTTCTTACTAAAATACAGCAAAAAAAAAAAAAAAGTCTTGAACCACACTTCATGTCTTTATATTTTGGTAGGAAATATAGGACATAAGTACTGTATTTACTGAAATGTGCAAGCATACATGCAACTACAACATAAGAGGAAAAAAAACTGAGTTTGCGCAATTCTAACAAGTTGCAAAGTTAATATTTGGTATGACCAGCTTTATTCTTCAACACAGCCTAAACTCTCTTAGACAATCTTTTTTTACCATTTGAACAATTTAAAATTGGTTCTTTGATAAGTTATAATGTCTGGACATAACAGGTGCCCTTTTTTATGTTTTAAGCGACCTTCAGGCAGAACCATTACTCAACCACTTCTTAATAAAAATGCAACACAGTCCGGCTCCATATAAGCAAAATATAAAGTAGTAAGTGGTGGTACGCTATTTCTCAGAACTATCTTCTGATGACTGTAGTAGACTTTGTTTCCACTTGTGCTTGACTGGTAATCGACAGGAAAAATCTTGTTAACCTTTAAACTAGAGTAGTCTTTTGGTTATCTTACAACATAGTGGTGCAGTGATAACACATTCGGTCTGAAGTAAAAGCCACAGGTTATGCAACGATATAGTGTTGCAGCAACTCTATGTTCAAGGGTAATGAGTGACCGCTGTTGAATTATATTTTATGATCAGTCCACTAAGCATTTACTTTGGTTCACTTCATTATCTGCAACCCTGAGAGTGCAATCAAATTTGAACAAGAGGATAAATCACATGCAATGTGGCCACTCCAAAGGTCAGCCTGACCTGTTTTGCCAAAATGTAAAACTGCCAATCTTGTTGAGTTTACTCATAAGTTTAAGGTCAGTAGGTTGTACAAAGGACAGGCATCTAATCACAGTCTCAGGGTGACAGAGCTAACAATTACTTCCATCAGAAATACTATGGCAAAAAAACTGTTTTTTTTTAATACAGTATGTTGAGTGGCAATATTACTCCTTTACCAAAAAGACAGGGCCACTGATCTCCCACTGATGTTCGACACCATTACACAGCACAGAACATGAGCTCATGCAATTGTGAGTGAGAAAACCAAACCCCTGTCCTTTATCTGTTGTCATGAGATCCTACCTAATAACTAACCCATACCCAGAAGTAGCCATTCACATAAGTGACGGATAAAACAGTTTCAATTAAACGTAAATTAATGGATGCGTTTCAAAAAATGAAAGCACAACACAAGCTGTAACTTGATGCTTTACAGATGTTATTGACTGAGCGAACTCATGAATACCTGCTGTGGCCTACAGGTTTAATTCAGAGGTAAAGTGACTGGAAAGCAAGTCTTCAGGCTTTGGTGTAACAGTAAATTTAGGTGACAGAACCCGCTGAATTACAGTGCTCTCTCTTCCAGTCCTGTCTGCCGTGTAAAATATCCATCCAAAAAGTCTATTCATTCATCTAAGGTCTGACCTCAGTTCGGTCACTTTGTCAGAGATAACCGGTCCAGATAACCTCTGCACTGATAGAACGGTACACTGGTGCAACATGACACCACTGGCACAGCTAACATGACTGTGACACTGTTATTCCTGGAGCACTGAGGCAGTAAGGTCTGCTGTTGTAACCGACATTGCTGCTGTCAGCAGTTCAGGGCCAAGTGAGGTTGCATTGAGGATGGGTCTCATAACTATTCAGTAACCCAGCTCCAATCAGGGGAAAGTGCCATCTGGCATCCGTCTCTTCAGGGTAATTACTGAAATGCAGTAATTTGTGTGCAGCAAGCCATCACCACTGACTAGATTTAACCAACCACACAACAACACCCCCTACAACGTGAACACCAACACTGAAGATGTGTTACATTCCTACAGTAAGGATCAGTTTTGGTGACTGATTTTGGTGTCAGGTGTAACATAACGCCTTTGTAAAATGTTTAACATTCTGCCCCCAACACAGATGTAAACTGAGGCAGATAAGACAGAGATATAAAGTTAAATCAGTACTACTAGTAACTATGGATTCAATAAACGAGTCACTCCTTTAAACACACATACACACACACACACACACACACACACACACACACACAGACAGACAGATTTAAAAAGACAGGACAAATTGAGCGGATACAGTGCTAGGTTATACGTTCAGAGGGCACAAGTTAGTGGACACTTGTATGGGTTGGGATTCTAAGAAAGTGCCTGCAGAAAATACATTGAAAATATCCGTCATCTAAAGATATTATTGCTTTTCTTGCGTTAAGATTTACCAAACATTAACCCAGCATGAACGCGACGTCACATTAGCACCCTAATTTTTAGCTAATGTCCACACGCCGCTACTGCCAATGTGTCAAGCGAGCTAATAGTAGCATATGAATGATAAAGAAAAATGCATTAGGGATTTCTTCATTTTCTGCTTATTTCTTTCTTTCAAATTTCACACAGTTTGGCAGGAAACACCTCCTGCACCACATTGCTGTAACGCCAACTTAACTCCTCGCAACAATGAGGCCATTATTGTTTCTGCTGAGATTAAAAACCCAAATGCTTCAATATAAACAACCACGGTTGCTAGCCAGCTAACGAGCTAGCGAGGGCTAGCTGTCAGACGGCGCCGCGAGCGACATTTCTGCAAAACTCACCTCATGTTTTCAATGTCTCTGCCTCCGCTCTTTAGTATGCACAGAGGTATACCGATGAGGGCCAAGACCATCATCCAGGCCACGTAAAAGAACTTTTTGAAATAAAAAACGAACGTGCTGCTGGTGCACATCAGGAGCGGAATAATCATGAGCAGCAGCAGCGGTATCATCCACAGCACATCCATAGCGTAACCGCCGCAGAAACTAGCAGCAGCACTGACTCACGCGGGGTGTTTCTGGATGAGGAAGCCGTTAACGGTTTCAGCCAGCTACGGTGCAAGGGACGAAAGGACGGACCGCAACCCCGACAAACATTTACACAGTGAAGTATTCCCTCAGGAAACCACGGCAGCGGGTGTGCTTCACTCTGGCCCGACAAAATGAACATGAAGCGCTGCTCATCTGTTGCTAAATGGTATCATGAGGTGGAGTCAAATCGTCATCGGTTGTGAGTTTTTCTATTTCCGGTTGCTTGACCATTAAATGGTCCGATGTCACTAGAGATAGTCAAGTATCGACAGAGACCACACATCAATTATTATGCCAGTAGGTGTTTAAACTTGGAAATAATTTCTAGGTACAGCCACAGCTTTCCTATTTATTTATTTGGTACGAGTGCATGTTCAAAATTTTTAATTCAGTCTCCAAATGGTCATCTTTACTTACAGTAGTTTCACAGCCGATTACAGCACACCATGTGTAATTGGATTAGCAGTGATAATCCAGTCCTCAGCTATAATCTCACACTGTCCGTAGCCATGATCGTGAAGTTTCAGCGACGTCCAAGAGCTCTGCTTGACATGATTTGGAAGATTAGGATCAATCGGTCATTAATCCTAATTTAATATCCTAATCAAGGACTTTAAACTTGGCACTAGAGGCAGTAGAAAGGCTGTCTAATTTGCACTTTGTGTAAGCAGTGAATAAAATGTAATGTGTAGGCTTATGAAAACAAAACTGTGATAAAAACATTAATGGAATATTTTGATCAGCATGTTTGTTTGTTTTTTTGTTGTTGTTGTTTTTTAATTATTTTTTTTTTATGTCGACTTTATATCACCCACAAATTAAATGACTTAACTGTGTTTACAAGTTGGTAATGTTTGCTTTTTCACTGGTAGGGTGTGATGGTGTTTAAACTGGAGTTTAAGCAAACACACTGGTCATGGGTGAAATATTCAAACAGAAACCACAGGCTCACTCTTTCACTGTAAAAGATGCATGTATAGACATCTGCACACTTATATCTATATAATGGCTCACATGTTCACAGTTGAATTTTTTAACAGTACAATTTATTGTCAGAAATACAATATATGACTTTCCAAGTTAAAGAGAGATCTGGAAGGGTAAACAGTGAAGAGATTAAAGGTCTTTTAGTGATATCTTTAGTACGGTACCGTACTAAATGTGTACGGTATAACTCCACTTGATAATGTAGCAGTGGTTATGAGTTCATCCATTTGGACGGGTAAAGCAAGGTGGACACGGTGGAAACTGTCAGTCTGAATGTGCAGTGGAACCACTGCTTAGGAAAGGTGGCATGATTTTGCAATTTGCAATAGAGCTGGAAGTTATCCAAGCTCTCTGTTGCACTAAATACACAGTGAGGTTCAAAGCACAGGGGAGATCTGGTGATTCTAAATTGGTATAGATGTGAGGTAGATAAAATGCCCCAGATAGTAAGATGACATTAAACTGATGCAGAGTTTTCATCCACATTATCATTATAGTCAAGATTGAAATCTCAGTGCTATATAAATGTTGGATCAATGTTAAAATACTGATGAAATCTGACAGTGTATGTGTATGACAGTGTGATTTATAGTTGAAAAGTTGTGGCTTTCTAGTTAACCGGGAAATAAAAGCTATTATCAGTTAGACTGTTCCATCGCACCCCTCTCCCAGTGGTACACCCCATCTGTACATATATTGCTGAACATGCAATACATTGACACATATTGTAGATGTATGACTGTCACCATGGTCATTATTAGACACATCAAAAATGTCATTAACTGAAGTTAGATTGCTAACGTAACTGATACTTCAGGCGGATTATATTAGCTAGGATGAGTTAGTGAAACAGAGAGACATGTCTTGGGTGGAAAATTTCAAATCTGACCGAATTATGCCCTTGCATATTAGTACTGTCAATAGATTAAAAAATTAACTAATTAATTGCACAATGTTCTGTAATTAATCGTGATTAATCGCAATTACTTGTTCAGTAGCCCGGTTGCAATTACATTTTTTCAACTTTATATTTAAGCATGTAACTGAAATGTATGCAATATAATGAAGTAAATGCAGAATAAACACAAAGAATGTATGCTTAAATTCAAAGAGAATTTGAATAGATTTCTTCAGTCTTTTAGCATAGGTTATCTCCTGTGAAGTACAACTTTATAAAAAACCTATATACTAACAGGTAAGTATATACTAATATATTATATATACTAGTGCTGTCAAACAATTAAAAATTTTAATCAGATTCTTCACAGGGTTACTGTGGATTAATTTTGATTAATCACAATTAGATATCATTCATTTTTATTCTATATTAATCGCATTTCATTTTGCATGAGCAAACAGAATCGAGAAAAAAGGGAAAATTTACGCACTTAATATGTTTATTGAACATCTTGAACATTCATGTTAACAAAACACTCTGTAAACATTTATCCGTTCTCTCTGTCACTCTTTGGGAAGGCACTTCAAGTCCTTGAAAGGAGGAACCAAAGCTATGTAAAGAGTGTGTTCTCAACCAGTGTTGGGAAGGTTACTTTTAAAATGTATTCCACTAAAGATTACAGAATACATGCCCCAAAATGTATTTTGTAACGTATTCCGTTACGTTACTCAATGAGAGTAGCGTATTCTGAATACTTTGGATTACTTAATATATTATCATGCTGTTTACAACTGCATGAATATGATTTATTACTATTACTGAAGGTCCGCGGCTCCGAACCGTAGTAAAGGGACCTCTGGCTAATACGTCGGGTTCGTGTCGGGCTCGTAGCTGAAAACTAGCTTTACTTTGTTGTCTGGGTCAACTTTGCTAGCGAGAGACAGAGAGAGGCGTTGAAAGGCTGCTCCAACGGAACTTATTGTTTCGGAGGAAAACATGAACATGGTGTACAGTCGAGTCTTAATTAGTGATGGGATTTCCGGCTCTTTTTAGAGAACCGGCTCTTTCAGCCCCCAACCGGCTCTTCAGGTTGTTTTGTTGCTTTAATTAATTTACTATTAACAACAATATAAAATTATGAACAAAAGGAATTACTAATGTAAAAAAAAAAAACACGGTGGTTTTATTTATAAATGTTTATATATAAATATATACGGTGGCCCCTAGAGACAAAGCACGTACAAACTCCAAAACACATTTCTAGCATGAACTGAACTTCCAAAACAGAGCTACCTAGATCACTTAAATTACACAATTGAAAGCATGTTTGTATTGTTTGTGTATTTATACACAAGCACTCATATATATTCAAATAATAAAAAAAAAATTCATTTACCTGTTATTACCACACATTACTATACCTTTCTAATATGATGTTGTTGTCCCTGGCTCTCTTTCTCTCTTTCTTCCTCCTGCTCTGTTCCTGTGCTACTGCGAGTGTAACTACCGCCCCTCCCCCCTCTGCCCAGCGTAAAGCACAAGGCTCGTGTGCCAAGTGAAGCGAAAAAAAATTGCGAGAGAGAGAGAAAGGGAAAAAAAACCCACTGTTGGTGTTGTTCACTTCAAAGATCCGGTTCTAAGAGCCATTTTGTTCGTGACTGACACATCACTAGTCTTAATAGCTTACTTACAACTGGGCTGTCAGGCACTCTTCTTGGCTGCAGTGGTTATTATTATATTTACATGCTTCCAGCTCCCGTTTCTGCTCGATGACAACCCATAGTTTTCCACTCTCCTTTTTCTCCCTCCTCCCGCTCACAGACACATAAGGGGTATGGCAGTCCATTCTCCCTGCAGCACGGACTACACTGCCCATGAGGCTACATTCTTTAGGGTGATGCCTGTAGCATTCTGTAGCATTTAGCTTAGCACAACAACAACAACAACAAAAAGGCACTCTCTCACCCAGGAAACACACAGTCACAGAGAGAGCACACGTCACCCTGTAACCATGGCAACCGTAACGCTGCCGCCTGGAACAACAGAACGTAGCAGTCAAACAAAACCCAAACAGTCCTGACCCGCCACAATATGAAACAGGAAAATACCGCCGTGTAATCCATTTATTTCAACAAAGTAACTGTATTCTAAATGCCACATTTTTAAACGGTAACGGTAACTCCCCAACACTGGTGACAACCTAATTCCTATGACATCATATATCGTGCATGCAGATCAAAGGCATCTGATCCATTCAGAAGGCATAAATAGGGGTGAGAATTGCAAACTTTTAGTCAGTTTATTCGCAGCACTCGTGTTCGCAGCATTCAAACATAAACCTGAGAAACATTTTGAAACAGTTGGATCATTTACACAGTTGTTTTATTAAGATTCCAACATGTCTCAGAGAAAACACCGCAAAAAACAACAAGCTTACACTGGCCCTCTGCTCGAGGGTCCATCCATCCAAAGGGCATTAGATGAAAGTAGGCAGGAAAACCAAAATCTAGACAACATGATTAAACAAACCCAAGCAGAGAAAATTCAGCTTGTAGAGAAGTGCAAACACATGGAGGCCCTAAATAACCAGTTGGAAGAAAGGCATAATGAATTTGTCAAGAACCAACGAGAAAAAGAAAATGAAAATAATCGAAGGCAGCCCAATGTGGATAATATAAATGAGGGCTGGAAAATAATGTTTAATCAAGCACAGGAGCAGATTTTAAACCTGATGACAAAAAACAAACACAACTGTGCTGAATTAAGACAAATGTCCCACCTGCTTGAAGAAAAAGAAGATATTAATCAGGAGCTCTATGGGAATCTCCAAGACACTGAGAAAAAGAACCAAGAGATGGAAGTAAAACTTGATGAAGCCCAGGAAAAAAATGAAGAGTTGCTTCAAGAGAAGAAACAACAGGGACGAAAGGAGAAAAAAATGGAATGTAAACTTCAGAACATGAAGAAACAAAATAAAGTCTTGCAAGTAAAGCTTAATGAAGCACTGCACAGAAATGCAGAAATGTTTCACAATGAAAGTCTCATAAACCAGCAAGACGAAGAAAATAAAAATACACAAAACCTGCCGAATGTAGATATTGTAAATAAGGGCTGGGAAATAATCTTTATTGAAGATCCGCAGCATATTGTAAGCCTGATGACAACAAACAACCAGAACTGCGACCAGTTAAGAAAAATGTCCTACCAACTTCAACAAACAGAAGCTATTAATCAGGAGCTCTATGGGAATCTCAAAGACACTGAGAACAAGAATCTGCAGCTTCAAGTAAAACTTGATGAAGCCCTGGAGAAAAACAAAGAGTTTCTTCAGGAGAAACAGCAACAGGAAAAAATGCACAAAAAGACACAACTTATTCTCCAAGACTTAGAAAGGAAAAATCTACAACTACACGCATGTTATAATGAAATGAAGGAGAAAATCATGGAACTAGAAGGAGAAAGGGAAAAACTGATAAAACAATGCTCAGGCATGCAGTACATTTTCAATGCAATGCTAAGAAAGAACACAGGGCTTGAGGAACTTAATAACAACTTAAAATACAAAAATGATGAAATCCTGAGAAAGAACACAGTGCTCGAGGGACAGAATAAGAACTTAAACTACAAATACAGTGAAATCCTAAAAAAGAGCACAGTGCTCGAGGAACTTAATAACATCTTAAAATACAAAAACAAGAAAATGCTCAGGAAAAACACAGAACTCGAGGAAATTAATAAGAACTTAAAATACAAAAACAATGAAATGCTGAGAAAGAGCACAGTGCTCGAGGAACTTCATAACAACTTAAAATACAAAAACAAGAAAATGCTCAAGGAAAACACAGAGCTTGAGGAAATTAATAAGAACTTAAAATACAAAAACAAGAAAATGCTCAAGGAAAACACAGAGCTCAAGGAACTTCATAACAATTTAACATACAAAAACAAGAAAATGCTCAAGGAAAACACAGAACTCGAGGAAATTAATAAGAACTTAAAATACAAAAACAAGAAAATGCTCAAGGAAAACACAGAGCTCAAGGAACTTCATAACAATTTAACATACAAAAACAAGAAAATGCTCAAGGAAAACACAGAACTCGAGGAACTTCATAACAACTTAAAATACAAAAACAAGAAAATGCTCAAGGAAAACACAGAACTCGAGGAAATTAATAAGAATTTAAAGTGCAAAAACAACGAAATGCTTAGGAAAAACACTGAGCTTAAGAAACTTAATCAGAACCTAAAATACAAAAACAATGAAATGCCCAGGAAAAACACAGAGCTCGAGAAACTTAATTACAACTTAAAATGCAGAAACAATGAAATGCTGAAAAAGAACACAGAGCTCGAGACACTTAATAAGAACTTAAAATGCAGAAACAAGGAAATGCTCAGGAAAAACACAGAGCTCGAGAAACTTAATAACAACTTAAAATGCAGAAACAATGAAATGCTGAAAAAGAACACAGAGCTCGAGACACTTAATAAGAACTTAAAATGCAAAAAAAATGAAATGCTCAGGAAAAACAGAACTTAATAACAACTTAATGTCCAAAGACAATGAAATGCAGGTGCAAGAGCAAGAACTGGAGAAAGCACGTAATGACCTGCAATTTACGCTTGAGGAAATCCAGAGCAGAAATCGACAAAGTATAACACCGGAATACAGATATTTACGCTAATACAGGAGGCAAAATCTAAAGATCTGAAAGAAAAGAGTGAAGAAGAACAAGCAAAATTACAAGAACAAGAGGAAAAATGCAAGAAACTTGAGGAGGAAAATGCAGTGACAATAGAAGAACTGAAAACCCCCATCCTGCAGAAAAAAGAGCTCCAGGAACAGTGCCTGAAAAAGAAGGAAAAACACTTCCGCTTTTTCAGGAGGAGGAGGGGCCCGTCTGCTTCCTCACTTGATTACATGAAGGCATAGCCTCCTCTTCATCCACCTCTTTTCTACCTCCCTTCTCTCCCTTTCTCCTCTACCAACTCTCCATCACTCCCTGTTTTTTCTTTCTCCCCTCTCCTCTTCATCCTTTTTCTTTTCTTTTCTTTTTCCCCCCCTACCCCCCAACTAGTCATGGCAGATGACCCTCACTGAGCCTGGTTCTGCAATAGGTTTCTTCCTTTTAAAAGGAAGTTTTTCCTAACTACAGTCGCCTAGTGCATGCTCAGAGGGGATTGTTGGGGTTTTCTCTCCTCTGTCTCTTTCCTCCTTTATATCCCTTTATTTTCATCTCTTCTCCCTTTCTCTCCTACCACCTCTCCATTTTTTTCTTTCTCCCCTGCCTTCTTCATCCTTTTTCTTTTCTTTTTTCACCCTGTGGAGGTAAGCATCGACGACACAGAGCTCTCAGTTCTCACTCCTTCTTTATTCGTCTCCAACATCAACTGCACATATCGCACCACAAAACACAGGAACACACTTCCTCAACACTGGGTGTGAGTGGAGCCCTCTAGTGGTTCACCACAACCCTCACTTAACTTTTCTTAACTAACAATAAAGGAAAAATTGGACGGTGGGACGGTCCATACCAAGTGCTTCTGACCACTCCAACTGCCTGCAAAATAGCGGAGAGACCCTCCTGGATACATCAGAACCACTGCAAAAAAGTTGAGGTCCCCGAGGATTCCACTTCCTTCACAGAAATCAGCTAGTAAAGGAAAGTCTCACCCTCACTTGGTTGCTTCAGTGGTGAGGGGGAAGTGCTGATTGGGCGCCCGTAGGGAATTGCTCGCACTTCAACCTCCAGCCGCTGATCAACTCTAGGGCAGCCAAGTGACACGGTGTGACATACCTGTGTGCAACCATGGGAAGGTGGACCCTCTTGGTTACCTTGACTACGACGCTCACCCTTACAGGACCCCAGCTGACGCCAACAACAGCCGAACCACGAGGCAGACAGAAAAGATGGACGCACGACAACTCCCACCTAAGAGACATGACGCAAGACCACATACACCCTTGGATGAACAATGCCTGGTACCGTTATATCCACGACAGGACCAAGGCGGAATCGGCAGATACAGACTGTTATGTCTGTTCTCATATGCCCAGCACATCGACACGCCCCACACTATATGGTGAATATGAACAACACTCAAGCAAAGTGTGCAGCCAGTTTCGCTGGCATTGGATTCCAACACAGCCGAATCATCACCAACAACACAATCCCACACGCTGTTGGACTTAGTAATGGAACATGTGATCGATTCTTCTGGATCGATTTCAGCGTGACAAACTGGAATACATCCATCCACTTCCCAGTGTTTCTGGGCCAACTCCCAGGGAAGAACCACTCCATGTGTTATCAACAAGAGAAAGGTAACACACCCGTTGGAAACACGACAAACTGTGTCCAAACTGCAGGCCACGGAGAGGGTGCCCCTGTGAATATGAGTGGACCTTCTAACGGCACGTACTGGGTGCAAGGAATGGCCTGGCTATGTGGACAATGGGCATATTTCATACTGCCCCCAGGCTGGACAGGAACATGTGCTCCTATATTCCTGTCAGACCACACTTTCAGGATGACCGCAGTAAACACCACTTCTACAGCACGCCGGAAAAGAAGATCAACGTTCCCTAAACTTCAACCACATGACCCGATATGGGGAAGCAACATACCCAAGGAATTCAAACTGTGGACTACCGGACGGAAAGTAATCCACACATTGTTCCCCTGGGTGGGAACCGGAAAAAACATGCTGAGGATCGAAACTCTGGACTACCGCTTTGGACTCTTCTTGAACGCTTCGTGCAAGATCAACAATCTGTCATGGTCTGGGTGAGCAGCTGGGATTTTCCATCAGTGCCAGAGCACCCTTGGCTCCGCCCGTGGGCAGGACTTCCTCAGCTTCACGCATCTGGAGCTAATTGGGGCAATCAGGCCAAAGAGGGATTTAAGCTCTGCGCTGTCATCTTCTCCCTGCCAGTTCGTCAACTACCTAATGTTGGTAACCGGCTCCCATGTTCATGCTGCTAATCTCAAGTTGTTTGACTCACGCTGTTTCTTGTGCTTCAGGACCTATTCTCCAGTGTCGACTGCTGCTCACCACTTGGATCTCAGCTCCTTTCCACCTCACTGGGAAATATCTCCAAACCTCACCTGCCTGCCCTCCTGCTCACTCACCACTTTGGATCCAACGAACCCCAGGTCAGCCGTTTCACCTCCCCCTCGATACCACACCTCCACCTCCTGCACGTAAGCTGAAAAGACTCTCATACTTACCCTCTCTGGTAATCCACTTCAACCCAGCTCTAACTCCGCTCTCCTCTCTCCCCAGTGTGACCAATACTTACCTGCCTAGATCCAGTTGTCCTCACGTTCATGCCACGCTAATAGTTCCACGGCTACGTTTCCACACCACAGTTTGCCACGTTATTGTGTTTTCACCCATATTATATATTTACCAATAAATTGTGTTAAAACGCCCTCTTGCCTCCGCTCTGTGTGTCTGCACTTGGTTTCTGTTCAAGTTGCTGGCCTCCGTCCAGCGTGACACGATCAGCAGAATCAGGAAATTAATGCATTACAGATCGCAGTGATGCAACATCGAGTAGCTTTGGACATGATACTAGCAGAGAAAGGGGGACTTTGCGTCCTCTTCAACAACGCCTGCTGCACTTACATACCAGACAATGTACACTCATCAAACATGACTGGCGCCCTGAACGCCTTGAGACGGATCCAGCAGGCCCAAAATCAGGACTATGTAAGTGATACAAGTGACTGGTTTTTTTTGGCTTTACACTGGCTCCTGGCTACAGGTGCTAAAAAGACAACTACTGCCTTTTCACTGTGCAATACTTTTTGTTAATAACCAACGGTGCAATAGACTTCAATGCTTGAAATATTTGCAATTCCCTTGTATTCTTATTTATTCTATTTATCCCTTTTGTATACTCTTATTTATATATGTCTCTGTATTTATATATGTGTATATATAGTATTCTGCTCACATTCTGTAACTTCTGTCGGTGCTGTGCTATTTGGAAACCGAATTTTACAGTTAATAGGATTAATACAGTTCTATCTTATCTTATCTTACTCATCGGAGTTGGAGTATTTTTACTTTTATTTTGTGTTTTTGGAACATGTATCCTGCCATGTCTAAAACTCATGATTAACCGCATAATCGTTTCCACTGTAGCTGCATACATAGCCGTGACAAATGATGATGATGATGACCCCGACCTGTTGGAATGTGAAGACTTTGTGTGATTAATGATGATGTGACAGAAAATGTACAACAAGATGTTACATACTGATATCTCACTTAAAAGTTATACTGACAACAGGAGGGAATGTTAAGGGAAGGTTGTACTGAGTAGCCAGTATAAGCTTTTAATGATATAAGTTTATTTGTGATAGAATGCTGCATGATGATCTTTTCATTGCTCAGAACTGATTGTTCTTTATGAAACGTGTTCTGATATTTGTATCTGAATCTTCCCACAGCGATAGTAAGAAGTTGAACAAGCAGTTCTGACCTCGCACACACGCACATGCGCACAATCACATACGCACATGCTCACGTATCAACATTCCACTGAACAAATGTTTTCATTTTCCTTCTGTATGAATAAAAGACAAGTGCAAGAACAGGGCGCTGATCACAGGGCCCCACTCTCTGATGTGAGCGCTCTGTGAAACGCCCTTGCAAGTTAAAACTGCAGCGTCTGTGTGTGTCTTCACTCTTAGACTCTCAGCTGAAGAAGTGTCATTTAGAATACATCTCTTGACACACCATCAACCATATTTTTACTTGTGTCAAATCAATGTCTTCATTCAAGAATAATTCATCTTAAGAATAAAAGCAACAAACAGGTGATAGCTGCATGTGTAGTGGGGCATCACATTTATGTTTTACATTATTACCAGTATCTGTCATAATCTCGTGGTTTGTTTCACTCAATAAAGAAAGGGATAGACAAGTAACACAGAGTTATGTTTCCCTTATGTAACAGGCCAGAATTTCAGCAGATGTTTAATACAAGAGAAACACATGCATAATATGCATTATTTAGACTGATGAAAAGCAGAGATTTTATAAAAAATATATATATATAAAAATGTGTAAACAAAGTCAACAAACACCAAAACAAAACAAAAATCTCTCTCTCCTCCCACTTCCGGTTTGGTTTTAAATCCTGACTTATGTCAAATACCAGTTAACCCTCATCAGTTCCTTTCAGGTTAATCTAAGTTTCTTTTAGTTGTTCTAACTCTCTGATCACTATGTCCGTTCTAATAGTTCAATTTAATTCAACCTTATTCAGTTCATCCATCCCTTTCACTCACTGTCTGCTGATAAAATTGAGGAGCTGAGTTCCATTTAGTACCTTCTGTGTACTAAATGGAACATCTTCTTTCACAATGCAGATATTAACATTGCTGCAGAATCAATTACATCTTGTATTTCTTTTTTCATTAATTCAAAGAACACTAAGAAATATCCAAACAATAAGCCTTACATTACACAGGAAATATAGGACTGCATCTACAGTAAGAGACGGGCCTTCATGTCTAGGGAACACTGAAGGAGTCAAGGCTAATTCTATTAGAAGCAGGACCAATATGGACACAAAAAAAGAAAGTTGTGCCTGCCATTTTTTTTTTTTTTTTTGGTGTGTGTCCTGTCTGGCACTGTAGCAATCAGAATTATTGTCTGAAGGCCAAGAAAAATGCCCAACAGATTTACTTTCCCAAGTGGGCCTTTTGCTATACTGGTCCACTTGATTGTCATAGCTTATTTGATCTTTATTAGTTATTTTTATTATTATTACTATATATTAAATTAGTTATTGTAATCAGGCCAGACTGGACTTGGGGACGGGAAAGTAAAACAAGAAGAAAAGTTCAGAAGAAAGTTAACAGAAGGAGAGGGAAAGAAAAAGGAGAAAAGAGATAGAGAGATAAGACAATGAAAATCTGCTTCACCACCTTTGTCTTTTTTCCCCCCCTCTTTTTCTTTTCTTGGATCACCTGTTGAGAAAAAAAGAAAGCAAGCAGAAGAAGACTAGAGCAATAGAATAAACAACATCATGATGATCTATGGGAATATAACAGTAAATACTAAATGTTAAACATTATTGTGCAGCACGTAAGATCGACAGCACACAGTGTGCTTTAAGGTAGGAGCCAAAAAGGGTGTAGTTTGTGTGTGAGCACCCGTGTGTACACCTGTGAGTATGAACACTCTTGTTTTTAAAAGGTTCCTACATGTAATGATCTTGTGCCTGCCATTAACAATATCACCAGAGCTAATAAGCGAAATCATTTTTAACTTGGTTTTGAAAAGGACAATCAAGAAGAATGCAGTCAAATCATGGAGGGGGTTAATTGTAATCTGCACAAAGAGAGAATTTTAATTGATCCAGACTCTGTCAACTGGATTTTTAAATCATTGCACACAAATAACTCCACAGGACCGGATCGTATGTCACCTTTCATTTTAAATTGTTTTTCTGAGGAGCTTATAGCAGTTTGGCCTCAGCTTTTCCAGCTCTCTGTTTACATTCATTCTGTTCCCAAGTTTTAGAAAAAGTCTATTGTTAATTTGCGTTCCTAATAAAGCCTGCCCCCAGGTAAACAATGATTTTAGACCAGTCTGTCTCACACCTAAAAACATAGCTCAAATTTTAACTTTAAGACAGCAGGGAGGATTATGGGCAGAACAGCTCCTCTAAATCATCAAGAATTACTAGAACAGACCATCCTCAGACAGATACATGGCATTTTAACAGATCCCTCTTATGTTCTGTCTTCTGAGTATGTTTTACTAAACTTGGGGCGAAGGTCCAGAGTTTTTCAAGGTAAGCATAACTGGTGCAAGCATTCATTTCTTCCCTTATCAGTTAAGATTATTATTGAAAACAGAGCGTGAGATGAACAGGTCCAAAAACTCTTTAGAACTACCTAGATAACAAATTTGGCAATTAAGTTCCTTAATAATTTTATCTTGTGGTTACAGATGTATGTGTTGGATTCTATTGTGTTTTTTGGGCAATAAACTCATTCTAAACCATTGTTTAATGTTTTTATTAACCTAAGTATTTATTTTTTATTTTTATGATGGTATGGAAGAGTGCAACAAGAGGGCTTGTGTGGTGTAACCCATCTGTCCAGATGGGTTGTATTTCTTTGTCAAATACAACTGAAAAGTTCTTACCTTTAAATACAATCTCTCTTCTTCAGGGCCGGATCTAGAGAAATTTTCTTAGGGTGGCATGAGTGTAGCAAATGGGGTGGCAAAATCAAAGCCATTTCTTTACACATATGCAGGTTTTAAATTTCTGTAATATAAAATATATACATATATGTTAAAATGAATGATACACATTTCATGTAAACATAGTCTATAACTTTAAAAATTTTCTTTAGCCCACATTATCAAACGTGAATTTTTCATTTTATCTACTGTATAACCTATATAATAAAAAGGAAGTAGCCCATAAATAGTACATCCAGAAAGCTATATAACATGAGGTGGTTCAATTAGAAATACAAATCTTAAAACTTAAGTTTAACTCTTTTTTTCGTGGAAATAATAAAATTGTTAAACAATACAAATCAACACAAAATCACAGAGATCTGCACTGTCATGAACAAATGTTTTACAAAAAGTGTAAGCCTAATTTTTCACGCTTTATCAGGTTAACCCTCAGGGGTCCACGGCTCAATGCACTATTTTTGACTACTTTTAATTTTACCTTTATATTTCACCTTTAAAACTATTTGCCTTGTTCGGTATCATTCTTTTCTCATGTCTAATTTTACAATTATTTTTTCATTGGCATACTGTATTAATACAACTGAACTACAATCACACGAAATTCAAGTAGCAAAAAGTTCTATTTTGTTACTTTGAAAACCACAAACATGTTTAGCAAATTATTTTGAAAATTTGAAATGACACTTAAGCAGAAAATTTGCAAACAAATTTATTATTAGTTACAATTATTTACATCAAAGTGTTTGGTGATATAAATGTACAGTACATTAGGGTATTTCAGTTCCACTTAAAGTTTTTTCTCTATTGCTATGGAGCAATTATTTAATTTGATGGTTTTTCATGTGTCTGTTACTAAATGTTTTACCAAGAGGAGACTTAAAGGTCAGGAAACAGTTAAAGTCAGAACTGTCCCATCAAATCAATAGATTCATGACTTAATATCTCACTGATATTTATTTTTCATCCTTAGAAATTACCTACAGAAAACCTCTCCTCTTTCTGTCTACCACACAACATATTACCGCATCATTATCAACAGGTAGGTCTGAAGTTTTCTCTCCTACAGTGTCAGTGAATTGAGCCAACACAGCCAGCAGATGGCAGTGCAGACACTCATATCATCATAAACTGCACTTAAAAAAATGTTTAAGAAACTTAATAAAAGTCTTAATAATTGCAATTTTCAAAACAATTCAAGTTGTTCAAGTCCGATGAATAGTGTGAAATGGTGGAAAAATTAAGTGGTGAACTGCCAGAGGTTAAATAGAGTAAGGTTACCCAAAACTGAAAAATAATCTACATTTCAGAATTATACAAAAAGGCCTTTTTCAGCTAACACAAAATGGGTTAATAATTTAAAGCTGTTAAAGCAATAGAGGTTGATCAAGCCTTGAAAGCTGGTGCTATTTCCAACTTTTCTGGATTACTTACAACCCCCTCTGTCTGCATTGTTGGAACATACTGTGGTACCATACCCTCGTGAGCATCTGTTGAAAAGTGTTGTACTGCAGAAAGTAGTGTGTTGCTACAAAAATGGCGAAAAAAAAAACCCAATTAAGAGAATTGAAGAGAGACATACCATCATAACACTTAAAAATGTAGGTCTTTCCTACAGAGAAATGGCAAAGAAAGTGAAGGTGTCAGCGAGTAGTTTCCTTCACCATCAAAAGGCACTCAGAAACTGGGGCAAACTGTGACAGGAAGAGGTTTGGCAGACCCAAAGCCATAACTGAATCAGAGGACAAGTTTCTGAGAGTTAACAGCTTGCTTGAAAGGCGTCTCACAGAATCTGCTTTTTATCTCATATAGGAGAGAGATGCATTGGAGTGTCACGGGTTTGGTCGTCTCAGAGGCTGAAGAGCTGATGGCCTGAGGCTAACATCTATTGTCACACAAGGACAAAGGACAGAATTTAACTGGATGATTAACTGGATATGTCAAAACAGTCAAATCTGTGTGAAAGGGACCTTTTAGCACAGTTATTTCACACAACAATTTTACAGAATATAAAAATTATTTATGTTATTAGACTTGCAAGCAAGTTGAGCATCGACTACAAAGGGACAAAGTGAAGTCGGACATAGAAACAAAAAAGGAAATTTACAATAAAATAAGTTGATGTGATTGTGTTTAAAACATTTCTAAACATATGAAAAACAGATTGTTTCCCCTAAATGACATTTAAAGATACTTGTAGACTTAATAACATTTTTATGATTATGTTCAGATTAGGACGTTTGCACAGCAGGTGGGCTCTCTAAAGCTGAGAACCTGCTGGCTGAGTATTTTATAATATTGGTTTAGACTGATATATTCAATTACTTTCTTATATAAAGATAAATAAAAACATGCAACACTTTATGGTTCTATAAGTCTCTGCGAGTATTTACATTTTCAAATGATCACATGTACAACATTGTCACTTGCCACTAACAATTTTTTAACAAATCATGCACCATGTTTGCACAGATGATCACTTATGTAACAAAGAAAAATCAAGTTTCTGATTTTACTGAACTTGTCACCAAATCTGCAGCATTTTTTAAAATGATCATATAGTACATTTAACGAACACATCTGTTTTTCAATATTTAAATCCAACTTTACCATGACATTGTTATGTTGCCACTGAGAACATCTGGTATTGCTTTCTTTGTATGTTAGTGGGGACCCTGGCATTGCGTGCTGTTCAAAGTGCAGCACCTTTTTTCTCTATAAATGCACAGAGAAAATGTTCGTCTGGACTTGTTGCATCATGTCGGCAACAATCTTATCTTTGTCTTGGAGCTCACCGTTCAAATAGTCCAGTTTTCCAGTAATGTCCGTTAAAAATGCAAGATCAAGTGTCGACTCAGTTTCCTCCATCAGCGACGCGTCTTCGCCTTTGGATTGCACGATGTTTTCATCATCTCCTCCTCTTTGCTGACAGCTAGCTTGTCTCCACGGCAACCGTTGCTGTGAAGACCAGTAGTCCTGATCTAAAATGAAACACTTGTTGTTGTTTAAATTAATTATTATTATTTTTTTTAAATTTAGACCAATGCAAGTGTGATTTTTTAAAAAAAAGAATAGCAACAAAAATCTTAGATGCTGCTCACTGCTAAGTGGCGCTATGGTGAGCTATTTTTTAGAACAGGCCACTGGTGACGTGGTCCTTGTGGCCGTGGGCACCATGTTGGTGACCCCTTATCTAAAATAATAAAATGTTTTGATTGAAATTATTTTGTGTTGTGCTCTGGAGAACCTTTATCATATGTTGATGTACAGTGATATAGTCCAAGAATATAAATATGGAGCTTGACATGAGGTAACATTTCCACTTTAACAAGCACAAAGGTAACAAATAAGACATGGCCAGTTTCATTCAAAGTCCCCAAAAACCGTGCACAATTCAAAACTACTTCAAAATCATTTGATCCTTATTAGTATTTTAATCCAGGCATCACAAACACGATCCCTGTCCTCTTTTTGTAGTGCTTTTGTTTTCTTTTATCTGTGCTGATACGCACAGTGGCTGGACTGGTGTGTCTCTGTTTTCTGCCAACAGATGGCGGTGTTGCTATAGTAACGGAGGAAAGCATAGTGCGTGACTGAAATGTTTTCTAATAAAGACGATCGACATAAATCATCACAATAAATGTGATGGCCATTACAGGTGCCTGATTAGATCAATGTTTACGCCTGGATGATATGTTGAATATGAAAATAATTCCCTATTTGTAACATATAGTTATATTTATACTTAATTAGCGTATATTGTAGGGAACATAAAAATATAATTTGGAACAAGAGGGAGCAAGTATAAGATACTTTTTATTTGAGAACTAAACTAGTTTAGCTACCCTAAGTAGTTTTATGTATAATTGCGCTAGATGACGCAAACAACGGCCACCTGTCGCTACGCAAAGTTTTAAGTAGATAGAAAATATACATCAAACCTATAAGTATGAAACATATTGTGGATCTTGTGAGGTACATGTTACATTAAAGGCGTTGTCGGCGTCATGCGTGATCGCCATGGCTCATCAGACAAGGGCTTGGGGGGGACCCTGACAAAAGACGAGAAAGAAAGTAGGGTTTGTTGGCCAGAAGTTACTCCGAAACCCTCTGGGACTATTCAATGCAACATCTGCCAAGGGTGGCGACCCTTTTCACACCACCCCCCTGCATTCATATAGCATTTCTAAACGGGCTTTTCACTAGTGCAATGACACAGCGAAGAGAGTGAGCGAGCGGAGATATCGGTAAAAGCTTTATTGGACAACCCCGCAGTGACACCCCCCACCAGGCTTTTTTTTCTTCTCGGCTGTGCGCGCGCAGAAGCAGCTGTCATTGGCGCTTGTGCCCGCGCGCTGCATTTAGCAAGACTATCCTGTTTGAAGATTATGCTGCAGCTCTTGGCCATCTTGTGTCAGACAGGATGAGAGTGTGAAAAAAAAAACCTACAAGGAGAGGAGCGTTTTTTTTCCTTCTCAGCGTTGACAGGCGAATACCACAGAGGCAAAAATCACGTCTGCTATCGGCGCTGTGTGTGTTGGAAAGACCTCGTACGAGCTGTGGATTATTCCTAGGACATCACACTGAAACCATGAGCTGGGGGACAGAGCTATGGGTGAGTCCTGGTGCACTTGTAACGTTTGCTCTCGCTTTATCATTGAGTCCGTGTGCGTGCGTATAACGGTTCTCAGAATAAACACGCGTGTGACAATGCGCAGTACCCCGCTTTTTTCCGCTAAAAACGATGTCCAGCGAGCACGTCTTTATGCGTGTTAGTGTTCGATGACATAAGCTAAAGGGGGGCTAATTTGTAGCAGTTATTTCTTGAGATTGTGTGTTTTATTACTACGAGGTGGTATGGTGTTGTTAGCAAGAAGGGGATGGTGCATAAATATGGGCAGCTAGCGTTAGCTCGCCATCCATTTTAGTTTACATTTGAGCCTTTCAAACCACGCTTTTGCACACACCCCCTCGCAATATAACACGGCAATTCCCGTTTCCCAGCGCAGACAAATCGTTGTGGCTGTTTGTTCTCTTTGCGGCGACGGTTGCCTTTTTTTCTCTTTGCTTGTTACCGTGTAATGCGTGGCTAACCCGCAGATAAATGCGCACATCTCACAGGCTGCATTATCAAAGCAAACAGAGGAAGTAGATAAGGTTAAGTTCCCCTAGTTGTGCATCTCTGATCGTGAGGTTACTAAAACCAGAGGCAAATGTTGAACTCGTTCTTCCACTAAGTAGCAGGTTACACTCATTTCACTACTTATGGATTTATTACAGTCGCTACTTTTAAGCCCCCAAGCTGTGTAGTTATTTGCATTCTCTAAAAAGTATTTGCATCTATAGAGAGATTTCAGATAGATTTTGAAGTAAAAAGTTTTGCCATAGTAGCTATTTCGAAATAGCAGGTTAACGCAGGTGTTGCTAATCACATTAGCGAAGGATCAGAGGTGTAATTAATGTGATTAGTAACACCTGCGTTTATCTCTTATTTCATGTCAAGATAGTTGCTGTGAAAAAAAAAGAAACCGCATACTACATCGGCCTGGCTGAAAAGACAATAATATGGTTCCTGGAGTCACCAAGACCTTTATGAGCAGCAGCAGAAGACAAAGTAGAAGCCCAGTGACCCGACTACAATAAATTCCTCTACCATGATGTCACTTTTAAGCCTATTCCTCTTTGAAATTGACTTTCAGGCAGTGTTGAACTTCTTACAACCTGGAAGTAGCCCTCATCAAGCTAGCTTGCATTTCCTAATTTGTATTCAGACACATGCTCACACTTGTAAGGCAACCCTGTAAAGAAAAAGGAAAAAGCAAAGCAGTAATGAAGATTACAGCACCCTGTCGGATTCTTTTTTTTATGACTCGATAATAGGTAGTTGTTGCAAGTGTGAAAGAGTGATTCTTCTCCCCCCGGGAGGTGCTTGCTTGTTGGCTGTTTCACAATTAATTGCACGTTTTAAATATAGCACACGTGCTAGTTTGTGCTTTGGCACAGACATGCATGAAGCCAAGCACGGAGTATAGATTTGAACCCGCCAGGAGGGTCAGAGTGTATTTACATAAACTCACGTTGCACCGTTTTTCATGCAAATATTTATTGCAAACACAGCTTCTTTTAATATGAGGTGTTCAGCTTGAGAAATTTATTTGCTTGGTTTTTACCTGTGTGCAATACATCACATTACAGTCTCTTTAGGATTGCAGCTTGGAGCCTTTTTGCCCTGACACAAACAGCACTCTAAAGTCAATGTTATAAGTTTGAATTTTTTTCTTCTAGTAGACATCAAGGGGTCTGGAGATAGTTAACGTAGGGATGTTTTTTCATTTCAGAAAAAAAAGGAGGGGGAGCCACTCACTGAATTCTCCAGTAATTTACCTGGTCCAAAGTTCACAAAGAAAACCAATGGCACTCCACATTTTTTTTGCAGTTTTTCTGCTCTCTGTGTATTTTCACTTTTGTACCACAATGCTTGGCCGACAAATGCTATTGCCTAGGTAGTTATGCATAGCCAACATACCCTTGAGGTACTTTACAGACTTTCATGTGTACCTTTTGGTCTGGAAAGCATTTACAAGTTTTTAAACGTAGTCTGGCTTTTTGCAGAGAATAATGTATTACAACCAGATGCTTGCTTTTTTTCTTAGCAGGCTGAATAGAGTCCAGACACTTGATTCTTCAACATGCCATAGGGATGCAGGCTGATTTGAGCAGTGCTCTGCAGGTGGACAATGCACACAGCTAATTGGGCTGTCGTCCCAACCCAGCAACCTCAGCTATGCTATTGGGGCAGCACCCACACTTTTAAGTAGAACAAGGATGTAACTAACCAGTATGTTGTTGGTTAGATTGCATGTACATTTAGTTGTGCCCTGCAGCTATGCACGATCTTTATTATGTACAATCCAGTTACTTTGATGTTTATTAAACAAATATAAGTAGACATCCCTCACATTTGAAGAGCTATAGGCAGAAAAGTTTTCACAATAAAATGGTTATCATAATAACTGTTTTAAGATGAGTGCACGGTTTCTGGCAGTGTAATATGAGCATTAGCTGTCACAAGGCTCGAGTGTAATGTTGCACTCACTTAATGCAACGCTATCCATTTGCTATAAATCTAGAGAGAACAGCATAGCTGAACATGAATGGATGAATATCAAAAATTCTGCTTGCGTAAACCATCCATTGCTTAATCATTGCAGCTGTAGTTATTAGCCTGGCACAACACAAAGTACTGGACATTAGCCTTAAAAGGAGCATGCAGCGTGACAGATGAAGGTTGAGTCACGACATGCACTGAACTTTTTCAACAAGCTCATCCTGTTGTTTCTCGCTTTGAACAGGAAAGTGTATGATATTTCAGGAAGTGAAGTAAAAGTAGAGCACAGTTTCTAAACTCTTAGCCACATGGTGAGGTAGTGCAAACAGATCTTATGGCGATATTTCTCCCTTTGCTGCTTTGTGGAGACAGTAGAGTATAACTGAAACTTTATCACAATAGAGAATAAAGTGTTAGCAGAACTGTATCAAATTACTTTTGTGGCTTGCAAATGTGAGCGTTAGAAAGATTAACAGGGTAAATAAATGAACTTGACTTGTGGTGGGTCTTTATTGTTTGAACTGCATTACTCACAATGAGTAAAGCACCAACCAGTCAACTCCAAAATGTTGAATACCTTTGGTGCAACATCACAGCACTGATAATAGCATTTACTGTGTTCTTAAAGAAAGGTTTTGAGAATGTTTACTGGCATGCCATCACACTCATGTCCTTGTCACAGTACCAGTTAGTGTTACAGAAACAGTGTGTCAGAAGAGCCTTGCTGTGGTTTGCAACATTATTTCTAAACAGCATTTGCCACTGACAATACAACCTAACCAGGATATTAAACGTCATTACATTCTGACAAAATGCTATAAAAAGTAAGTTGGCATCAAAGTCTTTGCAAGATTGTTAGGAAATAACTGGCTTTCTTTTTGTGAAAGCAGAGAATTGAGTAAAACAATTAGAATCACATGCATGCACAAAAGGGAATAAGCATTATGTACAAATGTGACCGAATGGAACGAAACAAGAAGGAAGTCAAATGTGGTCTAACTTGTGACTGTTTCAATGTGGACGTGGTGTCAGAAAAAAATTAAAATTAAAATTTTGTTCCTAACTATAGAGGTCTTGTCACCTTTAATTAAAAAAAAAAAAAATCTAAATCAAGTCAGATTGAAGTATTGAAGAAAGCAAGACCGCAGCATTTCCTCTGAGATGTTGCTCAGATGCACAGTGTAGAGCTGGTGCTTTAAGCTGCAGAGGTGCTACTATATGAAGATCAATGAAAGAAGAAGATGCACATAATATTCTCAAAAACCAAAGTTGCATAGCTGTGAAAACTGAAAAAAGAACTTAACCTCACCTTCTGGCTTTACAATGTGACTATAGAGCTTTCCATTATGACACACCTTGAATGTTTCACTTCTCTCATGTGGATAATTTGGGAACTGGACAGAAGCTGCTTTTCTCACATTTATGTTGGAGTCCACTAAGTCTGCACTGCCTGTAGGATGTAAAAGTGTCTTTTCCTGTGACATAACTAATTGATGAGGCAACATGGACAAGGCTGAAACTCTACTCAAAGAGCAGCAGCTTAAGGTGAGTTGAGCTTTACAGAAGCCTCACTGGATTTATGAATGAAGACACAATATCCCACAGAAGTGAAGTGCACTTTCCCAGTTTCTTTGATCGTGCATTGTATTGTATTGCCAGTTTCACCCAAGACATGGATCTGTGTATTGGCCATCAAAAGGGAAAGTTGTACAGTTTGGAGAGGATTTGTAAACTTGCTTGCTTTCTCTTATATTTTTAATTGGAAATTTTAAGTCAGCACCTGATGGTTTTAGTCTTGCATTTGCAGCAGTGAAGTATTCAGGGCTCTTTTCCTGGTGGTGTTTTTGGAGTCTAGTGTTAGGCAGATATTTCCCCAGTGTCTTCTGCTGTTCCATTTCATCTTGATTCAAGCTCCCCTGGGGTCTAGCCTCATCCCTCCTGGTGTTCTATTGATATTCAGGGCACTTCCAGGACTGAAACCTGAGCTAGCTTGTTTCTTTCTATCAGTGTGTTGGAGTCAGTGGGGGTCAGAGCCTGAAACCCTTGGCAGACTACAACCACCATTGCTCTCACCATTAAATCTTGTACCCGTCACCACCCACCTGCTGACTCAGCGATACCACTTCCAGTCCATTTTCTCTTCTCCTCCTCCTTTAAGCTCTTGTGATGCTAAAACAAAGATGAATGAATCTGGATTTGTTCTAAAGGCTCTTAAGGAGTGAAGAGCAGAAGAAAGCGGTATTCATACAGAATTGGCTCACAGCATTTTTTAAAATTATCTAGACCTGATCTGGTGATTTAATCTAGATCTGGTGATTTAAAGTAGAATTTGATTTGATTCCCATTTGCTGGTTTCTTAAATGTGAAAATTTGGTGCTTTTCAGATGACACGTGACTTCCTCCACAATGGGAGCGGTTTAGGCTGTTTTGTCATGTTGTCCATGGAAATGTGACTCATTTCCTCCCACCACAGAGTGTAACTGTAACCTCTAATCTTTAGTCACCACCTCTTTTGTTATTTGTAAAGTCAGACTCTAATCATTGCTGTGACAGTGGCAAATATACAGCTGTTGAACTGCAGTCACTCCAAGTTGACATGTTGCCACCTGAACCTTGTAGCTGTCTGTATTATCCTAATTGCTGTTATATTGTACCGCATACTGTAAGTGTGACTTGTAGTGTTGGTAGTGTATTTATTGTCTGTTATTTTTGCGGCTTTTACATTTTGGTTATCCCCAAAGACAAATTGTATGTGATAGCACATCTAGGAACCATCAAGGTTTGTGTGTGTGTGTGTGAGAACGTGCTGAAAAGATGAGTTTAGTGGTTGTTGTGAATGCACTTCCTGATACTTTGCCTTCTGGAAACCTGTTCATTTTTATTCAAGATGTGCTCAGACCATATTATCAGTTACTTCAAGACTTTATTCATGTCAAATGATTTAGTGGTAATAAAAACTGGACCATGCAGACATCCAGTTACTACACGTTTGTCTCCCACTTTTTTAACTGCGGGACTCCATTTCTACCAATTACTCTAGACCACTCATACCTTTCTTTAATATTGCTCAGTAGCTCTGGTCTCTTATGCTCTCTTCATGTTCACTCGTTTGGAAACAGCTTTAAAATACTGTTTGTTTGCTTTGACCATGTCAATACAGCATTTATGTGTTGTAGTTTTTTGGGGGGGATGCACCAACTTCTTAAACAGGCATTGGTTCATCAGTCTCAGTCCCTTCAGTGTTGATTATATCTGTGATATTCCTCCCTTTACAGTTAGAAGAAGAAGAAGAACTGACTTCATATTTTATGGTTAATACGTAACTGTGTGAGCTTTTTTGAGGCTTCCTTGGAAAACTACAGTGTTGTAATGGATTCTGCTGTTGCAGGATTCTGCATTAAACCTATTTTGTCTCAGCTAGACTGGTATTTTGAATAAGGTAGAAGGTAAATTGTGTGCACTTACATTAATAATTAATAGTTAATGATGCCAGACGGAGAGGACAGAGAGCACTGATTGTAGTGTAAAATAGCTTTAACAGTAAATGCCATTTAAATCTTTAACCCTGATTCCCATTCAGTAACAGCTATGTCCCTCACATTTCTCCCTGAATAAGTGTTGCCCTCCATATACTGTACATTAAAATAGAAAACACTGCATAGAACTTAGAATTGTCAATGTGTTTTTTGTGTGTAAGTGCCTCCATGATGAGTAATCTGCCTGTCTTGTCAGGCAGCCCCTAAAAAGAGGCATATTTACTCATATCCTGAGATGAGGCATGTTAGGGTGGAGCGAAACGACTGCCACATAATTTAGAGATTGCCTGGGAAACTGTAGCACATATCTCAGCTCATTTAGATAAGTGAAAGTACTCCATGTTCCCTAAGGCCTTTACCTTGTGGAGAAGTAGTACACATATATTAACATGAGCTTAAAAGAGAGAGAAATGAATGGATTTATAAAATCCAGTTATGGTCCCACAGTTTGTGTGGCCTGTTAGCAGATTACTGGCTTTTGTTTAGCTGTGTTAGTTTAACAAGTACACTAGTGAAAAACAGCGCTCTCTGTTGTATTTGCAACACTCCTCCTTGACTGCGCTAGCAGTAGTTGTATGACTTCACTTTTAAATTGTGTTACGCCACTCAAGTATAAATGACTTCTTGCTGATGTGCGCCTTCACCTTAAAGAAAGTGGTTTGACCCTTGTTATCTGAAGCTAAGCTGGAGTGAGTTGGAAGCATTTGCAATAAATGTTCCATGTCACTTCTGAAGATAGTCTCTAGCAAGACAGTTGGGTCAAAGTGTAAAATACATAAGATGCAAACATGTTTAATCTAGTCTCTCATTTACAACCACAATGTTTGCCAGCAGACGTAATTATAAGGCAGTGCAATTTGTTTGTGTGTGTGTGTGTGTGTTTTTTTTTTTAATTACATAAGTCCCATGGCAGCCATAATTTGATTTTAAGACTGACACTTGTTGACAAAGATGTGCAGTAATCTCAGACATTATAGTTTGAGCCACTGCAAAGGAACATGTTGTTAATATGTTATTCAGTGGAAAGTATTTAAATCGGGCATGTCAGGGCAACATGTAGCATGACTGCCTTGAAACCCGGCATCTATACTATTAGGGACAGCTGAGCAGGGGTGTCATTTAGAACCTGATGTCAGTATTAACTCACTGCTTTGGCATGTGTCTGTATTTATTTACCAACAGCAACCTCTGGGCCTGTAAAAATGAAGCCAATGTCCAAGTGCCAAAGGTGCATTTCCTTAAATGGCCAATTAAGGCTGGTTCCAAAGATGAGCAATCTGCCGCTGTGCAGTTACCACTCTCATTTAAAGTGTCTTCACACTTAAAAGTTATTTATGTTTGAGACATGGTTGCTTTTAATGCAAGGTGGGTGCTGAGACTGTTTTGGTGCATGTTGGAGCTTTTTTAAGCTCCTTATTTTACATTATCTGACACTAGACCGACAGACACCGCAAGAAGTCTTTTCATAGCTTATTTATTTATAGGGGATGAAATTCTAGTTGTATTTTTTCTATTTTAGCAATGACGAGAGGGATTGTGTTTTTGTAATACACCCTTAGCTATGGATGCCTTGAGCTGGTCAAACTGGTGATAAGTTTGACCAGCACTGCCATTAGCACTTAGCACTCCTCTCATAATTTAGCTGCTAAAAAATAAAACAAAAAGTAGCAATAGTAATTATGGCTGAAATCTTTAAAACAGTAGTTCAGGTAACGAGTTCACAGAGGATCTTTCCTATGTGCTATAATAGCATATATCTGCAATAAGATAATATCAGAAAATGCTGGTATAGGTTTATTCAATTGCAAGTTGTTTGCAAATTAGAGTGCCAGATTTAGGTAAAGTATAGATCAGCCTATATGTAATGGACAGTCAGTACACCTCTTGCTTTAGTGATCCATTTATATAATCTTATGAAGCTTATGGACAGGGAATCTATCACAGTTAAATGTAGATAACATTCAGCTTGAAGAAATGAGACATGATTATCAACTGACAGACTAAAATATAAATTCATTACAGTTCATTCAAATTGGGCATTTTCCAAAGTTCAAAGTTTCCTTCATTCCACAGACCGTGTTATATAAAGAATTAAAGAGCTTTATCCTCCAAAAAGAAGAAAAACAGCTCAGCAGGAACAATGGCTAATGTGTGTTTGCAGGATTAGCCACAAAGCAGCCTATAGGGTAGTAAAGGTAGAAGGGGGTGTAGTAATCAGATTAATGACTTCATGGTTTAATCAAGTTCTGTGCTAGTTCCTTCTCATTATGCTTCTTATTCTTGGTGCATTCTCGGAGTTTACACTGGCCCCTGTGAAATGAAAATGTTTGCATATTAGGTATTATCAGGAGTCTTTGCACCACTGTATTCTGGATCTTCAAACTATCAGCACTCAATTATTATTCCAGGACAGGTTTTTCTTTTCTATTTTATCCCAGTGAGACGGATTAATTTGCGACTTATTTTCCTATCCTGTTGCTTCATGAAAACAGTGACCATGTTGCGGAGAAGAAGTGAGTTTTTTGTTTTTCTGGACAGTGCTCTTTCTGTGATTACACAAAAAGAGGAACAGAAAGAAGAGCCACCGCTGAGCCCTAGTGATGAGTATCTACAGGTGCTACTGCAGATGAAAACGACCAGTGCTGTAAGTCAAGTATTTCTGACTTAAGTCATATTTGCACAGTGATTCATTTAGTTCAGACAAACAGCAGGATTAGTCAAAGGTATGGGTAACAGTCATAAAGGGTTCTGATATACTGTTGGAGTGAAAAAAGAGACGCCGAGCTGCAGCAGAACTTTTCATTTGATGTCCAAACTTTCCTTCTTGAGTTGGCTATGACTAACAACTGACATGCAGAAATGACCTGTTACATAAATGCCACAAGAAGCTCTTCTTATTAAAGGAGCAAACCTATGAGAGCTCATACTTCTTATCAGTGTTACAAGACAGAAGTAAATAACAAGCTAGCACAGTAAAAAAAAAACACTATAGTTTAAAGCAAGAGTGCGTTATGCACATGTGCATGAATCGACTTCCATTCATAAATTTTCAGACCATCAGAGGAGTTATTTCTATAAATACCTGCAGTGCATGCAAACAAGAGTTGTTTTACGTAAGGTCATCCACCGCCTCAAACAGCTGTTCATATTTTACAGGAAGTTTTGCATGTATGGTTGGCGGCACATGTGTGCATTTGCCCTGGACACGTGTGCCTTGTACTTTCACAGTTATTTTCATATTACCTAACATGAGACAGTTGATAGCTGATCCTAAAAAGTGATAATAAAAATTGTTTTCATATCATCATCAGTTTTGTTGTTGTTGGTAAGGCTGAGGCAGGGGGGCACTGTATTTGAAGAGTGTTCTACCTGCTAGTCTTTTTTGGCTTTAATTCATTATGAGGACATAGGTAAATTTAGTGTGTGTACCATAATAAGTCCTTTTAACCCAAGTTATGATGCCTCTGAGTGTACTTTCTTTCTTCAAAGTTGCCATTGCCCGTAAGTTTGCAGGTAGGCTACTTATTGACTTTTGTAACTCACTGAATTTTGTGCTATTTAAATATGAACATATGTTGCTACTCCACGCTGCAGCTGGTGGAGCTGTGATTGAATACGTGTACCATTTACAAAACTATTATAAGACCAAACCTACTTTGAAGTAATCATCATAATTTCACACTCAAAGTCTTAAACATTTAACATTAAAGTTAGTGTAACATCCTAACACAGACCCGCTTTTAGATGGTGTTTGATAATGATTTTGTTCATAGTTGGAGACGAGTGAGGAGTAACTACAGCTCGTGCTGCAGATGAAAATAATTTTGTTTTGAGCGGTAGTATGCAAACTAATGCAAAATTTACACTTGACTGCTTATTTTAACAAAATGAACCAAAACACATCTGTGACCTGGTGTCAGGTAGTTTTCAGCTGACGTAAAGTAAACTTTCAGTAATTTTACTAATTAAGCCATTTGGTTTGGGGGAATTTGTTTACCACAGTTGTGAAAACACCGTGGATTTAAAGATGTAGCTCTTTAGTTTAAATCAATCGTGACCAATTTCTCCTCCTGGACTAGGGGGTCATACCGAGCTATGGAGGCATTGTTCCACCCCACTTTATTGGACAAAGCCTGATGTGTGTCAGAGAGAGGGTTTGGCATCTCCACCAAATATTTGTTCTTGCAGCTGAACGCCCACTGTCGTGAGGAGGCACAAGAAAACGCTGCATTGACCCACTCAGGGGGACATCAGTTTTCACTCCATCTCTGAGGGTGGTGCTTTTGTCTGGTCAGTAAAAATCTGTATGTAACGTTCTGAATAATCACTTAATAAACCAGACCAGGACATTTTGTGCAACTTTGTTTTTTTAAAGTTGAGGCTACATTTGGTAGAACAATAGGGCTATTTGTTTTTTTTCTTTCTTTCTTTGGTGTGACCCTCACAGCTTAATGACCAGTTATCAGTGAAAGTAGATTCTTCCTCACTCTTCTCATTCGGGACAGGGTTTGTCAGCTAATGAGACTCAAAATAGCTCGCTCATATTTCCCGTGATTAGAGTTTAAAGCTGTTCTGATACCCATAACACTAGTTTGGTGTGAAACAAAACAAAAACCTCTGCAACTCAGACAGTCAGTGGTCTGTGTAGGAATCCCTGTCATTATATACCTTGCATGATTCGCTTCCACCAGCAAAAGTCTAGACAAGTCGAAAAGAAAGAGCTCCTCCTTTGACAGCACAGGCCTGCTGTTCTTGCTCTTCAGTCAACGCATTGACCCTTCAAAATAAAGGCAAAAGCATCCATGGACTTTTGCACTGCTCCCTCTCTAGGTGAGCATCTGTCTCCTCGACCTCTCCGGGTTACCCTCTGTGCTCGTGTGACCTCATCACTTTCTGTTCTTTCTTTTCATTCAAAGCCTTTCAGTGGGTGGTTGGACTTCTTATGTTTAAAGTTGAAATTCAATTAAAGGCTTAATTGGAATTTTGTAATTGCATAAATAAAAAAAATAAAAAGCGATGCATCAAAATTCATCATCAAAATAATTTCAGTAAAACGTTTCCCAGTGGGGATTTATTGTTATTTTTAATTCATTTTTCATTTACTGTAGAATTGACTACGTTGCAGAGAGAAATAAATGAAGCACATTATACAAACTCTTTACTAACAAAACAAAGCCAAACATAATTCATACTTTCATTTTTTAAAGTTATTAGTCTGTTATTCCTTTTCATGTTCTTTCCTCTGAGTTGATGAGTGAAATAGCCCCCCCTCGCCCCTTTTTCTTTATTCCTGTGCTTTAATGGCATATTGATTTTTACTGTGATCAGCAGAGCAGCAAACTGACCTCTTCAGAGTTGGTATGAGTCCAGTAATATAAGAAGTGTGCCCAGAAGTTTGCTGATGTAACACAGGGCCTGTTTCAGGTGCTTTTTCCATGATCTCATTATCCTGGCTGTACAAAAGGAGAGATAACTATGCTAAATGGTTCCCTTTTGGTGCTCCCTGCATTCCTTCATGAAGTGAAAAGTCTAGGGCTGTCCTAAATACTCACATTTAGCTTATAAGCTTTGGTAGTAATCAAAAGCAAATATCTCAATCTTTAACAAAACCTGGGGAGCAGGGTGCTAAAGATGATTGATCTGATGCCTTGTTCTTTAAACATAATTTTTTATTTTAGGCTAATTATTTTAATTGTTGATTCTAAGCTTACTAAATATCTGAATGTAAGTGTGCTGATACTCTCTACTGTCTGCTGTTGAAGAAAGGAGAACAGACAGTAGGCCAGAAAATAATTTTTCTGCTTCAATACTATTTGTATATGACTTTACTACATTTCTTGGTAAATGGCCTGCATTTGTATAGCGCTTTTCTAGCCCCAAAGCGCTTTACACTACATTCAGTCATTCACCCATTCACACACAGGGGATGGCAGCTACATTGTAGCCACAGCTGCCCTGGGGCGCACTGACAGAGGCAAGGCTGCCGGACACAGGCGCCACTGGGCCCTCTTCCAGTAGGCATTCATATGAGGTTAGTATCTTGTTAGTATCAAGGATATTTGGCATGCAGCCAGGAGGCAGCCTGGGATCGAACCACCGACCTTCTGATTAGTGGCTGACCTGCTCTGCCACTGAGCTACAGCCACCCTGTTCTCTTGACAGTTAAAGAAATTTATACTGCTCAAAAGGTGCATTTGTTATTCAAAATCATTCAGTGGTTAGGAACTGATTATTAGGATAAGATAAAACTATTTTATTGTTTCCCATAGGATAGATAATAAAATCTTCATAGATTAGGCCACTGTTGCATCCAAAAACGCGTAACATCAAAGATAACAAAAACCCCTGAGTGGATTACTCCAAATCCCTTCAAATAGCTCTTATTGCTAATTTGTTATGATAAGAAAAGAAGCCCCTTCTTTCAGTTGAAGGAAGAAGTGTAAGGCATACAGCATGGAAGCAATGAAATGACCTGGAAGATTTTTATTTTAAAGCTACTGAGACCCAGATTGGGTTAAAAGATTAGTTTTGACTTTGAATACCACTAAATTCATAGCAATTGTGAAATTTAGCCTGAGGTCTTCGTGAGGTTTGATGTAATTACACCGGTTTTCAAAAGCTCTGCTATGATCAGAGAGGTTGGAGTGATATTTTAAGGGCCTGAATGTTGATGTTTGAAGTTTTTTTTTATACCGGTCACTGTTCACATATAACTTGTGCCCTTTTTTTCATTAGATTTTGCATAGAGGGAGAAGTTCCAACCACATAATATCATATATTGTTTACAAAGTGAAATATTTCTGTGAATTTAATCCAAGAGGAATTTGTAACCATTCCAGTGAAACTGGCTCATCTTTGCCTCAGATGCAGGGCTCGCAAAATCACTAGCCCGACGTCCCGGGACTAGCGATTTTTCCAGTTGGGCTACCAAAATCTATCTCTGCCCTGCCCGTCGGGCTATCGTAGGAAGGAAAAATATATGTCAATGCTTTTGCATTCTTTCGGAAATGTAGCTGGGTAATTATGTCATTGGCATCGGTGAGCCAGAATTTGTGCTTGTTTTTTGCTTTCACTTTGCAATCGCGCGAACTGTGTATAGAGAGCGACAGCACTGATTGGTGAGTGACGATCATTTGCGCACCAATTCCTCTGACATCGTCTTATCAATCGTTAGCTTGCTATGCAAACATGACAAGTGAAATCTCCCGCAGCAAGCTTAAACACGTGAGAGGTTGATCGCGCAGAGAATCGCTGAGCGTTATGTGAGTGCCTGTGTAAAAGCAGCAGAATATATATTTTAGTTCTGCTGAGCCAAATAAGACAGGTCAGGGTGAAGAAGTGACAGCCAAAGAAAAGCTTACCACAAAACGGAAAAGTTATGGCAAATCAGACTATAAGGCAAAAAGAAAGTGCAGCTTTATGGTTTCATGGACAAAAGAATTTCTGTGGCTGCAAAATGATGAGCTAAATAACCAGGGGTGCACATAAGTGGTCCTACAGGTGCGCATTCGCTGTCAAAATAAAAAGAGCGCACAAGATAAGAAGTTGCAACGCGTGTTTGCATACATAAGATTTTCTGGAGGAGGACAGACATTTGTTTAGAACTCTTAAAGATGTCGAAGAAGCAAGCTCCTTTAAGCAAACACTTTGGTGTTCCTCCACCTCCAAAGAAATGTCAGAAGGAGTCCGAACCACAAAAGAAGCGTGTATTCTCGGAAAAGTGGTTGCCGGAGGTGAGCTGGCTTCAAACAAATGATGAACACACAGAGATGTGGTGCAGAATGTGCCGTGAAAATCCCAGCAGACAAAAACAGTGCCTTTTATATGGACGCAAACGCATGTTGCAACTTCTTATCTGGTGCGCGTCTTTTATTTTGACAGCGAATGCGCACATGCGGACCACTTATGTGCACCTGTGTAAATAACATAATGTTCTGCCGGGTGTGTTGTTGGTTTTCCCTCGATTTCTGAGGTGCCTCTGTTACTGGGACCAGTCATTTTAAGAAAGGCCCCCATTAGAACCCATGAGAAATGCGAGAAATGCAAGAAATGCATTATTGCTCAGTCTGCAATATCTTTCCCAGAACAAACACCAATTGCAAATAACATACTAAAAATAAACCTGAAAAATCTGTTTAGAACAGCGTACTATGTTGCAAAGAGTGAACTACCACTGGCAAAATTTTGCAGTCTTTGCAAACTTCAAAAAGCAAATGGCCTAGATCTTGGTTCCACTTGCCTCTTACCTGTGACTTCAGTGGAAATTTCAAATTCAGGATCTGACACAGACTGATTCATGTTCTACACAGTTCTTACAAGTTCATAGAAATTTCTGTTCAATTAGAACCAAGTATTGAGTTGATGATTGTAATTTTTATACAATGTTGTAATTTGTGTTTCAACAATTTTTTGATTAATGTTTTGTTTCCGTTACAATATTATACTTTAATGTATAATATTGTAAAGGAAACAAAACAGGAAACAAAACATCAATCAAAAAATTGCTCTCTTTTTTATTTGGGCTACTTAAATTTATTTTGGGCTACCAAAAACTGAAGAGTCCCTGCCCGAAGGGCTACCAGGGATTTTGAAAATTTGCGAGCCCTGAGATGAGTTGATGTGTTGAGAAAGCCTGTCTTTAAATGGGGAGCAAGGCAATGGCCTGGGCCTTTATTATTTGTGGGATTTCAAAAGTTGTTGTTCAATAATATGTATTAGTTCAGATTAAGTGGCAGTCTGATACCTGCACTGTAATCTTCCTAAAACGCTCAAGAATAACTAGAGTTTATGAGGCTGACCCTTATACAGATATGCATTAGTTTTCTTACAGCCCATGGACCACCTACGTAAATTTAGTAACTGCTAATGTTCCCTTTGTTCTCAGTTTGAATCTGTTTTCCATTTCCTGAATAATAAAAAACATTTAGTCACACAGTTATATTTATTTTCTTTTACAAACGACCACACTAGTACATGTGGCTCACTGACTGGGACGGTATCCTGAAAAAATAAGTGCAGTGGACCTGGGTCATCTCCTGAAGGGATTCCAGCATATTGGCTTTGATAGCAATAAAGTCAGGTGTCCGAGGCAGCAGATGAAAGGATGGTTGCCATAAGTTATTAGTACAAGGGGCAGTAGGAGGATTAATGGAATGGATTGTTTCAAATTTAATGTCTGTTACAGGTTTTGTTTGTATTCAAACCACTTTTGTTATCATATTCCGTATTTCTACTTGAATTTTTGTCGTGTTTTTTAGGGCTACGACTAATCACACTTGATTGAATTTTGGCAGTCATTCATTTAGTGTGTTCCGTGTCAAAAACTAGTTACGTTTTCACAATTCTGCAGAGCAAATGTATGTATTATATTGGCTAATATTGGCTTAGTTGACTGGTGTCGGTTTTTTGGCAAGTAGCATGACATTTAATCAGAGACGGTGAGCAATTTTAATCTGTTGGGTCACATCTATTTTGTGATTCCTAAATCAGACATGGGGAGACCTTGTCCAAAAAGAGTCAGCAGCAAGATACATAAGTCAGTCATATTGAGGTTCAGCTTCAGCTGTGCAGTGACAGGCCTATTTCTTGTTATTGTAATAAACAGTGTTGTGAAAAAGTCTATATCCATACTGGTTTACTATTTTTTTTGTATGTTTGTCACAATGAAATGTTTTAGATCATCAAACAAATTAAATAAGATAACACAAATGTAAACAAAAGGTCTAATGTCACACTTTTTCACACAGGGCTATATAGGTTTGATTTTTTTTCTCCCTTAATAATAAACACATTCATAATGTAGCATAAGCGTATGCTTTAAAAACTTTTTTGTGGCTGCTTACTAGTTCTTTAAATGAATCAGCGTCTTCAATGGTCTCATGGGATTAGCATCTCCGCTCATCACGCTGACACTGGTTTGAGCCGTCATCTTGTGAATCTGTGCACATGCATAGTGGAAGTTTTAAAGTTTTTAATTGAGCAGTTCTATATATGCACGTTTTATGTTCCTCTAACCACTGAAATGAAAGTTATGCCTGAGTATAAATAGAGCCTTCAAAATACCTGACCTTTTATTTGATGCCTGTCAAGTAGAGGTACTTACTTTGAAATATGTGGGGTCAAAACCTCCCAGCACAAAGGTCAAGTCTGCCCCACCTGATACCTTTGGGAAGTCAGTAACTCCAGTTTATCAATAAAATCAGCTTGAGATGCTCCTGTTGTTGAGATCATGGCAATACAATACAGGATTGAAAATGTGGTGTGACCTAATGATAAATTATGAGTATATGCTTGTGTCTTACTTTCACATAATGCATTTCTTTCTTTGATCGCACTCTCTTCTAATTCATAATTTATTAATACCCTTTTTCTCTTGTAGCCTGCAAATTGCTTGGTTGATGGCTTTTCCATTTTACTTCAGGAAGTGTCTCTTGATTCGTGTTCTCAGAATGACTCATCATTATCATGGATCCATTTTTTAATTTATTTTTTTATTTTTTTAAATTAGATAAATGGTAAAGTGAACAAGGTCACAATGTTTACAAGACCCCAGCAACGTGGGCTAGTCCCTCCTGTAATTTTAATCCCCTCGCATATAATCCCGCCTCTTCTGCCATTTCCATTCTTTTCATGACCCCTCCCTCTGTTTTTCCGCTCTCTCTCACTGTCCTCTCTCATCCCACTTATTCCACCTTACGGCTGATGGAGCATTAAGCCTGAATGCTGTGGGCAGCCATTGCTTCAGATTCAGAGCGTGCACTTGAGTGAGCCACTGCTGCGCGAGTTCCTCCCCTGGTCTTTCACATTCTTGCTGTTTCTGGATAATCAGGAATTACTTGCTTGAACTGGCCAGTTTCTGTTGTTATTGTGTAGAAGTGGGGGTTCATTGTTCCCCATGACGTTACCCCTTTAACTGTGGATATCTTGAGCATGGTCTTGTGGATGCCCTCTCCAAATTAACCACAGCTTTTTGGTGCTCTAATTTGGAGGACATCGGATGGACATTTTCTGGATTTGGATATTTTTGAATGATTCCACGACGAGACACAGTGGATAAGATGGTGCCCCTACAAAAAAGGGTAGTTATGTGTGCAGAGGAGGAGAGGAGGGTTTTGTGTGCATGATGTGGGTGCAGCTACGTATGCTTATTGTTTTCTGTTTTGTGGCCTGAATGCTGGATGTCTGTAATAATTTTCATAATGAAGTAAATATTGTTAATTGCTTTAATTGGAACATGGCGTCTCAGAGTGAGCATGTGCTTGGGCGATAACAACAAGCAGTGGATGGGTGTCTGAAAGTATAGACTTTAGGATTGATGAGGCAGAGTTTAATTTCAGTAAAAATGTGTAAATCTGTTGATTTCATCTTCTGCTGAGTGGCTCGTTGATGAGGAGTGATTGCTCATTGAAACTGACTAACAATGCAGAGTGCAAAGCTACCCCTCACCCCCACCCTTCTCACTCCATTGTTTTTGCTTGAGTAGCAGTTAATTGTGTGAAGGCTTGTTCAAAGGTGTGCAAGAAATTTTGATCACACTCTAGACAACATTTTGTGGCTTCAGTAAAGCTAGAAATATATTTTCCTGAAGTGTTTGAATATTTTGCACTTCTAACAAATAAGCCAGTTTAACACACCTTCTCATAGGCTACAATACACCTCTTAAACTTTTCATCACCACAACCACTTCCTGTGTCTAGGGTAAGAAAGCGCACTTTGTGGAGGATGTTCTAAAGTGCCCTGCATGGTTTGCGTTGAGAATTAGAAAGAACTTTTTGCACTGTGCTTAAGAGCAATTATCCGCACTCAGGAAGACTACCGACATGTTAGAAGAGAGGATGGGAGATTGTTGGAGCCGCACTAAGGTTGTCCGTGTCTTTTTTGTTGTTCATCTTTGGAATTATTTTGTAATTCTCTTGGAATTAAGCACACGATTGTTAGTGAAACTTTGCACGTATGTAAATCAATATTCCAGATGAAGGCTTTTCTTTTTTGAAGTGATGAATTTCAAGACGTGACCTCAGCCAACTAAAGGCTCATTTTTTCCTCACAAGTCATGAACGAATCATGAAGAATGAGTTCAGTCTGAACAGCTGTGTTTGGTTATCAGTAGTGAGGATTGCTGCTGCTGCTGCTGCCTGTTTTTACTATGAGCTCTACTTTTTCTCTGTGACAGACCACAATTTGAAATTAAATTAAGAGTAGCAAGGGGAAACTTGCTGGAAAATGACTCGGTGTCAGGAGGACAGTTGCAGGCTTATTCCAGGAAACACGTCCTTTGAAGAGTTTAAATCACAATTTAGGTTGTTTGAGTTCAATTACTCAGAATAAACCAATGCGTGGCCTGTGGGAAGCCAGATGAGCAGTAGTCTACAAATAGAAGTTAAATTTTAATAAACTTAATGATTAGCATGAGCAGTGCTCAACTGCAAAGGTCTTTGGTGAAAATGCAAGTGGGCCAGAGTAAGTGAGCAAAAGATCGACAGTAGGTCCCTTGCAGTGCCGTCATTGAACTGATTGAATCGTTTGTAATGCTTAACTTTCTTATTACAGTGTAAATGGCATTACAGAGTGCTTTATTTTCCTTCTTGAATGATGTAATCACCGTCTTCTTCTTTTCTGCAGGATCAGTTTGACAACTTGGAAAAGCATACACAGTGGGGGATCGAGTTTGTGGAAAAGTACACCAAATTTGTCAAGGAGAGATCAGAAATTGAAACCAACTATGCAAAACAGATTAGGTGAGTATTTAAGTTTACTCAGAATCACATTGTGGGTTGCAGAAGCAGTTGTAATAATGGTGAATGTTTTCCTCTTGATGACATAGATAAAAAAGACACACACAGAAACAGACACTACAGCAGGATTTGACCTACCGAAGTGCCCTTGAGACTGAATCTTAAACACCACATTTTGAAGCTGACCTTGACCTCTGGCCTCCCATAGGAAGAGGAGACTAAATGAACAATTCGATGTGGGAAACCGTGCATTGGAATACAAGTTATCAAGAAATTCTCTTATTTTCACAGCAGTGTTGTTGTTTGCCTGCAAGGAAGTAGAATTACCTTATGTAACTGCAGAACCAAACATGCAAGCGGAAGAGGTTGTCTATTCCCCTCCATCCTTTTTGTCTGTGAAGAGTCTGTCTGCTGCTTTGCACTCTCTCCTGCGTGCTGTCTGATTGTGTTGCTAGCTTCAGTTTCAGGCAAGAGGAAGTCAGGTTGTGGGGGAAGGGGGTGAAGCTTGTGTTTCCATAGAGATTACTAGGTATCAGCATTATCAACCCCAGGTCTGACCCAGATTTTTTTCCCCCTCCAATCACAAGTGTTGGTCCCGCCCCCTCCACTGTGTTTTGCTGCAGTCACTTATTTTTTTCAGGGGAAGTAGTGGGAGTGTATTCGGTCCTGCATTGACAGGATGCGCTTCACAAGACCTCTTGCATCCATGCACAGTGGGAGATACCCCCCAAATCCACAATCCTCCTATTTAAAGAGGCCAGGCAATATGGCTAATGCTTTAAGTATTGACCCCCACCCCCCAGTTTCACAGAATCTTGCCACTACCATTCCAGTATTCACAATGAAGGCCTCTGTAACACGCCCTGTGATCCTGTATGCAGACCTTGCCATGCCTGTTTCTTGATAATTAAGTCAGCTTGAGATAATAGGACTATCTGTCTGTGTTTATATGCATGCATTACCTACATATCTCTGTATTCATTAACTTTTCAGACCTAAATACGGACACATGCAAACAGAGGTGTTTTTTTAATTGGTGCATATAGTTTTCCTAACTATTAATTTTGTTCTGTTCTTTTCTTTCTGCAAATCTGCTAAGTAATAATGTTGAACTTTAAGTATTTAAGGTCCTCTTTTTTTGTCTGGATCATTTTAATGGCATGTAAAATACATTGCCTCAGTTAAATAAAATTAGTTAAATTAAAGCACCGCATTAGTAAAATAAGGTGGACCTAAGGTGGGCTTCTATTTAAACAAATATAGATATCCAATAATTCTGTTAGTGACTAGCATCTGTCACTGTGTGTTCCGCTCATCTAGCTATAGTAGGTTTATTCACCTGGAGGCTCTCCAGATGGTCCGAATGTTTTCAGGGCTTACTGTTATCTAGCATACAGATACACACACAGATATATGTGCATATCGACATGCTTGACAGAAAAGCTAAAATGGGATAGTTAGGACATTAAGACAGAGGTTTTGCGACTCATTGAGTTTTCTATTGTTTTCAACACACTGGTTCTTTGTTGTGGTGCTACTTGGCCATACCTCAGGACTAATTACCCTCTGTAATCGACGTGATTTGTGACATCAGGTATAATCTATTGGGCACACTCATGCTAAAAAAAAAATGCAGAGCTCTTAAATCTAATAAACTAATGGAACTAATCCTTTGATCTAGTCCTCCTTTCTCTCAGCTGTGTTGTTGGGCAGATTTTTAAGGCTCAGAGGTAACGTCTTTCATCACAGTAGACAACTTGACAAGTCACAACAGGAAATGCACAGGTGTATTTAAAGACATTGCTTAACCTTGTGCAAGTTAATAGTTATGGTTTAACTTGCTGGGTTGCATATGAATTAGTTTTTTAATTAAAAAAACAAATTCAAATGTTATATCTGGGTGAACAAAGACTCACATTTTATATTCCTCTAGGCCAAAGGATTAAGAGAGAAAATGTTTGTCAGATCAATAAGCCTGCAGAAATGGGCCAATTATGGGGGAGGAATCATCAATAAGTGAGGCCACAGTTTTAATACAGTTGCAACAAATGCAATGTGAAACATATGAAACACTTTGCTTTTCTAAAGA
The DNA here is from genome assembly GCF_056152115.1 of Neolamprologus brichardi. Taxonomy (NCBI): domain Eukaryota; kingdom Metazoa; phylum Chordata; class Actinopteri; order Cichliformes; family Cichlidae; genus Neolamprologus; species Neolamprologus brichardi. Next base: position 53,319,080 of record NC_142110.1, on the reverse strand, counting down.
ACTGAATGCCATGTATGGCTATAAGTCTACTTTACACCATTTCATCACCATACCAACCACACTGCACTAATCCACGAATAATCCTCTTTCCCTGAATTGGTGTAAACATGCACAATGCTTCAGTGTAGTCATTGCAGGGGCAGTGCATTAATGCCCCACCCTCCTCTCCCCTAGAGTCCAGTCTGGAGTAATCCAAATCAAAGTGGGAATAAAGTCTTGCTGAAAACACACTGGTAGAGGGAGAAAATGTTATCAACTGCTTCAGAGATTTTGCCTCAGTAACTGTACAGTAAAATATGGAGACATATCCTCTTAAGTTGCCCCCAACCCCATTTAACCATCCTCATTTAAAGCTAGTTGTTACCCTAGTTTCAACACATTTGCTAAATATGTTGCTGAGTTGAGTGGGACACATACAGTCTGACACGTGGCTTCTGGCTGTGAGTGAATGAATGAGTGAGTGGGAGCTAGGGCTATAATTAGAGGTTGGGTGAAAAGGAGAGAGAGATAGGCACATAGATCTGCCTAGCAACAGTGCAAACACCACTGGAAAGTCGTGTGGGGGATGTGGGTGTGAGAGAGCTGGATGGAGTTCATGCAGACCCACATTATATCTTTCTTAATACATTTATTATTTATTTCGGCATGAATTAAGCAAGCTCTTGTACAAGCTGAGGCATTTAGGTCCCATCACTGAATAATCTGCTGGAATCCCAGATCAAACACAGTCACCAATGACTGTAATCAGCTCTTTGCATCAGTTTACATTGACATGGTGTAATAATTTGGACAATAATGCCACCAAAGGTTCATGACATTAGACTGGAAAATTTCACTTTTTCAGTTAACAAATTTGTGGCTTTTTCCTTTTGGTATGTCTTTTTTTGTTAGTCCACAGCTTGGATATTCATTTTTAATTCGACAACAGTTCCTCTAAATTAGACAAAGGATCCTAAAGGTGCAAGCACACAGTGTGCTCAAATCTTTCAGAACATTGAGTATGTTATTATGATTTGGTGACAGAGTCCCAGTTGGCTGATAATGAGTCTGCCACAGTGTCTTTATGAAACGAGTGACATGATGTACTGTAGCCTGCAATGCATCAGGTTGCTGGGCTGCATGAAAGACAGTGATAAATGCTGCTGTAATGACATTAAAGGTTGTTATTTGTGTTCCACATACAAAACTAACCATGCATCTATAGTTACAACCATGTTTTATTTCTTCTTTACGCATCCCTGTTCACTATATGTTTCATTTTCCCTCCCCCTCTCGGCCCTGCTCTAGTCACATACTGCTAACATACAGCCAGAGTCAAAACAAGGGTAATGGCTGCTTTAGAACAGCTTTATTCTGGTGACTGGCTCTGCATGCATACTCCTTAAGGGCAATGATTTATGACATGAAGAGAGAGACCGTAGCAGCAGGAGCAGAAAGCACTCTGCTGGATTGAATGGTGTACTTGAATGATCCTTTGGCAGGTCCATAAGGGCAGTGTCAGGGAAATATAATGGCAGGGGTGCACTACTGGTCTGAAGATAGGGCTCTTTGTAAGAGTTCCAGTAAGGAATATCTGACTGGAATCGTTTTCTTTACAGGAATCTATCAAAGAAATATCAGCCCAAGAAGAACTCCAAAGAAGAAGAAGAGAGCAAGTAAGTTAAATGATGCTGCATACGAGGTAAAAGGAATGCTGTGAAATTTTGAGGTGGAGAGAAGAGCCACCAATTTTTTAATGAGTAGAAATCACTGGAAACATTTAATAGAAACATATAAAACATAAAGCATCATTTAAATGGGGATTTGTTATGTTTTTTGCTGTAGTCTTGTATATAATTGGCAGATATGAGAGTGGTATCCTCTCATTATCTCTGTATTTAAAAACATTTAACTATTCCTTTTACTTGTTCTCACAGAGGTTGTTTTCTTTCAAAAATGAGCCATGTTTTTGGTAGCCATGTCTTTCCTCTGACTTCATTTCCTGTGCCCCACTAGGTACACCTTCTGTCGAGCCTTCCTAACAACACTGAACGAGTTAAATGATTACGCAGGTCAACACGAAGTTATTTCTGAGAACCTGACATCTCTTATCATCACCGAACTTACGCGCTACCTACAAGAACTCAAGGCTGAGAGAAAATCGGTGAGAGCTTTTGATATCGGATCTTTGGTTATTTTCTTTTTCTCGGTATTTGATTTCTGTTTCTTCTATCCCTCTGTTCCCATGCCATAAAAAACAAACTTTGACTTCAGACAATAGGATATGTTTAAGGAAAACAGACACAATGGGCTTTTTAGCAGTGCTTCCCCTTTGCATGTTCTGTTCTCTATGAACCGAGGTCATCACAGAGTAAATATAGATACACCCAAAGGCTCACCAGAAGAGCAAAACGTGACTGAGTGAGTCCTTTTTATGGAACACAGTCTTCGTCTCTCTGTCATTACACACTTATTCCTTCTTTTAAACCAACTAAATATGGGTACACCACATGCTATTCTTAAACATTTAAATCACTTTTATCATTACCATTATAAAGTGATTAGAAAGAGTGGTGCACTTGCATTGTGTGATGCATAGAAATAAAATCCATACAGGTGGTGGAAGAGCAGAAAGCGAGAGAGAGGATGAGACCTAGCCACCTGGGAAAGTGTTCTGAAAATCTTTCATGAGCTCTTTTGTCTTGGAAGTCCTGCTGGGGGAACTGGAGTGGAAACCCAAAACCCGAGTGCTGCTAAAAGCCTCAGTGACCTTTTTTTAGATTGCGTTTTCATTCGCACAGGCACAGACATCAAGGCTCCTACATTTATGTGGACCACATCATTAGTGATCATAATGAATTTTAAGCTAAGTTTTAGATGGAGATGCTACAGAAAAAAACAGGAATTTCCCATATTTGCAAAGAGAAATCAAACACCCCCAATTCATTTTTTACTTTGGTTTAGCCTGCTTCACACAGCAAAGATCACATACAGACTTCAGATTTGTCTCTTGTTGTAAAGGTTGATTAGAGAGACTCCTGCTGCTCGCAGGCTGCAGAATGTCACTTTGACCCCACTGTTCCTTCTCATCTCTCTGCACAGTTCCTCTTTTTCTACTCTATTTAATTCTTAAATATATCTGTTTGTCCCTTTTTGATCCTTTCTCATCCTTTTTACCCATTCTTTTCTTTAGTCATGTGTCTTAACTAAAGAAGCCTAAAGCAGTATTTCTTCAGTTAGCTAGTACTGGGGGTTCCCCTTCATAGCATAGCCATAAAACAAGTTTTATGGCTATGCTATATCCCCTGTCCAGATCAGATAGCTTGTTCTGTACAGAGGATCATTTCATCTAAATTTATTGGGTTTCTCATGTTTTGTACAGTGTCCTTGTAGAGTAAATTTAACCTGTTAAGCTTCCATTCATTTAAATGATTTTGCATTGAGATTCAAAAGCACATTCATACAACTCCTGAGTACTGGGGTGTGACTTTGGCTTATTTTAAGTGTTGAAAAGCCTGCTCACAAAAGCAAATTTCCAGCTACAGAAAAACATAGCACTACCAGAGAAAGTGATGTATTGGGTGTTGTTTGTAAAGCCCCCAGCTTCCTATCATCCACTTTTTTCCCCTTATTTCTAATCACTACTCAGTGTCCCCTCTGCAGCATTTTGTTTGTGTTAGACAAAGCCGTGTAGGCAGACCCAGACAGTGGGATTAGAGGCTGAAGCTGGCCCCTCCAGGATTTATAGGAAGCTTATTGCGCAGGTAAAAGCCACATTACAAACCCGGAAATGAAAAAAAAAAAATCCTCATTAAGTTCTCATATGGACTTGTTTTGTAACTTTCTACACTTCCCCTTTGCTGTCTTCTTGAGTGAATCGCTTGCTAAACTCAGCTCGGGGTGGCATAAGAGGTGGCCAGCAATGTTCTCCTAAAAGGTTTAACATAGCAAATCTAGGTGTTTTTACAAAGGTAGAATCACATTTTATATGCTGGAGTAAAGCTGTTGTAAGCACAGTAAGAAATATTTTAAATATTTCACAGTTATGACAACCTACTTTCTTGTTTTTGCATTGCTTAATGTCTTAAAGTGTAATATGAAATGTTGAAGAGGGGGCAGGGTTAATATGGGATGAAGACTCTTTAAGTCTCACTGGACTGTTTGTGCTGAGGAATCATAATAAGGTGTTCAGTCAGCATACTGCTGTCCTTACCGGGTCTCTGACCACAAGGCTTAACTGGCCTCTCTAATGAAGACTGCTGAAGACCCTTAGACTGTGCAAGACTTCCTATAACTCATCATAGGTTCCCTTTTTTATATAAGTATGTGACATATTCAGCCAGGTAGAAAATTAAAAAAAAAAGAAAGACACTAGCTCATTTAGCTGCAAAGACCAGAAAAAATAGCATTGCATTTAGTGGAAAAGCAATAGATATTAGGTGCTTTTGTGCCAGAAAATATCATCCTTGTTGTTCTCGTTGAGGCAGGCAAGAAAGAGAAATCATGGTAAAAACAGTGCATCACTCTGGGCTGTCCTCAAATGCCTTCTTGTGTTGAGTGGAAAAGCAAATAGGAAGGTGAGAGGGAGAATTGATCGTTGGATCTTCCAGTAGTCTCTGCATGCATATATCAATCCAGAATGACTTCAGTATAAACAAACGCTGCAGTACCACAAGGTTTAAACTGTTGCCTAATGGATTCGACATGAGGAGAAACGTCCCAGTGGAGCTTTCATAGGGTTTAATCATCTCTGTCGTCTCTAGAACTCCACACAACTTGTGGCTATTTCCAGTACCTAATGATTATATGCATGCTGACAGCTGTATGAGGTTGCAGGTTCACATTCCTATGACCCAAGTCAAGTCAATGAATGAGTAATATATCATATGCACAGATGTGCATGTGCACATCTTGACTCAAGTGAGCTTAAAGATGCACATGTTAAGCAGTAAAGAGGTTTTCTCTTTTACGTGTCAGAGAATACAGATTTTTACAGTGGATAAGGCAGCTTGTGAGTGCACATCACACTCAGCTCAGCCTGGAAAAGGATGCCAGTAAAAAGAGGCATGTAAGGATCATGGTTGTGAAAACCCAAATCTCTGTCCTTAGATGTCTCGTATCTTTGTCAAGTGCTATGGTACCTGGATGGCATTAGATAGTCTGTGTCGCAGCATGAGGAATTCCTTTATTTATAAAGGATGTGTCACAGTCATGAAAAAGCATGTCTACTTTCCATTATTAAGTGAATATTCAACTTTGATCTTTGATCTCATATTATCTAATCCCACTTTTATTAAACTTTAACCTCCTAAGACCCGAACTCTTTCATGTCATGCATTTTTAATTTCTCTTTGCTATTTGGGCTGATTGGGACCTGATGAATGTAAAAACAAAGAATTACCAGATTTTATTTTATTTTTTACCAGATTTTTGTTTCTGAGAGAAATGAGATCCACATATGAGGATGTTCATTTTAAAATTTAATAGAACAGTGGCAGTATAATGTTCTCGTAAGTGGATATCAGGCCCTTGTAGAGCAAAATTTAGTATTTTGGTCTAGACAACCCAAAATGTGATGTTCACATATGTGGACTCCAGGTCCTAGGAGGTTAAATACGAATGCAGTAAAAGGATGAATTTTGGTTCAAGAATTTTTTAGGCCTTTTTTCTCTCACTTGTTCTGTTAATGGAAATGGCTTGAGGTCACTGAACTGCTCTCAAATGTCACTGCAGTCACATGCTGTTATTGATTAGCATGAATGGAAAAAAGATGACATGCTCATTGAGTTCTGAATGGGCTACGAGGGATATTTGTATCACTAGGGTCTGTTAATTTAAACACTGAGAAACCAGTACGGCAGAGCATCTGCTTTGATCGCTGCATATGTGCCGTTCCAGGTGGCTGATGGCTCTTTTTATTGTGTTTGAAAGTAAAACTGCCCCATTTGTCCCTGTAGTCAGTAAATCTTCATCCTCCAGCAGATCTTGTAAACCTGATGGAGCTGTTTATCGCAGTTTGTTTATCTCCATAGATATTTATGTTTTTTTTTAAAACCAGATGATGTGCATATTTCTTTTTTATAAATGTGGTTATAGAGGTAAATATTTGGTTGAACGAATTCTCCATAGTAACAGTGATGTCATACGGTCTGTGAGCTTGTGTTGTGTGGAGAGGCTTCACATTCACTTACCAATTACCAAGAATTACTTTCAGAGTACATCATTGAAAAGTTGGTGTTATTAAACAGTTACCTGCAGGTCCTGGTTAGCAGATTAAAAAAAAAAAAAAAAAAAAAAGGCTAGTTAAATGTTGCATTGTTGGGAGCTGACTTTAGCAGTTCCACAGTGTCCTGTTCTTTTTTTTTTTTTTTTTTTTTGTAACGCTCAAATACTTCCTCTGAAACACTGGAACACTTCCTTATTTTACTCAGCTTCCCTCGAAACTTTGGGAAATGGGAAGTGTGAATGCCTGAGGTACACCAGGTTGCATTCTCACTTACTACTCTCATGTCATTCAAGTAAGATGAACTTTTAAGCCTCCTGCATCAGTTGTAATTTCACATCTCTTGCTTATTTAATCAGAATACCAACTTCCTTGTGATTCCCAAGCACTGAAATACCAGCAGCGTACAAACAGCAGCTTTCTGTTCTTTATAATAGCCTGGGTCCGTTATTGAATAGCAGCATCGATATTCAACTCAGCTACTGGTCCCAGCTTCCGCAGTCTGCGTTACTATGGGATACCACATTAATAGTCAAGTCCCTGTGCCATTTTCATTTTCATTTGATTCTTTTTGAAGTCCTGTGCAGATTAATCTTTCTGTCAGCAGTTAAAGAAGTATTTGCATACTTTATAGCTAATCGCAATCTATTAAAAAAAATAAAAAGTTTAGATTGTACCCTTGTGTTTGCAGTTCCAGGGGATTTGGCTGTGATCCACACAGAGCTGTAGAGGGATGTGCTCTGTCGTCGGGCCAAGTGCACGTTAGTAGGCTAAGCGAGGCCATGTACAAAAAGCACAGCGTATTTGCTGTACAAGTTTAGACTAGCAGCTGCCACCTAGTCCTCTCCAATATGCTACAGTTGACATTGCCAAAATCCTTCATTGTGTGTTTGCCTCTAAATAGTTTCTATCATTTAATTCATGCCTTGTTCTCTGTAAATTTCTATTTTATGTTGCTTCAGCTGCTATTTTAGAACTTCATCAGTTAGCCTTTATCTGTTTCTTATTCTGCCCACTTTGCTCTGTCTGTTACTATCATGTTTATTAATACTGTTTTTTTTTTTTTGGGAAAGTACAAACTTTACCTGGTAATGGCTCTAAAACAGTTAGGGGAATACCAACATGATTACTGCTTTATCAGACATCAGAGCTGTCACACAGAGAAAAGGGGGATCATCAGACTAATCATTAATATTGTTTGTAGGTCACAGTATTGCACTGTTTGACCAACAGAATTTCCCTCATCCAACAGTAGATTCATGCTTTTAGTAGTTTCTTTCAACACGCTTTCTAATAAGCTGTTTAAACTTCTTCTTGGTCTTATGGATATATTTTTTAACCATTTCTGGTAAGAAAAAAGTAGGATTTAGTAAGTTTTTATCAAATAATATGCATTCTGTATTTGCATGACCCTCAACAGAGAGCAGAGAGGACTGCTTTTTAAAAACAGAAACCTTTGGTGCACAGCTCTGCTATGAGCATGGTGTGACTTTAGTGCTTTGTGAAAACAACTCTGTGTACAGTATCTTTGACTGGTTTTATTTTAATGATTTTACTGTTAACCTGTTTTTGTCACTGTTACACACTTTCTCTGGAGCTGTGTTGGCACACCTGTGGTGAGCCTGTGGTTAACCTTTCATCAAACAGACTTTTAGCCTCCTGCTCAAGCTTGAATATATCTCTGAGCGCTAAGCTCGTGGGTTCTATGGTCGTAATTTTTAGAGTATGTACAATACAGTGTCTATTTGAATTTGCACTGCTTCCTCAGTTGACACTAATACCTCACTGTCACAGTGTAGGAACTATTCATAGTGGTTAAGGATTACCTCATCTAATTTGTAAACCTGACTATATCAAAGACATGTTCATCTGATTTTAAATCCCTTGAGCTCATAAATAATATGAGAGAAATGAACAATTCTGTACTTTGTCTGTTTTCTCTTGTAGCACTTCCATGATGGGCGTAAGGCACAGCAGCACATTGAAAGCTCGTGGAAACAGCTGGAAGCAGTAAGTGAACCTATTTACGTGCAGTTCCACAGTTGTGCACTAGTTGCAACAAATACATACTGAGCTTGCATCATTTGCAACTATAACATTATGAAATTATAAATGACTAAAATAAACCATTTTTTCTGGATCGCTTGTCAGTTTCTCTTGGCTAGGGAGCCAGAGGCACTTCAGATTTTAGTGGCAGCCTAACCCAACCTAAAAATGAGTGTAACACAAGATGAAAAAAACAAAAAAAAAAAAAAGCAATACTTCTTTGAACAAACAAATATCTGTTTCTTTATGAACGATTTGCTCCAGGCATTGTAGATCATTCCAGTTATTTCCCAGGCGAAGAGTTGCTACCAGTCAGCAGTAATAAAGTAAAATATATAAACCACATCATTATCAAAAACTGCCAGACATGAGGTGTTAGTGGGAAAAATGTAAATCAGCAGAGGTCCTTGTACAGAAGAACCTCCTGTTATGTCCTAAAATCTCAGTGTACATTTTTTTTTTACATGCGGTGAGGGGGACAGAAGTCACACACTGTAAATAATAATAATGACATCAGATGAATTGATTGATACACACACTGCCTGAGGAGCACCTAGTACTGAAGACTGAAACACTGAAGTATAATGTAAATATCAGCTGCTGGCAAGATTTTAAGTACATTGTTTCTCGTGTTGAAAAAGTGCAGGTCCAGGATTTCTGTTTGTATTTGTTTAAGTAAAGAAGCTCGAAGAGAAATTGCACAGAACACTACTTCTTATCTCTGGCTGGCCCCTTTGACGGGGGAGAGAAAGCGTGTGAGAGAGATGCCTTGTCCTCCTCAAACTTCTCTGTGCACTCAATGGATACCATTGTATGTGAGGCAGATAGGCATAGTTCAGAGTGCACACTAGCCCAACAAACACTGATTGTTCAGTTAGAGGGGTCGAAAGAGGGTTGGATGAATGCTTGTTTTTCTGTACACAAATGACCACTATGAACATTTGTTTAATCTGCAGACTGCAGACTTTAACAAACCCTGTTCCTGTGTCAGTTGACATAAACTGACCTCTGCTGCACACAACGCCAGGCCTTAAATGTATTTGACGTACACGTACACATTATGACGTCCATTACTGTGCTTATTTAAAAGTCAAGTAATATAGCGTTCTGCTTTAGCTCGTGGCAGGAATTGACTGATGTAATGTGTGTGATCTCATTAAATCATTAAACCCTCTTATTTCAGAGTAAAAAACGGTTTGAGAGGGAGTGTAAAGAGGCAGAAAGAGCACAGCAGTACTTTGAGAAGATGGATGCTGACATTAACGTGACTAAGGCTGACGTGGAAAAGGTATGTGTTGTGTCACCTCATATCCAATGAGCTTGCCCTGTACCCTTCATGCTTAACACGACTGCCTGGGCTTCTCACCCTCCCACCTAGCAACCTTTTTGTCACGATTTTCTTTTCCACGTATTCCCCCTTTTATGCCCCAATCCTGAGTCCTCCTTCCAATGAGCCCAAAAGACAGCAAAGACTGACTGATGACATTCTTGATGCCAGGAACTGTGCGAAGAAGCTGGCATTGTCCCAGCAGCACAGTGATCTGCTGCTAAACAAAGCTGATAGCAGCAACAAGTCTGTATTATCTATGTAGAACAGCCACCAAACATCTTTGTTTAGTATAAAAAGGTTTGGTTCTGTTATGTGTCTTTCGGTTTATACATGTAGGTTTTTTTTTTTGCTTTTTGACTGTGAAAAACTAAATACGTAGTGTGCTGCTTTAGAGATTATATGTCCTGTTCAATAAATCATCACAAGGAGCAATCATCCGATTCTCAGAACTTGCAGCCCACAGTCTCCTGGGCCCGTAGCTGATGTCATTTCCTGTTGTCATGACCAATTAAAAGAGCCCTCAAAATCTCAGACCCACACAGCTCCCACGCCCGCAAGGCATCATGGGTCGGCAGCGCATGTTCCTGCTGCTTCATCAGCTGTTGGAGCAGAGCTGAGGCTCACAGTTGACATAGTTCAGACCTGATTATTATGCAAATATAGGCTGGAATAAAGAGCCTTTCTACACTCTGGACATGCAGCCAGAGAACTACAGTCATCTTAAGACTGCTGGAAAGACCCGGCACAGCAGCTCAAGAATCTATTGTTGAAGCAGGAGTTGCTGTACTCATATTAGAGTTATGTTTATTATCACACAAAATTCATAAATTACACACGATATTAGCAAATGAAAGGATCATTTGATTTTCACTTTTTTTGAGTTTAGCCTGTTTGTAAAGTGGGGACATAAACTGTGTCATACTATGCCAGATTTTTCACAAAATAGTCTTAATCTTAGATTATAGGTACATATGCAAGCAATGTTCATGAACAGTGTATGAACCGTAGTTAACTGGACAAACCCATTAAAACCACTGATATTGCCCTTTTATTTAAATACATCTCTCACATTACACATCATTTAATTGTGCTTTAGTCCTCTCCTAGTCCTTCTCCTTTGGATCATTTGGGTGAACTTGGCTTGCTTTTTTACTTACTCGTGTTTCAGTTGTACAGAAATGAAGAATTCGGAATAGGAAAACCTGAAAGATGATCTTGTCAGCGTCTTTCTAGAACAGGTACTTTTCTTCCAAAAAGTACAAAAAAGCAGAGCTTAGTGTTCTTAGTAAGATATAGAGTATAGCCATTTAGACACTTGCGTTATTACATTTGCTGCAAAATACATACACAGTTTAATAGGTACCCAGATGAAATGTCACAACCACAGCTTAGTTTGCATTTTAGTCATAGTGAAAATTGTTGCTCCGTGAGGAGGTTTGGGGTGAACAGATAGGTGGTGGCATGGTGGTAGGAAAAGCAGAGGAAGAGAAGTCATGTGTATTTTGACCTGTCCAAATCAGTATTTTCCAGCTAAGTTGGCTAAATATTTAACAGAGATGTATTTTGAAAGTTCACTTCAACTAGATGCTTTTGTCGGTCATGCAATGCCCTTAATGCAAAAGAGCTGCTGTTTGTCGAGCTGGAGTTTTGTGGTTTTAAGCACAGCTGGAGCAAACCTCTAAGTGTTCTCTCTCCACCTCTGGCAAACAAATCCCTGAATTAGGGGTTTGGATTTGCAGCCCAGATATCCACAAACACAGTTACGGTTCTTTGAGGGACCCCCGGCCCTCACACACACTGACAGACTTCCCTGTTGTGGATTCCCCGTCATAAAGTATAGGGATGCAACATATTACCTTCCTCTCAACTGTTCAGCCTCTACCAGTAGCGGAGAACAGCAGCTTAAAATCCCACTACTTTAGTGGTGATCGTGTTTGTTTATTCTGATACCAGCTTCCTTTTTTTAGCAATGATTCTCGAGGTGGTGCAGGAAGTGCATCTATAGCAACTTCTTGTTTAGCTGGAAACAGCTAACAATTCTTTTGTGTGTATGTGTGTGTTTGTAAATTTATTTTATGCCATGCCTTGAAGCGAAGTTTCCATAAGGTAGGTCCAGCGAGCAGAGAACCCGTATCTGTCGGAACACACACTGTCTCGACTTGTGTCTCGATATACACATGGTCTCCTGTAGAGTCTGACACATAGCCTCAACCAGGTCTGTTACCACGCCCTGTCCTGTCTGACTGTGGCTTATCGCGTTGTCTGCTGCTGTACACTTTCCCACTCTTGATTTTTATGTGTAAGAAATATGAGAGAAAGGCTGATTATGCTAAGGCAAACCTTTATAAACACTCATGCAGTTTCTTTGTGTTCCACATCCTCATTATTTCATCAAACTCTTCTTTAAAATCCACATTTGACAGCTAGATAAATAACTTGAAATGTGTAAATATGTATTTATACCCATTAGTCACTGCTAGCAAAACGGGTAATTTCCAGAAAATGACAACAGGATGTGATGTGGCTGCAGGCACAGCAACTCGTTTTGAAGCACTGGCAAAGTTACCATGGTGATAGCGCGTACCCTCATTATTTCTAAACACATTCAATACACTTTGCATGCACCTACACTTGCAAAGCACATACGCTAAATGCATGCTCACATGCTGGCGTTTAGAATTTAAACTGCTGGACTTCCCCATGTGCTTTTTAGCTTTTCTCTAGATTTCACGTTCCTTGTCTTTCGTAGGCTGTGTGACTCACAGCCAATCATTTTCCACTGAGGTATCATTTGTCATCCCTCATGTGCTGGAAATAATGTACCTTTGTATCTGACGTGTGTCTCGACTCTGATGTACTGTGTGTGTGTGTGTGTGTGAATGTGAGTAAATGAGTTAGAGATACTCTGCTCTTGCTCTTAGATCGGTGTGTAGGTGAAAACTGGATGAAGTCCTTTAAATGTTTCCTCTTCACTATGAGAGATCAGGGTTATGTTTCCTTGGCTGGCTCATACAGTTATACAGCTGCTCTTTTTTCTGTGTAGCCTTCAGCAGATTAAATGCTGATCACAATCACAGGTTCATGAGGTAACTCTTTGTTACAGATGACCCATTGAAATCAGTATTTATGTGAGGACGGCCTTAGGTCTGATGGAAAGAGGAAACAGATAGGAGTACTTAGCTGCACGCAACACTAACGCACATACACACAACCTGCACAGGCTGTCTAGCTGAGATAATCTCATCTCCATCTGCTTAGATTCGTAATAGGCCTCTCCTGCAGCATTTCTGACTGCCTTCCTTCCTTCCCTTAGACTAGCTTAAAATAATCAACATTATCGACAGCAGAGGCAGGCCAGACGGGGCGGACAGAGAAAATCCAAATCCCTCCATTCTGCAGCCTGTGCAGGCTGTCGTCGTCTTCTTTATTTGTTTGTTCTGCCCTACATATAATCTAATGCCAAAGGCTGTTGCTGCTTCACAACTCTGAATTGCACCTTTAGATATGCATTCACAAGCTCTCTGTGAATATGTGTGTACATGTGCATGCATGAGTGCTCATACACAAATAGTTGACTCATTTAGGTTTTTATGCTCTGGCTGTGTCTGTGGTCTGTTTTCATCAGGGGACACAAGGTTAGTGAAGAGAATGTGGTTGTGATATATGTGCTTGTGTGTGTGTTTTTTCTTCAGGCACGACAGCAAGCTCAGATGAGGCACCAGATGGCTAGTGACAGTAAGAGCGAATACGCCGCCTACCTGGAGAAGTTCAACAAGGAACAGAATGAACATTACTATACAATTATTCCCAACATATTCCAGGTACATACAACAGCTCTACAGTGTATGATTTACCTCAGCTGATTTGTCATAAAGCTGGTTTTGGTTCATCAGTGTCACCATTAAATAGAAATGATTTACTCTTCCCACATGAGAATATTAACACCTTTTCTGTTTTTTCTCACGTAACCAATGATTGCACAGTAATGCACGATCTTATCTTGTGAATTCAAAGTTGTTTGCAACTCGCTACACTCAACCCCCCCCTGCAGGTCTGTTGCTAAAATTACATTTTTTGTCATGCAGGAAACACTGACAGAAGCAAGCAGTCCTTATTTAAAGTGCAGTTATTTTTGTCTTATTTTCATCTTACAGTTACAAAGTTTGTGACTTTGAATTCACTGTTTTGTAAAGTTCATGATTTTTGAGCACTCCCATTTCCAGTGTTGTTTGGTCTGACCAGCCTTTGTTGCTCAGCATCAAAAGACAGCACTTTGAGATAGATTAAAGGGTTTTTGTTTTTTCAGTCAAACTCTACCCACACTTTTGTTTATGTATAAATATGCTTGTATCGAACTGTAGAAACTTCAAGACATGGAGGAGAAAAGAATTGAGAGGATATCAGTGTGCATGAAGACATTTGCAGACGTGGATCGCCAGGTGCTGCCCATTGTGGGAAAATGTTTAGATGGCATGACAAATGCTGCCGAGTCCATTGAGCCCAAGGCTGTGAGTATCTGTCTATTTATCCATCTAGTCAATTATTTCCTTGTGGTAACAATACTAATTGGCAATAAATCCTATAACCTTGAAAAGCCTGTGTATTTCCCTTTAAATGGTGCCACAATAGTAAGGAAAATGCATTTGTGGGTTGAGTATCAGAGAATGTGGGTTTTGCTAATGAAAAACTTGGAAGATCTTTTGGATGACTGAAGTCTAAAGAAACAAAACATACTGGCAATTAAACAATTTCTTCATTTAACAAACAGGGCCTCGGTAGCATGTGGAAGAAGCATATACAGCTGCTCTACAGCCTCTCTCTGTATATATTATAATATCTGGGTGGTCGTTATCCTTCAAACTTGGGTCCAGCTTGGGGGTTACTGCTCCATTACCATGGAGACCACTCTTACCTTCATCCTGCACATCTTCTCTAGCTCCTCTCTCAGCCTTTGTTACTTCTTGAGCTTGCTGTGTTCCTTCTTCCAGATGTTGCTATCACTCGGTATAGCTGTATCTGTCACTACAGTTGTCTTCTCTGCTTGTCCACCACTGCTATGTCCAGTTGGTTAGCCATCACCAGTTTGTCTGTCTGTATCTGGAAGTCCCACAGAGTTTTAGCGTACTCATTCTCAGCCACCCTGGGGGCCTGGGGGGGTTATCCCATTTTCATCTTGAGACTTCCAGGCTATACTGAGCAGAGATGTTCCTGTATACTATGCCAGAAAATTGGTTATGGCATTCCATATACGCCGTGCCTGTTAGCATCTTGAACCCCTACTATTATATGTTGGATTGTCTCAGGAGCACCTCTGCACAGTCTGCAGCCAGTATCTGGCCAGCTATATATGTATACTATACACCTCTTAACCAGGTTTTGGTTAACCCATCACTGTATGGGGGTTATTACTCAATCAGCCAGTCTATCACTGACAACCCACACAATCTCAATTATGCTTTTCACTGTAGTCCTCCTTAAAGGGGTATTACACTGATATTAGACAGAAAATTCCATTAATCCCTCAACAGATGTACTTCACACCTGGTGAAAGCAATTGTGTAATATGTGTGGTTTTGGAAGGAAACTTATAAAGACTGAAATAGTAAGAGTGATTGTGTCATTAGGATTATATCCATTTTAGCTTTAGGATTACCATTTCTGACAGAGCTGCACACTGGGGATGTGAAATCTGAAAGACACATGTATTTAGGAGCATTTATCAAGTGAAGGCCTTTTTGAAAATATATTAGGAAAAGTTACAGAGAATTAGGCCTTTAGTCTTTCCTTTTTGGCTACTCTTTTTTTATTCAAATATGTTTAAAGTGGATCTGAATAAAATTCAAACTTCAACACCGTTATTTTTTACCTTAAAGATGATGAATGTCGGTTAACAGACATGGTTTTTAGTTGAACAGAGTAACACAGAGTTAGGTAGCCTAACTCTGGTAAATGGTAACAAAGGCTAGCTATGAGTAGCTGTAAAGCGCACACATTAATGTGTTAAATCTTGCCCCGTTTCTAGTCTTTATGCTAAGTTTAGAAATCTGGCCAGCTGCTGCGGTTTCATATTTCATAGGCAGATGTGAGAGGTTTATCAGTCTTGTCATTTATCTCTCCTGGAAAGAGAACAAGGCAGTTTCTAATATGTCAAACAATTCCTTAAAGAAAACGTAAACCACAGATTAAGGTTGTGTCTCATTGCGTATAGTTATCTATTATTTAAATAGGTAAAAGGAGAGCAGTATTTGCCTGTGTTTAAAAGTGTGATATATTGAGCTGTCACATGTTGGCTGCCTGCTGTATGACAAAAAACCCAAAACCAGGGATCACATAGTTTGTGTATGTGTAGCTGTGTATGTGTGTGTCCTTGGCTAGGCTCCAGGAAGATGACTCTGTGCTGGAGTAAACAACGGCAGGGAATAACACATCACATGCTACTTTTCCTCTGGCAGATACTCTTCCTCTTTTCTTCTTCTCTCACATATGGAGGACACAAGAGCAGATCTTTGACCCCCTGATCCTAACTCCAACCAGACCCTTTGCTATTATCAGTTCAGATAGCCTGGTGTGCACTGCAACTGATGAATGTGCTTCTTCCTGTGTCTGAGAAGCCTGGCTGTATCCCCGACCTCAGTGTTTGCTCATAACTCCTGCCTGACAGATTTAGGTCTTTTCCTCTTTCTTCTGTAGGCCACAAACTGAGTAATTCCAGCTTCTCTTCTTTCTTGACACACTCTTGAATTGTTATCAGAGAGAAAGTGATATAAACAGCTGAGTCACCGGGCCACATTTGTGTTGCATATAATCACCAGACCAATGATGCTCGAGACATTCTCAAACAACAAAGACCCTCCCTTTAGTTATTGTTTGGTATCTGAAAAGCTACTTTGAAAAAGTCGTTGACGCAATTAAAGAGGTTCCAGGATTAAGAGTTCTGCTAACTGCTGCAACTGTCGTCTCTCACTAGGACTCTAAGCAGGTCGTGGAGTCCTTCAAGTCCGGTTTCGAGCCCCCGGGAGATGTAGAGTTTGAGGACTATGGCCAGGCCATGAAGAGGACAGTATCTGAAACCAGCCTGTCCAACACCAAAGAGGGAAAAGAGAAGCCTGGTGTCAAGGCCAAAAGCAAACTGTGGCCTTTCATTAAGAACAAGAACAAGGTAACATATGAATGAACACCTTACTCAAAAATCACTGCTACACCCAAACGTATTGCAAAACATCACTAGTTGTGGTGCAGTTTCCTCGCCTGGAGCTCACTTTGCACTTTCGGGAGATTTATATGGGCTGGGATGGAGGGATATTACAGGTCCCATTATGTTTGTTCTTATGACTTTTAGTGGCTGTAGAAATATGTGTTCAGTGTTTGTAGTGTGTGTTACAGTCTTGGCGCTGATTCTGTATTAAATTTATATATTTTTAATAGATTTTTTTGACTTTTGTTCACTATGTTAACTTCAGAAATTTATTGCTAGTTCTCTGTTGTTATTGCCATTTTTGTTGTTATTATTTGCCACCCGTTTCCTCCCCTGGCAATCACCCTCACCGATTTTGGAGCCTCCCTTTCATAACACACACTAATATATTTCTACTTTTCACTCTATGAACGGACTCAAGTGGCAGATATTAACTTCCTCTTGGATCTGATGTAACAGTCTTCCCTCAGTACTTTTCCACTGACTGATCATCCTTGAGTAGCTTCCTTTAGCTTCCTGTGTCTAAACATCAAGACTGATCTCTGGCTGTCTTATGGGCTGGTGGCACTGTTGGTATTGAATTAGAACAGAGTGTGATTGAGCAATCGTTTGTGAGTGTGTGTGCGTGTGTGTGTGTGCACGTCTGTGTGGGTGAGGGAGAAAGCGAGTTTGTGCAATGCTACATGAGAAACCCTGGTGTGCAGAAAATGATGCAACCTCCCAAAATTAAGGCAAACTTGTAAAGGCAGAATTTGGGAGCACAGTGTACAGAGAGGTATTTACACTGTACATGCACACAAGGACACATGCATGCCAACAGAAACACAAAAACACTATTGGTTTACAGAATGAAAAAAAAAAGATCTCTTAATCGCGCACCAGTGCATGTGCAATGTGCATCATGTGGTATCCTAAAACTCATCACTGCTTCACTCTCTCTCCTTAACTGCTGGTTGATGAATTATGCAGTCAGATGTTTTAGAGCCGCAATAAGCAATTAGATTAGGCTGATGATGGCCTCAAATTCAGCAGCTGTTATCCTCGGGGATGTGGTGAATTACTCGTCTTAGCTGGCATGTTGACGAGGTTGGGAAAGTAACAAAACAAAACTCAAACGGAGGTTTCTAAAATGGAAGCCGGCATGCGCTTTGACCGAAACTCTTCGCTGTTTGCTTTGTGCATCTGCTTGCTTTAACACGTTTGTGCGCTTTCTACTCACTCTGGTCATTTTGTTCTTTTTAATTCTTTAATTTTTTTATGTTTTATATGTTGAACAGTTTATTTTTTCCCACAACATAACTGCTACTCTGGGTTTGACATCCCTTTGGTTGTCTTTTATGTTCCTTTGGGTTTTCTGTTGCGTGTTTTTAATATTTGTAGGAGGCTTATTTATTTTGTTTTGTGTTCCCTCCTCCTTTTCCTCCTTTGTCTTTTTTCGTTGGATTCTCGACCCCTTCTTCTTCTTCTTCTTCTTCTTCCACGTTTTTCCTCTTCCTCTCCGTCACGGCTCCC